>NC_142870.1:85530344-85836551 GCF_051225735.1 Oryctolagus cuniculus | reverse complement strand
ATTGATATTCAAAATATGGCCAAATTTCCATAAATAACCTATATTTCTCTAGCACACTCATCAGTGAATGTGAAAAGATGTAGGTAGGCTGAATGCAATGAAATGAAAATCTGTAACTCAGAGAAAAGAGAAAGATATACAGGTAAACCTAGATACTTACAACACAAATGAAATCCCTTTTCTGGGTGTTAGTTAACAGAATAAGCTCAAATGTTGGGTTCACAAACAATAGCCATGTCTTTTCTCCTTTTATATCTTTTTAAATAAAAAAGCCACCACAAGTTCTATGTGTTTCTTATGGTATAATATGCCAGTTTTCAACTCCCTATATTCAAGGAACCAGTGGTATGATCGTTTGTACTAACTCTGACAAACAATTCTTAAATTTTCAGGAAGGTCGTGAGCTGGCAGTTACATACAAATACAGCATTAAATAAATTATATTAAAAACAAAGTTAATAAATACTTAAAGCTTAGTACTTCCTGATTATTTCCATATATTTTACTGCTGTCTGTATTTGGAGCTGTTCACAACTCTTGAATCTATGCTGTGCAGGTACCATGTAACAGTATGTGATAGGACATCTCTTCCTTACTCAACATTTAGTGACAACACATAGACAGCTTGAACCTGGCTATGATGGAAGTACTAGCCCTGTGTAATTGGTGAACATTAATCAGCAGGACTTGTTTTCCCATGGAGAGCCAGTTACAAAGCATTTGCCAGCACCCCTATCCAGAGACCATCTATTTACCGAGAGATATGTCAGAGAAGAACCAAAATGAAATTGGAAAGACAGACTTGGAGCAAGCAAGTGAAAGCAACAGTGAGAAGAGAAGGGACATATTCATTTCTGATCCTCAGCTACCACCAGTAAAACATTTCTGTTAATACTCAGAGTCAGCACCAACAATTTCTCCTGTGTGTGTTCATCTGCTTCTGATTAACGATAAAATCTTAAGCATCATTTTACAGGGGCTGATGATGCACACGTATATTATTAGCAGTCTTTCCCTAAGAGGCATTAGACATTGAGAGTGCCCGCCGCTTGCTTAGTTCTCACTAACCAAGAGCCTCGGTCCCAAGTCATACCCAGTAGAGCAGCAGAACACCAACATACTGAATCATGCTGTACAGAGCCATGTACTTAAACATGCAAAATGAGGTCACGAGAGCTGCACGTCCTTCCCTGTGTAAGAAAAGAGATGGAAAGGGAATGAGGGGAAAGTAATGGGGAGAAACGAGTCAATTGTGCTATTTGGCTCAGCTCAGGAGAAAAAAGTCAGAAGTTTGATGATGCCATTGTTTTCTGACACACTGGACAGCCCCAAGCCAGTGGGAGCGAGCTGTCAGTGTGCTTCTGAACAACTGTGGAGATGTTCAGGAAAGGCCAGTTCCAGGCCACAGTTCATGGGCCTTGTTCTGGTGAAGAAGCCCAGATATGCTAGGACTCTTGTACCTTCTGTGGACATTGTTCAGCCGCTGTGCTCAAGGGCAGGGATCAGAGAGCTGGCCCCAGATCTCACAGTACTGTGATAGCCCTTGTCTTGGTTTCTTCATCCGTGCATTAAGGGTAATTAACTAAGATTGCAAGTTGGAAGGCTGTGTGTATGCAGGTGCTTCACAAGTCTGACAAATCCCTCATTCAAGATTCACTTTGGCAGTCCCAACTTTTCTAAAACTTGATCAAAATACACACTCAAATTAGCCAAACATCAAATTTAAATAGAACGGATCAGCAATCATATTCACTTGTGTATTGTTGATTGACTTTGAGTAAGTAATACACAGTTTTTTAAAAAGGACTTATAAAATGCCCCTTTTATCTAATCCATTTGTGGAAAAAATAAAGTTTCCAAAATTTACTTATGGTCATAATGATTACCAAGGGTTCCAAATTCTGACCTTCAAACCAGGTTTTGTCCTGTGTTGCAGTTTCGCTGCTGCTATTTGCTCTGCCTGGAAGGTAGCTTCTCTTTGTTTACCTCCTTAGAACAGTTTTCCCACCTGCTTCTTCCAAAGCAGCCAACTCCACCTCTCCAGCCATCTTGCTACCTTTCTCATTACCAAGTTTGTTTAAACTGACAGTTTTTATCAACCTTGGTAAAATATTATATTTATCATCATTGGTTCCTGGCTCTTTATCCAGTAAATATTTGCCAAATACGTGAATAAACTTAAAAACCTAGAGGAGTCAGTCAAGCAATTAGTTTAATATTATGGAAAAAGGATGATATATGTAAATAAAAAGCATGTAAACAAAGTCAACACTAAAGCAATCTCCAACCACACATAGCTATGTGAGTTTACTTATATTGGTTAAGTACGCTGAGACTCTACTTCTTAATTTTTAGAATGAACAATAACGATCCCTATACCTCTGAGCTGTTTTGAAGTATAAGTAGGCATTAAAGCACTTTTCATGCTGTAAACACATGCTAGTTATAATAACCAAGAGCAGGCACAATGCTACCATTCAATAAAATGCAGCAGATGTACACATTCTGAGGGAGAAAAGTAAAGCATGTAGGGAAATTTCAGTGGAAGTGGCGAAGATCAAAACAAATTTTGAAAACTGGGAATAAGTAGAGTATCTCAAGGAAGAATAAAAAAGCAAGAAAGAAGGAAGGCAAGTGAGTTTCTCTCAATACCCCAGTATAAACCATCAAAGGACATACATTTTTAAGATAAGAGAATAATCAACCTTTTCAAATCAGTCTTAACAAGGTCCAGATTCCAATCATCCAAAAATAACCTAGTCAATATATTTCATTGATAATTCCACTCTTCTCCCAATGTTATTTTAACTTCTGGTACAACCATTTGTCAGTAGAATATTTGATCGTATTTTTCCACAAAACATCTTTTCCCCGCCTAGCAGACACAAAGTTTCCAGATCTTTCCCATTCAGAATATTGTTATCTGCACCTCAAAATGAGAGAGAAAACAGTGCTGGGAGAAGCACCTACTTACTTGATCAGGTGAGGTACACACTCAATGTTTGGAGTTTTGGAAGTGAAAGGTGATGCCACAGATGCTTCCTGCTCTGATAAAGAGATGCCCACATGAGCCATTTTCAAAGCCTGAAAGCAAAGAGTCACCTTAATGTTCATGTAGACTCACACATATCTCTACATAAGAAGAGGCCAGCTGGACACAGGTGTCTTTGTGGGCCCAGACACTAGCCAGGAGAGGATCAACTTTACCCTACCTGTTGCATAAGAAAGAAATAATATTGGAACACATAGTTAAAGCAATAGAAACTCCAGAATCAAATTCCACCCCACTTAGCCTGTCCTGATCAGTAAGTCATTGTGTGTCTTTAAGTCTAAACCTTCCAAATTATCAAAGGGAATAGAGAGAGTGTGTGTGTCCCAGGAGATACCGTCACCAAGGGGCTCCAGAGGAATGGACCTGGTTGTGAGATTCTGGCCTCCCGTGCTTCCAGCTACTTACCCCACAGTCATTGGCTCCATCACCGCACATACCTACAAAGTAACTAAAAGGGAATCATGTCAATTGTACAGGAGATCAAAGCTCTCTTACCAGCTAATTTCTCCAATTAAAAAGATAAGGTGACCATTATAACAGGGTTTAATATTAATATTTATTTTAAGGAGTTTTTCCAAGAGTCTAATTTGACTCAAAGTAAAGTGTGGCTCAGCAGTTACACAGCCCATTGAGAAATCCAGTACATTGTTTCTGACTCTGAGTATTTCATGTACACCCTGCCCCTCACTGTAGAGAGAAGAGATTTTTCAGTTTTAACACAGGATATTCATGACTATGTGATTGAAGCATCAACACACGGTGGAGAGTGCACAAGTTTTGAAACTGTAAGATACAGATTTTTTAAATGTGCATATCATGCATATTTTTATTTTTTAAAGTATTAGCAGACATAGAAAAATTATACATATTTGTGGAGTAATATGTGCTGTTTTGTTCCAAGTATGCCTTGTGTCATATCCCATCAGGGTGAATAGCAGGACTAAACATGGTTAGAACTTGCATAGGGAATTTAGATTTTGACCTTGACAGTGTATCATTTGGGCCATCATTTTACTCCCATACAAAATTATATGGGTATTAAATGAGGTGCTGAATTGGAAGGTGTCTTAAAAGTTTAATGTGGGCCGGTGCCGCGGCTCACTAAGCTAATCTTCCGCCTTGCGGCGCCGGCACACCGTGTTCTAGTCCCAATCGGGGTGCCGGATTCTGTCCCAGTTGTCCCTCTTCCAGACCAGCTCTCTGCTGTGGCCAGGGAGTGCAGTGGAGGATGGCCCAAGTACTTGGGCCCTGCACCCCATGGGAGACCAGGAGAAGCACCTGGCTCCTGCCATCGGATCAGCACGGTGCGCCGGCTGCAGCACGCCGGCCGTTGCGGCCATTGGAGGGTGGACCAACGGCAAAAGAAGACCTTTCTCTCTGTCTCTCTCTCTCACTGTCCACTCTGCCTGTCAAAAATAAAAAAAAAAGTCTAATGTGATAAGTATAAGTTGTTGGTGCTATTAACACTGACAGGAGAAGAACTTCAACCTGTCAGTAGTCACTCAACTCAAAAACACAGTGCCAAGCACAGATGTTGAAGAAGGAAAATGTTTCTGCTGCTTTTGGATGGTTTTTGAGTCTGGGTGGATAATTGGATAATTTTCAATTGAATTGTATACAAAGAGTATTGATAATTTTTTTAAATGCAACATTCACAACACAGGCTTTTGTACTAGTTACCTCATTTTTTCTAACTAGTTTACCCTCTTTCACGCAAGTAGAGGAGACTGGGCTTTCTGATGGAGCTACTATCCTAATGACTAAAGCAGGTGAGTGGAAGGGTAGAGGAGGAGTGAATAGGAGTAGAAGTCATATGGATGTTGTCTAGCATTGCTACATGTGGGCTTCCATGAACAAAAATCAAGGGTCCTGGAAGATGGGCACTTTATTTGGACTGCCCATTCTGTCTAGAAAATGAGAACTTTTATGTTAGAAGATAAGAATTTAGACTGGAGAGAATGCTTTGGCTTAAGAATATTTTAAAACTTTTAGTGTTATAAATTATAAGTCTTGTGTCATATTAATCTCCCTCTATTATAACTGGGATGATACATTATAAAAATGAAATATAAATTCTCATAGTATCCACAAGAACTGAGCTCAGATAACCTCTACAGTCATATTTATCACCATTTACTTCATGTCCTTATGTTCTAGTCCAGTGTTTCTCAATTTTGGATGCTAAATTGTAAAGAACTTTGAAAGAAATGCTAATGTCTAAGCCCCATATGAGAAGCTGAATCAGTATCTCTGGATAGCAGTGTCCTGGTGTTGCTACTTTCTTCAAAGCTCCCTTGCTGATCTTCAAGGGTAGTCATGGTAAGACCAATCCCCTAACCAAACTGTGTCTCTTAGATTCCCCCCTGAGCGTTCTGCCTTCATGCAGTGCCCACCACCTAAATTGGCAAAGAACCTACTCCAGTTTCTGAAACTCTTCCACCAGACTGGATTTCTGCCCAGGAGACATTCTTGCAAAGATGGTCCCATTGATCAGTATCTGTAAGGAAAATTTTTTTATGATGTCAGGTAGTCATACATGAAATTATTAATAACATTCAGAACAATATCAGGGTGATAACATCAGATGAATGAGAAAGTGTTTCCAAGGATCCATTCTTCTAAGGCTGAAATTGAGACTTTGGTCATCAGTTAAATGACCAGTTGAAACCAAACATCGGTAAAGATGACCCATAAGAATTTAGCCCAGGTGTCAAAAAGAACATGGTCCTGAAAAATCTTGAGCTTAATGGAACCTTGAACAAGTAGAGTGTGAGAAATTGCAACATAGAAAGAGGTCATGAAAAGAAGCAACTGCTTCTCGGGAAATCGTTCATAACAAGCAAAGAAACAGCCTCATGGTGAATAGTGGCTATTTGTGGTCTTTGACTTAACCATATTAATCTGGACCTGATCAATTATTAAAGTCAGCAGATATCCCAAAGCTAACCTAGGGTATGGAACATTGATGGCTTGGAGGAAGTAAAACATGAGCCAGTCCTAGCCACCTAAGTTCCCTCCTACAGAATCTAAGTTCTTCTGTGTTAGATCTATGTGTTCCCTGCTCTTCTTGGCAGTAAACTCAGGTTAGTGTTCTCTCAAAGTGTTTATTCTCTTTTTCTTAAATAGTGCCTAAAATGATGAGCAATTGAATATACATAATATCCTTTTATGTTATATTGAACACACCCTTCTCTAGTTGGTTCATATATGCATTAGGACTTCAAAAAGTTTTTAGAAATTTTGTATTATCTTTTCATTCTCTTATTTCCACGAACTTTTTGAAGCCCATTAAAGTTACATACATATACATCATATATATATGTTTATATATAGATACATCATATATATGTTTTTATATATATATATATATATGTCTTCTATAGTTTGTTAAATATAGAGGTACAGATATCTTACTTGTTCCCAATATAGGCTTGTTCTTCACCAGAAAAACTTCAAGTTTAACACTCTGATGAGGGTCAGTACAGAAGTCTCTACCAAAAATCTAACAGAATTTCTTTATTTTTTTATCCTTTAGGCTTTATTTATTCTTTGTCCTTTGTTATTTATTTCTGTATGTTTATAGGATTTCCACTTCCACCATACCATAAGACCACTAATCATGACAATATAGTCACAGCTACCCCAAATCAATCTCTATGATTTGACAAATCATGAACACATTATCCTAGAGGTGGTAGAAATTGGCTTTCAAGTTTATTTAAAATCCAGCAGTAAATGAGACAACAGCAACCTCTGCAAAAATATTCACTATCTGTGTTATACTTCAAACCAGCCAGATATATCTTATCTACTTAGAGGTTTGTAATTATTTGGGACACTGTTCTATAATTGACATCATAAGCATCTTCTCAGGGAGATGGTAGCCCTATCAGAACCTACCTTTGGAAGAAGGCTGCTAAAATGTTGACTTATAACATGGAAGGATTTTCCACTTAGAGCAAAATGGTAACTTCCTTCTCTACTATTATCAGAGAGTTCTTCCCTGATGTTAATGTAATTGTCCTGCAAAGCAAAGCAGTTGTTTTAGACTCTTCCACCTGATAGATGGTTAAAACCACAAGCACATCTGGAGAAGGGAGTGGAGACAGACCAGGGTTTCTCTTTAAAAGTCACATTCCTCATTCCCCAGAGAAGCAGTGTCTCTTTGCTGGATGAATCTTTGCACATCATAGCCACTAGTGAATAGGAGAATATCACTTACTCATGTCCTGTTCTCATCCAAATTTGATCTCAGTGAGTCCCAGAGAAGAGCACTTTTCACATGTTTCAAGTGATAAATACAAAAACACTGCAGCTTAACAAATTTCTCCCTGAAGTGACAACTTACTATTTTTTCCTACAGAATTAATAGTGTTCAGCAAGGGCAAAATGGAGAGAGAATACTGATGAGACTGGAGATAAATGAATACAACTCCCCCAACCCCACCCTGAAGACATAGTCTGCTTTTCTGATGAACACAACAATGTCTCTCCCAAGGACTAAATCCCCTCTGAACACAACAGGGTGGCTGACAAGACAAGAAAAAGGAAACAGGAAATTTGATTCACAGCGCTGCTTACCACATTCCTTCTCATACAAAACCAACAACTTTTTGAAGCATAAAAGAATGAATTATTTCCAACACCCAGGAAAGAACTATACCTGAGAGCTCAGTAGGAACAGAATGGAATATAGATTTAACTGAGTTCATTGAACTGCCTGTGTGTGAGACCTTTGAAGAAGCATGTTGACTCTAGGTCATACACATAATCACCAGTCACAGCTGCTGAGTTGCAGGCTCTGTGGGACCAGTGAGGTAACACAGCAGAGAGGCTGTTTCAGGGGTACCTGATTCCCATATGCAATGTGTTTCTTCTCCTCCACTAATTTCCAGGATATAGATGCTGATGAGGATCCAGTCGTTTCATTTGCCTCAATGAGAATGACCTTCTGACTTTCAGAAACCATCCCAGACTTCCTGGCCACTGTTATTGCAGTCTGAAGATTGTCACCTGGAAGAAAGGAAGAGTATCCTGAGATGACATTGAACATATGAAACGAAACAGTACAAAGCCTGATAAGCCACTGTAAGAAGTTTAGTCCTGGCTGGCACCACGGCTCACTAGGCTAATCCTCCACCTGCGGCACTGGCACCCCGGGTTCTAGTCCTGGTTGGGGCACCAGATTCGGTCCCGGTTGCTCCTCTTCCAGTCCAGCTCTCTGCTGTGGCCCAGGAAGGCAGTGAAGGATGGCCCAAGTGCTTGGGCCCTGCCCCCGCATGGGAGAGCAGGAGGAAGCACCTGGTTCCTGGCTTCGGATTGGTTCAGCGCGCTAGCCATAGCGGCCATTTTGGGGGTGAACCAACAGAAAAAGGAAGACCTTTCTCTCTGACTCTCTCTCACTGTCTAACTTTGCCTGTCACACAGACACACACAAAAAAAGTTTAGTCCTTATTTTGCACTAGGGGAAATCATATCTAAGGTCTTTTTCAGCCCTGACCTGTGATTCCATGACTGCTTTTCTGGTGTGGCTACATTTCATCAGGGCACTTCAGGGCACTGACAGGACTGCTCTGCAACCAAGGCCCATTCTACCTTTACCACCTGGGAAAGATCTACTGATCCATTGGGATTCAGCCATCTGATGGAGAAATGTAACTACCTCTCTGTGAAGCCCCAGAAGCTGGATAGGAAAAGATCAGGCAGAACAACAAGAATCCATGCCTGATGAAGTGACACACCTGGAAACAGGTGCAAGCTACAATCAAAATAGTAAGGAAATTCAAATGCAGCACCAAAAAAGAAAACAAAAAAGGTTTCCTAGAGAAATTCTCATCCTAATATATGACTTAAGAACTCTGATAATTCAATAGATGATTTGAAGGAGATATTGATCATTGCTAAGAAATGAAGTTTTGATATCCAAAAACTGGATTTGAAAAAACTTAAAGCACAAAGTAAACATAAAAATACAACCATCACAAGATCAGACTACAGTAACCCTTGCCATCGGAAACATAGCTGGGGGAAGAGCTGGGCATGAGTCTGGCCTGGAGCCCTGTTGAGGACAGGGTACCTGCTAACATAGTTGGGGGAAAGGGGACACATCTCTCCCCCCAACACTGTCTCTACAATGATGTCTGGCAATTTGCTGAGAGAAGATGGGCACCTTTAGGACATGTGTAACAGCTGTTCCACCTCTTGTGGCACACACAGCAACTGGTCAAGATGAGAAGCCATCTTGTCATTAACTGTGGCAGTGGCTGGGGTCCATGCACCCAGCAGTCAGCAACAAGAAAGCACCACCATGGCACAGGAAGGGGCTACAATCCACAGCTCTTGTAATCCAGGGATTTTACCAAAGAGAAAAATGTGTGTTCCCCATTGACTTCGAGTCTGGCTGGCAGGAATGATAGGGAGCTAGGCACCCACGTGGGACTGTGAGGTGACCACAGTTTCTCAACATATCACAGGCCCAAACAGCCTAGGGGGAGCACTCACAGGCAGCTTGCTCTGGGAACATCTCTGCCTCTGTGTGGATGTGACAGTCTAGTAGGGCAGGGAAGATCCTCTGTACCCCATGATTATAGGGACCTTCTGTGCTGAGACTGTGGCAACTCTGCATGAGAGGGTGTAGGGTGTAGCTGGGTCTCTGGGCAATCACTGTGAGCAGCTCCACACACTAAGAGCTCCCTGATTGCCTGAGGTAAGTCATTGCTACGGGATCCAGGCTTATACAGATGGCCTGCACAGATCCTTTGTGTGGTTGTTACAGTAGCATGCATGAGTATTGCACCCACTGTGGGCTAACACCTGGACATTGATCACCTTGGAAAAGAGGAGGTGACAGTGTGATTATGCCAACAGAGATGATCAAACTTTCCCTTCTGGTAAGAAAGCAGATCTATCGCCCCCAAGTTGGGTGTCATTCAGGATACTCACCCCACTCTGGAGCACTGAACAGAGCTCCCTAGCCACACACAACACATGCCTCTGGGTATTAACTGAAAGAGCAGACACTCCACAAAGCCACAGAGGCATAGTCCAAAGATAAAAGGCATCAGAGGAAAAAACCAACCAGTATCTCCATGAATGCCTAAAAATAAATCAGAAATTCAAGAAACAAGAATAAGGAAAACAGTAAGACCCCCACCAAAGGAGCAGATCAGTGCTTCAATATTAGAATGTGAAGATGAAGAGATTGATGAAATACCTGAAACAGAATTCAAAAGATTAATAATAGGATTACTCAGAAGCAGTGAGAATAAAATTCAGGAATTAAAGAAACCAATACATGACAGGAATAAAAATCTCACATGAAATAGAGATTTTGAAAAGAAATCAAAATGAAATATTAGAAATGAAGAATTCAACATGTCAAATAATAAGTACAGTGGAAAACCTTAACAACAGACTTGGTGAGGCAGAAGAAACAATAACGGGGCTAGAAGACATATCTTTGGAAATTTTTCAGTTAGATGAAAAAAAAGAGAGAGAGAGAGAGATTAGAAAAATTAAAAGCAGTGTTGGAGATATATGGGATACTATCAAATGACCCAACATATATAGGTCTTAGGCATTCCTGAAGGTATGGAATGAGGGAATGGAATAGAAGGTCTACTCAGTGAAATAATTACAGAAAATATCCCTCATTTGGAAAAAAGAAAGGGACATTCAAATACATGAGGCACAGAACTCCTTATAGACATTACCAGAAAAGATCTTCATCACAACACATTGTAATCAGACTCTCCACAGAAAAACATAAAGAAAAGATTTTAAAATGTGCACAAGAAAAATGCCAGGTTACTTTCAGATAATCTCCATTTAGACTCACAGCAGACTTCTCATCAGAAACCCCACAGGCTAGGAGAGAATGGCAAGATATATTATAAATCTTAAGAGAAAAAAATTGTCAGTCCAGAATACTGTACCATGCAAAACTCTCATTTATGAATGAAGGTGAAATAAAGAAATTGAAAGAATTTGTCACCACCATTCCAGCCTTGCAAAAGATGCTTAAGGATGTGCTGCACACAGAAAGACAGAAATATGGTCATCACTACAAAAGAAGGTAAAGGAAGAAAATCGCCTAGTAAAAATACAAAGGATATCCAAAGTAAACAATAGGAATATTTTTGGCAAAATGGCAGGGCAAAGTTGATACTTCTCAATAGTCACTTTGAATGTTAAAGGCCTCAACACTCCAGTTAAAAGATATTGACTGGGCCAGTGCTGCGGCTCACTAGGCTCATCCTCCGCCTTGCGGCGCCGGCACACTGGGTTCTAGTCCCGGTCGGGGTGTCGGATTCTGTCCCGGTTGCCCCTCTTCCAGGCCAGCTCTCTGCTGTGGCCCAGGAGTGCAGTGGAGGATGACCCAGGTGCTTGGGCCCTGCACCCCATGGGAGACCAGGATAAGTACCTGGCTCCTGCCATCAGATCAGTGTAGTGCGCCGGCCACAGAGCGCCGGCCGCGGCAGCCAGTGGAGGGTGAACCAACGGCAAAAGGAAGACCTTTCTCTGTCTCTCTCTCTCTCACTGTCCATTCTGCCTGTCAAAAAAAAAAAAAAAAGATATTGACTGGCTGAATGGATTAAAAAACAAAACCAAACTATTTTCTGCCTACAAGAAACACATCTCATTAACAAACATAAATGCAGACTGAAAGTGAAAGGATGGAAAATTATATTCCATGCTAACAGAAACCAAAAAAGAGCTGCTGTAGCCATCCTAATATGAGAAAAAATAGACTTTAACAGAAAAGAAAACTGTTAAAAGAGACAAAAGGCACCATGTAATGATTAAGAAATAAATTCAACAGGAAGATGTAAGTATTATAAATATATGTGGACCTAATTTCAGGCATCTATTTAAAAGAAATGTTAATGGATCTAAAGGGAGACATAGACTCAAATACAATAGTAATGGTATTTCAATAACCTGCTTTCAGCAATAGACAGATAAACCAGACAGAAAATCAGAAAGAAAACAACAGAGGTAATTGACACTATAGACCAAATGGATCTAACAGGTATCTACAGAACTTTTCATACTTAAGTCATAGAATACAATAAAGGCCAGCGCCATGGCTCACTGGGCTAATCCTCCGTCTTGCGGCGCCAGCACACCAGGTTCTAGTCCCGGTTGGGGCGCCGGATTCTGTCCCGGTTGCCCCTCTTCCAGGCCAGCTCTCTACTATGGCCAGGGAGTGCAGTGGAGGATGGCCCAAGTACTTGGGCCCTGCACCCCATGGGAGACCAGGAGAAGTACCTGGCTCCTGCCATCGGATCAGCGTGGTGCGCCGGCTGCAGCGCGCCGGCTGCAGCGCACCGGCCGCGGCGGCCATTGGATGGTGAACCAATGGCAAAGGAAGACCTTTCTGTCTGTCTCTCTCTCTCACTGTCCACTCTGCCTGTCAAAAAAAAAAAAAAAGAAAGAAAGAATTATCTGTACCCCCATATTCATTGCAGCTCAATTCATAATAGCTAATATATGGAATCAACCCAGATGTCCATCAACTGATGACTGGATAAAGAAAATATGGCATATATACACTATGGAATATTATTCAGCAGTAAAAAATGAAATCCTATGTTTTACAACAAAATGGATGCAACTAGCAATCATTATTCTTATTGAAATACACCAGTCCCAAAAAGACAAATACCATATATTTTCCCTGATCTGTGGTAGGTAACAAGAGTATCTAAAATGTAATATATAGAAGCAAAATTGATATTTTGAAATGCAATGATTGTTTACAGCCCTTGGCTATACTGTTGAAGAACAGTGGGTTTTTTTCCTCATACTATTTGTTGAACTCTTCATTTACTTTAGGATTAATCTTATCAGTATAATGGAAACTGAAAATACATCTTTGTAAAAATTAATAGTGGGATTAGGAGAGAGAGGAGGAAGAAGGATGGAAGAGGGGGTGGGAGGAAGGGAATGGTGGGAAGAATCACTATGTTCCTAAATTTACATATATGAAATGCATGAAATTTGTATACATTAAATAAAATTTAGAAAAAAAAATATATGACAATCACAAGGAAAAAGATCACAGACTGAGAGGAAGGATCCAGGAGACCTGTCATGTCAATAATAGGAATTCCAAAAGTAAAAAAGGAAAGACAAAGAACAAAGGCAGTAATTAAATGAGCAATAAAGAAAATTTTCCTGAGAGGAAGAAAGATCAAAAGTACTCTGACTGAATTAATGAAAACAAAGACAAATATGTAGACATGCCATGGTCACAATCCTGAGCTCCAAAGTAAAAGATTATGTGCAGACAAGGGCAAGTTACCCACAGTGAATGTGCACTGGGTTTGTTATGTGCAATACCAAAAGTCAGAAGGCAAAAGAATAGCACCCACATGCAGATCATTAACAAGAAAGCACTGGGACTCAAGAATCCTGTCTTCAGGCAAGATATCATCCACATGTCAGGACAAAGAAAGATATCCTATGATAGTTAGAATCATATTGCTTATCAGTTTTCTACTCCATTCAAGGACAATACTTGAGGAAAAGAAAATTAGAGACAAGCCAGGAAAGAAACAGAGCAGACTTTTCAAAATGGCAGAAAGAGGTAAGGAAGAGGGAGGGTGGAGAGTGATGAACTCTTTGTACATAGATCTAAAAGGTTACAGATTATGAAAATGTGTCACACATGTGCTAAATAAATAATAATTTTTGAAATAAAAGAGTCATGGTGTAAGAAAAATTTTAAAGAGCAGTAAAACTAACCCAGCAATACCTTAAGATTGCAGAGAGAGCTAGAAAGGAAGAAAGAAAGTAATCCAAAGGTCTCCTGGTCGGCTGGAGTCGAGGATGGATCTTTACAGAACAGGGAGTTAAAGTATTCCACAGTCCCCAGTGTGGAATGGAGTTTGGGAGAAGTAGGGATGAGGAGGATGTGCTTTGACAGGAAAACACTGTATTTTAGTGACACAAGTAGTAGAGTTTTAAAAAATATGAATATCAGAGTAGGAAAAGGGAAGCCAACACATCCTCAACAAATATTAATTCACTAGGAAAATCATTTATTCATCTCTAGTCTCTTTCACAATTAGAAAATTATAGCATCAGTTGAAAAGTGTTCATTAAAATATTTCACACATTTCTCTTGTGATCCTTTCTCATTGCTCCTTTGTTTCTATGACGGAGTTTGTGGTTAGGGGTAGAGAGGACAACATTTTTATAATCTCCAGAATTATAAGCTTTCTTACTGAGGAGACTTCAATGTAGTTTATAGAGTACATTGACTAAAGATTCTAGTTCCTCTCATGTTTGACAATAAAAAGCATCATGTTGGTATGGCTCACATCTTCTTGCCACCCAGGTCTTATCTCCAGTGTCACTTCTCAGAGACGCCTCTCTTAACTACATCCTCCACAGTAGATGGTCAGCCACACTGTCCCACAACTCTCTTTTTGTGTACTTCAAAACATTTGTTACCATTTGACTGGTGTCTGATTTTCAGAAGCTTGGTGACTCTGCCATTTTCTGTTCAGCTATTTTTCTGTCACTCTGCTATTTCTGTCCAGCACTGAGAATGAGATCTGGCCCACCACTGTTAGTCAGCAACCTTTGTCAAGTGAGTGGACCCCCACGCATCCCACATCAAATTCTCACTGTTTTCATTGTACACCATTTTCAGTACCTGTGATCATTACAGTCCTTATCCGGGCTGAGATGAGTTCTTCCAAGACAGGTTTTGTCTCTTCCTTCAATCGATTCTCCAAGATCAGTAATCCCAGGAATATGAGGTCGAATTCTACCTTCTCCCTGGACACACACGGGTGATTGGATGGGGACAGCACATTAGAGCTTTCTTGCAGGAAGTGATACAAAACAACAAAGACTCTGGCAGAGAGGTGCCTCTCACTCGCTGAAGCACCATTCCTTAGGCACTGAGTATGGCAGGAATGATCCAGAAAGAAGAGGATGTTCAGACATGTACTCTGACTGAAGCAACAGGAAGGCAGTATTTCTTAAGCAATAGCTTTGCTTCAACGTTTGTAGAGAACGAGCTAAATGACTGCAAAGGGCTTTTCCATGTGTGGGGCTATATGTCCATGACCTTCTATGTTACCCACAAAGAGAACTTCTAGTTCTGATACAAAACATGGTGCAAAAAAATGAGATACAAGAAAAAAGAAAATAAAATTCCATTTTTTCCCAAGGTCAAGGCCATAATTGATACTATTTAGATCTAGGAGGTATGAGATCATAATCTCTTCAAGGAAACCCCTCCATTGAAGCTAAGCTCCTCTCTCCCTCTGTCCCTCACCAGTAGCTTTGCTCTTTGGCACCAAGTCTGGATGTTTCTGCAAGTGAGTGAGGCCTCTGAGGTTCTAATCTAATTCTGATCATGTCAGAACTCTACAGGACCAAGTGCAGGAGAGTACATCTGGGGTTGAAGATTCAAAGATGCTTATACGAATCACTTATCTTGGAGGCAGACTCAAGATACCAGCACTGCCTAATTCTGGTTGTAGTATAGGTGGAAACAGCCCCACTAAAGCTTCCTTGCCTTGTTTGTCCTATGTTCTCTATGCCGGGTCCCACATTAGCCAAGGTCAGGGAACTGAGTTGGTAGTACTTCCAGGAAACTGCCAACACCCAAGGAGCAGAAGGAAGTAGACCATCTGTGCTTCTTACCTCAGAGCAGGTACAAGGATGGCATTTCCTGTTCTTTGAGTCTAGCGTTTAAGTCTCTGTATGATCTCATTCCAAACTATCTTTGCAGCTTCATTTATCACTGTATTATCATCCACCCTGACCTGCGGCCAAGTTGAACTACTTACCATAGACATGTCTGTAACATGCTACTATGGGACATTCTTCCTTGTTTCATGGAGAAGGTTATGCATTCTCCATGATCTGCCATTGAAACTATATTGTGTCTTGAGGCACAACTCAAATACTATCTCCCCCAAAAAAGGCTTCCTCGGATACAAATCATTGCTTTCTCAGCATGTGTACTTTTAGTGCAGTTTAAGATATTTTGTTAATGTATTATCACTCTTGGCTTTCAGATCTCTGGCTCAACTCCTCAAAAGAATGTCTGCCTGTGTTCAATGCTGTGTTCAACCACATCCACGGCACAAGGAAAGTGCTCAGCAAATATACGCCTGTTTGAAATGCTTGGGCGCTGTTGAGACCGTTTCTTGCCAGATAATCTAGGACAATGCATTTCCTCTTTGAGGGTTCTCATTGAGGAACCACATATTTAGCTTCTCAGGCCCACGGGCATTTACCAAATGCCAAATATACGCAAATAACAGGACTGAGGAAAGGGGGAGAGACCAAGTGCGAAGACGACAGTAGACTCTGACCTTAGAAATCTCACCTCCAACTAGGAGGAAAAGTTTAGACAGGACTACCCTAGTTATATGGAAGGCTGGGAGCAGAACCATGGCAGGTGTAGAAAGCAGAGTCCCACAGAGTAGGACAGGACAGTGTAATCATTTCTGGATGGAGTGTTTGGAGAAGTCTTCCTGGAGGAAGGGATATTTGTTCTGATCTTTGAAGGATAACTTAGCTGATGCTGATTGAGGTCTTCTAATCTTTCAAGTAGCTCTGGTACTCAGGCATGGATTTTTTAAAAGATATATTGTTAAAGATGATATATATGGCAGCTGGCACTGTGGCACAGTGGGCTAAGACACCCCCTGCAGTGCTTGCATCCCATATGGGCAATGGTTCATGTCCTGGTTGCTCCTCTTCCAATCCAGCTCTCTGGTATGGCCTAGAAAACCAGTGGAAGATGGCCCAAGTTCTAGGGTCTCTGCACCCACATGGGAGACCTGGAAGAAGCTCCTGGCTCCTGACCTTAGATCAGCCCAGCTCTGGCTGTTGTGGCCATTTGGGGAGTGAACCAATGGATGAAAGACCTTTCTCTCTGTCTCTCCCTCCTTTCTGTAACCCTACCTCTCAAATAAATAAGAGAAATCTTTATATTAAAAAAAAGATGATATATATGAACCAATCACAGGATGCCTGCAAGACCAAACATCTGACAGCTGTGGCCTTTGTCGGCACCAGAATCTCTAGTTCCTCTGGCATAGGGCTTTTGTGAGGTTCACTATAAAATTATCAGGAAACTGAAGTCCTAATTTCAGTCCTACCTCTGCCTTTCTGTGTGACCATGAGTAAATTGCATTCCTGTCAGGTCAGACAATGTGTTCCTGGATCTCCAAGGCCTCTACTTCTAACCTTCTGTAGTTCTTCTTTCCAAGACACAAAAAGGAGTAAGCCCCTGTGGAGTCTCAGGTTCTGCAACTTGGAGTAGCATACTATCTTTTCCGGCTTCTCACAGACATCATGCCCCTCCTGAAGCCTCTAAGAATGATAAAATGATGGACATACTACAAAGGGAGATTTATCACCCCCATGGTGACATTCCACATGGCTTTTAAAGGCTGAACTGTGTATAAACTGAGCCAATAACCTTCAAAGAGATTGTGATAACAGCACTGGACGCACTCTGTAACCACACACACACACACACACACACACAAAGAATGTTTTGTCCTAACCAAGGATGAACAAAGGATAGGAAAACCAACTTAGCTACAGGGATATGTCACACTAATAGGAGATGCAAATTGATAACCTAAGATCAAGTCCCAGTAGTGAATTTGTGTTTATTCCCTATCAGATTGTTAAAGGTTAGAAATCTGTTACCTTTGTCCAGGGCACAAGGAACTTGAGCAGCCTTACATTTAGGTATCTGCAGGGTCTTCTGGAACCAGTCCCCCACAGACACCAAGGGGTGACTGTATTATTTTTTGTGATAACAATTTTTGGATTCATTTTTACTATATAGGAAGGCATTGCAATTATGTTTTTATAAATAATATGTGCAGATAATATTACATAAGAATTTTAGTTTACTATATCAAAAGAGTAGGAAATACAGTTATAACAAGAGTGTGGAACACTATATCCTTAAAAGCTGTACATATGAAATTTGTATTCATTAAATAAAAACCTTCAAAAAAGAGAGAATGTGGAGTCTGACAAGGCTGCAAACAAATATACTGGACTTTCCAAATTTAAAATCCTATATAACAAAACAGGCCTTGGCTATCTCTACAGCAGTGTAAGCAGGAGTGACTGACACTGAATATTGGAGATTGTATTGAAGGCAAAATAAACTTGACAGACTGAAAATGATGGAAAGTTTTAAAAAGAACCACAGCAAATGAAGTTGAACTCATAAACATGATACTTCCTTTTAACTGTAGAGCATTTCTATTGTAATGTGTATGTCTAAAAACTTCCTCTAGCATGGTCCCACAAAAGCACTCTTCACTTTTTTCTGAAAATGTTTACCTAGGTTATGTAAGTCCAAGCTACAGCTATGTGTTTCATTAAGCTGTATGTTTATTATCAAAAATTTTCCCAGAAAAGAATGGAGGATGAGAGGGAGAGAGGGGGAAGGAGAAAGGGAATGTCATTATGTTCTTAGCACTGTATCTACAAAGCACACTGAATGTGTTCAAGACTAAAGTTTTTAAAAAATAAGTAAATAAAAATAAACACAATAAAAAAATCCTGAAAAACATTTCCCAAGAAAATATTAGGATTTTTACTTTCCAGCCAATTCACCTACTATAATCTATTAATCATAATAATAAAGGCAAGACCAAAATTTGAAACTCTGAAACACTAGTTGTATTCATATGTACATTTTCACAAAGATGTGAAACCATACCATATTTTACATTCTATACACCTGTTTCTCAGAAATTCTCCCAGTCAGCATTCACGTCAACCTTGTAGTTTAGACAGAGGAAGGGCTCTACCCCCATTACCAATGTTCAGAGACATATTGTGGACACAGACTGAGCAAGCTACCCTTCTGTGTCCACTCACCTTGTCAAGGCAGTTGTGTGATGGTCAGTTTCCAGCTTCTTGTAGGCCAGTGCTATGACTCGGAAACCCTGTGTCGTGTAAATCTGAAGTTCACTAACAAAACTAGTTGGTACTGTTCAGAAAATAACACAGGATTAGTCGGAAATATTTATTTAGCTGGTATCGGCAGAGGGATTCTTTACAAACATCCATCTTTTGTCCACGAACACAAACCTCTCAAAAGGTGCACTAACAAGTCCATGAGAATTGTAAACATATCTACATTGTTAGGGTTGACACCCTTGGGATCTGGTGAAGCTGAAGAGGAAGAAAGGGAGTATTTGGGGGGCGAGGGGGAAGCAGGTTGGGGGACATGTAGAATTCTTCTATTCTCCAGTTTATTCAGCAAACATTTATTAAGGATCTACTATCTGCCAGGCACGGGCTATGCAGAGATCAAACTGTGAGCTATACTCTGAGGGTTTATGTCTAACTGAGTAACAGCCAGTGCGCTACCAATAAAGTTAAATAAGATCACTGCAATTGCAGTATGTTATCAAAGTACTTGGTGTGCACACTTGAGACTGGGAGGAAGAGAGTAGGTGAAGGAAATGCATTTTTTAATGGAGGGAATATCATGTTCTCAAGTGTGGCGGCATGTAACAAGAAACCTTGTGTAGTTAGTTCAGCTTAAGGAAGTACAGGACAGAAGGAGAGGAGGAGAGGAGGGCTCAGGCACATCTGGAAAGTCTGATGGGTGCAGATTACGAAAGCCTTATGTATGATCCCAAAGGAGTGTGAGATTACATGGGAAGCAACAGAAGGAACAAGGCAAAAAATGTGACAACACAGCTGTGTTGGAAAAAACCTGTCTGGTCATAGTATGGAGAGTGACTCAGAGAGATGCAAGGCAGGGCTCAATTCACCAGCTATTGAAGTGGTCAGGGACGGTAAGAGCCTGAGCTGATACAGTGATGGGGCCATGGTTGGCAAGTGACAAGATAAAGGCACTGAGGGGGAGAGATGGCTCAGATGTAACTCCTAAACTGTATGAGTGGGGGCATGGTAGCACCATTCACCAGGATGGCAAATTAGAAAATCCAGAAAGTGGGAAAAGTAGGTTTGATGCTGGTAGTGAGTTTGGAATACCAATGAATCACCCAATTTGTCATGGCCATCAAGTAATTGGGTTCATATGACAAGTGCTGCAGGGACACAGAGTGGGAATGCATATTTGACTATTTGAATGCCCATTTGTTTACGAACCTGTCTCAGGACGGCAAAAGCTGGCCACCCTCTCTGGTGCTCCCTTCATGAATGCCAGCCTGTCACCTCCCATTTCCTGGACGATCACTGTCATCCTCTGCAGTGCTGATGAGAATGGGAATTGATGCAGGATTGCAATTCCTGCCACTGGGACCTGGGTGAAGAAAGGGGAGTGGAGAGAGGCAGATTGACATTGCTTCTAATTACGTTAGCAAATAAGGGGGAAACGGCTACTAGTTTTTACCTCTGGAATTCAAAGACTTCTCTGACCTTTCCACACCATGGGTCAGAAGGGAGTTCCCCTCTGCGTCTGGTTCAGTGGGTGGGATTGGCAAGTAAGGCTTACCTGGCTGGCTGTTTTGCAGGGCTTAACCACCATGGCATGTGCAGGTACTCCATTGATGTGGAAATCCTCCCCAGAAATAGCCATTTCCTATTTCATAAATGGAATATTTCATCATAGATATTTATTGTTTGTCCTCAGACACTGTGCTCAAATCCTCCCATTGAAAAAAATCCTCATACCAGCTCTGTGTATTCTCCACATCTCCTCCCTCAGCTGGATGAAGGCAAATCAGACTTATTCCAGCACAGAAACATATAATGCATTGGAAAGTCTATGTGACTTGGAGGGCAGACACTTCTGATTTATTCATGCAATTTGCCCTGCTTTCTCTGTTAGGGTGTGCTATACAAGTATAAAGGCTCATTCTCTGAAGACTCTAACTTGAAAAAGGTGAGCACAGGTAGCCAGATTTCTTTGTGTGAAGCAAAAACCTTACATCTTTCTTTCCCTGGAATTCACTATTGAAACTGCTATTCCCAGTCTGTCTAATTTGGATTGATGTCCTCAGGGTGGGAGAGTGCAGGACAGGGACTGTAGTGGACATGGTTAATGTTCAGTAATTGCTATAATAATGAACACAGAATAGAGTTAAAAGAACCATTTAACCAAATATGTCCAATTGCTTTATAAGCATCTCATTGAGTGGCTAGAAAAAAAAAATCTCATAGAAGAAATTGTACTCCCTATTTAAAGATCGGGAAACAGTGATCCAGAAAGGATGGGGGATTGGCCAAGTTACATCAGCCTGGTACAGAATCACGCTTGGGAAGAGTACGAAGGATAATAATGATAGTCTCCCAGCAGTGTTCTTGGCACTGGGACCCAGAGCTGTGTGCAGATGCAAGGAGAAGCGTGAGTCAGTAACTAAGTAGTGGGGGATGTGTGTTCCCTAATCTCTACCTTCTATCTCCAAAGGATCAACTCCAACTACTCGGTTTTTAAAGGGTGCTTATGAATAAGGTTTTCTTTTCAAAAAAAGATTCCAGCATTTTGTGCTTTTTGGTTTCTTCTGAACACAGCTAGTCTTGTTCAATCCTGCCATTTTATGGTCAAGAGGGCCCAGGCCCCAACACAGGAGAGAACACGGGTTGAGCAGTTAGAGCAGAGCCAAAACTAGAGCCAGGGGAGCCAGATCCCCAAGCGCCAGCATTTCCCCTAAACCAGTGCAGAGTCTCAGCCAAAGCTCTGTAATGGATTTCCTTTCATTGCTTCCTGTCTTAGAAATGAAACCAATACTGAATTAACAGGACTGAAACTCCTAGGCACGGTGAGCCTGTGAGCTATCCTGAGCACGATAGACAGTGGTGCTTCCTAGTGCTCTCGTTCTAGAAAACGTGTTCTTTCCATTTATGTATTTTTAATTGATAAATAAAAATTACATATACTTATGGGATATAATGTGATGTTTAGATTTAGGTAAACCTTTAGAAAGATTCAGTCAAGCTAGTGAATCCAGACACTGTACCAAGGATTTTATTTTTTTAATGCTTTATCTCATTTTTTTTTTGACAGGCAGAGTTAGACGGTGAGAGAAAGACAGAGAGAAAGGTCTTCCTTTGCCGTTGGTTCACCCCAAGTGGCCGCCACGGCCGGCACACCGCGTTGATCTGAAGGCAGGAGCCAGGTGCCCCCTCCTGGTCTCCCATGTGGGTGCAGGGCCCAAGCACTTGGGCTATCCTCCACTGCACTCCCGGGCCACAGCAGAGAGCTGGACTGGAAGAGGAGCAACCAGGACAGAATCCGGTGCCCCAACCAGGACTAGAACCTTGGGTGCTGGCGCCGCAGGCGGAGGATTAGCCTAGTGAGCTGCTGCGCCAGCCCGTTTTATCTCATTTAAGTCCTCACAACAATCCTACAGTGTATGTTAGTTACTCTTATCAGCTGCATTGAACAGATGAAGAAACCAGACTTAAACTAGTTTTCCCTTCTCTGCTGTATGCTCCTTGTTGGACACCATGCATTTTGCAAATATTTAATAGCCATGATAAAGCTTGCATTGCTTCGGCATTGAAGAAGTCTCTGATATTCTCTGAAGAGTGGAAGCTTACCCAGGTGGTGGCTTCAAACATTTTGAGGTCCAGGGGGTCTCCCTGGATAGTGCCATCAAGGAGGATGAGAGAGTGGCAGCTGGCCATGGCCGCACACAGTGGGCCCCATGGCAAAGCCTTGCCCGAGACAAAGCTGTGGACTTCCTGGAATCTAGAGGAGAAAGGGGAAAAGCTTTAGTCCTAGCCTCTCACGTCAAAATGGAACTGCTTGAAGGTATTTTCTTTTAAAAAGTTAACCTAAATGCTGTTTTGTTACAACACACCCCACTCTCCAATCCCCACATTCCTCACCCATCACATGCAGCAGCATCCTGGGGTAAGGTCACTGAGTGCAGGAAAGGTCTGGAGCTTCTTTCCAGCTCTCTTGTCCCACTTTTCCTCACTCCTCCTCTAACTGGTCTAACTCCAGAGGCATGGCAGGACTGAGAAGTATCCCTCCCTGGTTCTATGCTCTTCCAGTTGCACCCCAGTTACCATGAAACTTCCTTTGCAGAACAGACCAGTTCATACTAGTTATTTGACTATGAGAGTTTCACTCTATCCATCCTTCTCGGAAGGGTTGAGTCTCTCTCCTAACATTTTTGATGTTTGGCCCCCAGTAGACACTCAATAAATGGATGAGTGAGTGAGTGAGTGGCTTCTGAGAAACTGCAATACCATAGTGGTAAATAAGTGAGCATCAAAAACATTTTCAGAAAGGACATCACATCCCTCTCTTCTACCCTGACAACCAGGGTGCACATTGTAACCACTATCCTCACCATTTCCCACTGAAATGCAAATGGAATGTCATATGGTGCAGCAGTTAAGATTCCACCTGGGATGCACACATCCCATTTTGGAGTGCTTAGGTTTGAGTCCTAGCTCCACTTCATATTCCAGCTTGCTGCTAATGTGTACTCTGGGAGACAGCAGGTGATGGTTCAAGTATGTGGAATCCTGCCACCTCTGTGGGAGACCCAGATTGAGTTCCAGGCTTCTGACTTTAGCCTGGCCCAGTCCTAGCTGTTGTAGGCATTTGGGGAGTGAGGAAATAGATGAGAGATACTGGAGAGTGTTTCTCTCTCTCTTTCTCTCTCTCTTCTCTCTTCTCTCTCTCCCTCTCTCTCTACCTTTCAAATAAATATGAACAAATAAAAATAGGAAAAAATGACCTGCGTGATTCCTTCACTAGTGCAGTCAGGTCCCTGGGATCAGCCTCAGGCCCACTAGAGGAGTGTCCTCTAGAGTCCTGGGGTCAGGTGCAGTGGAGTGGTGAGCGTACAAAGCACTCCATCCTGTTTGGAAGACCTCTGAATGGCAGAAGCTGCTTCTGCACCAAGGCGAAATCTGCCTCTTGGAGGTCTTCAGGATCTACATGCTCTCCTCCTCCCCACGCTAGCATCTCTCAGATGTGTGGATCAGCTCGGCCAGATCTCCTCTCATCCTCTCTCTCTCTCATTGTTCCTCCAGTACGTAGCTGCATCAGACCTCTCACCTTCCCAGTTTGCATTTGTCATTAGTTGCCTTTAATGTGGTCTCCAGGACCGGAATAAGGCTTTTAATCACATGGACAGTGCATTTCTTTAACCCCGACCTTAAGTGGTTCTAGCCTTTTGTCTTGGAAAGCATCCATATCTCAGTGTGAACTCATACTGCAGACACATTTTGTCCTGCAAAATGTGTTTTACATTCGAGCTTCCTGTTGCAACACTAAGAGTTCTAAAACCTCTTGTCCAATTATTGACCTTGTCCAATTATTGTGGGTGATTATTATACATGGAAAGAACAAGTCCTCTTAGCAGTTTGCAACACGTCCTATGATATTTGAGAGAAAATCTAAAAGAGAGAGATCACCAGCAGTGCAGTTAACACAGAGGCTTAACCTGACACTGAAAAACAAAACACAAATCAAATCGGGGGTGAGGGAGATGAATTTTATTTTTATGCTGATACTCGCATGCTGTCATCAGTCTAGAATCCTAAATAGATAATTCTGAGTCCCAAATATTGAGCCAGACTCCAGTTTAGCACAACAAATACATGGAGCTCTCTGGCATCCCTGCCCCTGGAAGTTTATTTGGGTATTTATGATGGATCAAGCCTGGAGAGGCTGTAACATTTTTTGGAAGGACCTGGGACATTGGTCAGGCCATTCTGAGAAAGGTAAGAATGATCAGAGAAGAGCACATCTTAAATAAGAAGATGTTTAATGTCCAATAAGGCAGATACTGTCTTCTTACCTACAATTAAATCTATTTTCTCTCATTTTATTAATGAAATTGATCACTTCTTAGCCACTTGTGTCAACTTTGACCTTTTTGAAGGAAGGAGGAATGGGAGGGGAAGAGGGAAGCAGAAAGGGAGGCAGACCTAATTGAACAATGTAACCCAAACAGCATATCAATTGTTTTTATAGAAATGTAACAGGCCACTCTTAGAAATAGAAAGTTTACGAAATTCAGTGGATGTTATGATGACAGTTCCCTAAATAAAGCATTCAAAAGACAGGACATGTTCAGTTCATTTGTAATGAACAAACCTTGACCATTCACCTTTTATGTGTGCCTGGTACAGTGCTATGGCATTGAGGACACACAGGTAAACAAACGATTGTGCATAACAGTTTACACGAGGGGACTGGGTGCTTTCCAAATCCATGCTCTAGGAAAACCGAAAGGAACTTGGAAAGCATTATTCCCATAAAAGCCTTCTTCTATAAACATCAAGATTATTTCTCAACCCAGGAAACTGACTTGTCTATCAATAGTATTTTAATATGACAATGTCTTAACCGTGTGTAATTTAAAAATATTTTGTGGACAAGTTTTATGTCACCTGTGTAATGCAAAAGAATGACAATGAACCTGTTCTGTATAAAATCCTCTGTGACTCAGGTTGTAAGGGTGAGAGGGAAATATTTTCATTTCCTAAGAAGCATAAATGCCAAAGGTATCACCTGTTGTATTCCTAGCATTCTGGAGGTGGCATGGGCGAGAAGGCAGGCAGAGCAGTAAACTCACACATGGCCACAAGGGGGCCGCAGAAGACAGGAGGGCAAACTTTTGCCTCAAACTCAAACTGCCAAAACAGTCTTTTCTGGCTAGAAAAAAAGGGAGTTTCTGGCAGTGAAAAGTGGAGTTCCCAGAACCAGAATACCAAGGAAAAATGAGTACAGTAGCTCTGGCTCCACCGATGTTCCTCTTCCTGAAATTCAGGTTACAAAGTCACTGCATGGCTTCTGTTTGTGCAAGGTGCCAGCTCCCTGGAGGGCAGTGTGCTGGCACTGTCCTAGTTACTTAGACTGCGCCAACTTCAGGCCTCTGAAAAATAAGCTGAGAGCAAAGTACACTCCAGCGAGGATTTGCATGCTCTACCAAAACCTCCCCTTCATCCTCTGAGCTTGTGAGTGGCCTGGGACCGCAGACCTGTGGGAGGAAATGTGCATGTTTTAGTGAGACTTGGAAGAATCTAAGAGGAAAAATTAGATGAAGGTATTCTGGCAGTCATTGTTCAGCAGAGCTGAAGCCCAACTGCATCCATTCAGTGTTTTCAGCTGGAAAAAGAGAAACTATAAAGCATTTAGTCCAAGCTACTCACCCATTCCTATCACAGGGCACGACTCCCCAGAGATCCAAGCCATCCCTGGTTAAGGTGCCTGTCTGAACAGAAACAAACACTGGTTTGACTCTGAAGCTGCAGCTGCCCTACAGCGAAGGCCCCATCATGAAGACAAACAAGCTGGGCTGCATAGGAAGATGTACATCACAACACATCATCAAGATCAGCTCCTCAAGGAGGGGAACGGCAAAGTGGGGTCTAGAGTCTTGAGTGGAAGATTGAGGGATTCATCCATTGACTGGCAAGCTGGCCCTTAAGTTCTTTGAACTTGTCCTCCATGGTGAATAAAGAAAACACTAACTCCCTTAGACATTTCAAAGGATTGTGTTGAGGTTCCAGTGGTAGACTGAATGGATGGGAAAGTCCCTGGTCAGCTTGTGACAGGTGTAAAGTGGGTGAGTCCCAGTTTCCATAGTCGAAGTTAAAAGTAGGTCATCATAACAGAGTAGAATTTTTTACCTAAATGGCAATGTGTGTGAAAAGACTCATAAGAAGTGGTTTGCTATTTTAAAAATGTATGTATTTGTTTATTTGAGAGAGAGAAAGAGAGAGAGAGAATTCGCACTCACTAGTTCACTCCCCCAAATGCCTGCAACAGCTGTGAAGGAGCAGGACTGACGCCAGAAGGCAGATTTCAACCCAAGTCTCCCACTTACGTGGCAAGAACTCAGTTACCTGAGCCATTACCTCCTGTCTCCCAGGGTCTGTTCATAGTAGGCAGGTATCTCAATGGCTGGGACAAACATCCACACCCTGGTTCACTATATGATACTTGTTTGGTTAAAGGTGTTTATTGGTATTTATCTCAGTGGAGTATAATGATTAAGAAAGAGTTCAGACTAGGTTCAAACACCAGATGCATGTCCCAGGGCAAATTACTTAATTCCACAGAACATCAGTACCCTGATCTGTAATGTGATCATAATCTCATAGAGTTGTTATGAAGATTAAATGAGATAATATAGATAACACAGTTACTGTCTGACATACAGTAAAAGCTAGTAATAATGGCAACTCATAATTATTGGTCATTTTTAATTCAAATGCATGTCACAATTATCTCTCCCACCTGTCTCTTTTTCCAATTCCAAGGATATCATCATATAGATAGAATGTCTTTCCCTATGATCATAAAATATGGAATCAATGCCAAGAGCCGTGTTAACCTTCTGTTCCTTGCAGACATTTTTAACTTTGTATTTTAGAATAGTTTTAAATTGAGAGGTGTTATTATATTCCTAGAATCATATCTATGAACTACATTGACTCTGTTCTATTTTATTAACATCACATTAACGTGAGATTTGTGTTGTAGTAATTACCATGTATGTGTTGTGAGATACCCTGAGAATCCAATGTTTTAATAATTTCCTAGAGAATAAATTTTTTAAAATAATAGTTTCAAATTTACAGAACAAAAATGGTGAAGTAGTACACTGGGTACTCCAAGGATTATAGAACTCCGACCCCATTGGTTCTCTGCTATCAAACCTTCAAGATGTTCTTTAGTTAGCACGGAATTTCAGTTTGGGAAAATGAAGGCATTTCCTCAAGATGGATGATGGTGATGACTGCAGAACAGTGATAATGTACTTAATGCCAATGGATTGGCCACTTGGAATGGTTAAGGTGGTAAATTTTATGTGTATTTACCACAATATAAAATAAAGGAAGAAGATGCCAACAATAGCCTTCAATGTCTCCCCACCGCTTGGAGTGTGTAGAAATTCATACACAGGGATCCAAGGTCCACAGACACTTTTTTCCATTGCTAATGCCCTTCTCCTG
Source organism: Oryctolagus cuniculus (assembly GCF_051225735.1). NCBI lineage: Eukaryota > Metazoa > Chordata > Mammalia > Lagomorpha > Leporidae > Oryctolagus > Oryctolagus cuniculus. Next base: position 85,808,584 of record NC_142870.1, on the reverse strand, counting down.
TCAAAACCACACTCTGTGCCTTTGCCTGTGGTCACCTGCCTGCAATACCTTCCACTTCCATTGCCCCTCCCCCGCCTTCATCCCAGCACCTACATCTGCAGACTATAACAATACATTCAAGAGAGGTAGAATGACGGGCCCACAATGACAAATAAGCAATGAACTACAGATGGGAAAATTGAGCAAGGGTTTCATATGGGCATTATTGTAATCAAATTTCATAACAAGGCACAGTTTAACAAGTTCTCTCTTTTTACTCACTCATTAATTCAATAAATAATTATTGAGCACTATCTGTATGGCAATCACTATTTTTAGCATCAAGGATACAACAGTGGCCACCAGAGTTTGAACTTTGGTTTTTGTATGAGGGCTTTGACTGTGAAGCAACAGGTTGCTATTTTAATTAATCATCTTTCATATAATATCAAAACTTGGAAGTCCCTTAAAGAGTCACTTATTCCATACCTATTACCTCATCCCTAAACCACAGAATCTGAAAGCACAAGAGAATATCTATCCCAGATCACACACCAAGCAGAGATAAAACAAAGTCAGGTAAACCTGCCTTCTATATTTCCTGCCTCCCACGAGGATCAAAGCACCTATCCAGGCTGACAATGACAACAGAAGCGGCGATGGGCATGAAGATGAAACACACGTACCTTGTCAAAGCAGACAAGGTTCAATTGTCCACACACATTGATCCTCTGGGGGCTAATGCAGAAGATGCCTCTCTTCTTCAGCCTCCTCTGGGCATAGATGATGCCCGTGGTCAGAGCGGCAGGTAGAGCTGGTGGAACCGCGATGGTGATGACATCAAGGGCTTTCTTCACCACCTCTTCAGGAGGTTCCTGGAAGACAGTGGAAATCAACAGGCAGGCAAGCCAGCAACGAACAGCTTTGTGTGTATGACCTTTTTCCTTCTTTTCGTTTACTTCTTTAGGTTGAATTCTGAGAAATGGTATCAGCAAGTCAAAGAGTATGACCATGTTAATAGCTCTCAATATCTTTCTCCACAGTCCATGAAAAGGCTTGTGATGACCACACTACTGCTAGCAGAGGACAATGTACCTGCTTGCCACGACCTCACCAACACTGAGTATCTGATTTTATTTACAACTCTTCATTTAATAGCTACAAAATAATGCTTAATGGAAATATTTTCTCAGATTAAAAATATTAAAAAAAAATGGTGTTTCAAAAAAACAGAAGCTCTGTTTCTGATCCAGCTCCCTGCTAATGCACCTGGGAGAGCAGCAGAAGATGGTCCAAGTACACGAGCCCCTGCACTCATATGGGAGATTCAGATGGAGTTTGTGCCTGGCTTCCACCTGGCCTAGCCCCAGCTGTTGGAGACATTTGGGGAGTGAACCAGCAGATGAAAGATCTCTCCTCTCCTCTCCTCTCCTCTCCTCTCCTCTCCTCTCCTCTCCTCTCCTCTCCTCTCCTCTCCTCTCCTCTCCCCTCCCCTCCCCTCCCCTCCCCTCCCCTCCTCTTTCTCTGTCTCTCTCTGTCTCTCCCTCTCCCACTGTGGCTCTAACTTCAAAAAAATAAATCTTTAAAACAAAAAGAGAGCAAAGGTAGCTTACCCCACTGAGCACATAGACACACAGAGTATAGATCATGCCAATGGTGGCCGTCCCTACAAGGCACAGGAGGAACCTGATGGCATCTCTGTAGAGCTTGAAGTTCATTGGCTTGGGATACAAAATCGATCTCACGAGGTCCCCCTTTGCAGTGTTGAATCCTGAAGAGCAAACACAGGCAACCCTCTCTCAGGATAACAAAGCCTACTGCTGGCTCTCTTTTAAACCTCAGCCCTGCCTTTGCTTTGCTCTCCAGGTGTTTAAGCAGTGTTTACACTCAAAGGCAATTGAAGGATAATTAGGAAAACCCATGGTTGCTAGAATGGAACTATCTTACCTCTCTCAGAGTTTACTAGTCTCCCTGGCCTTCCTGGCATCTACTTCCCATTTCAGTGCATTACAGAAACAGGGAAGCACCATACTGGTGACAGAGTGTACCTCTTCCAAATACAGTATTATCTTAAGGAACTGACTCCTGAGTGTGCACACACACCTCACTTCAATTAAAATTAAATGACCCTTGGGGCCAGCGCTGTGGCGTAGTGGGTTAACGCCCTGGCCTGAAGCACAGGCATCCCATATGGGCACCGGTTCTAGTCCCAACTGCTCCTCTTCTGATCCAGCTCTCTGCTGTGGCCTGGGAAAGCAGTTGAAGATGGCCCAAGTCCTTGGGTCGCTGCACCCACGTGGGCGGAAGAAGCTCCTGGCTCCTGGCTTTGGATCAGCGGATGGAAGACCTCTCTCTGTTTCTACCTCTCTCTGTAACTCTTTCAAATAAATAAAATAAATCTAAAAAAAAAAAAAAAAAAAAATGACCCAGTGAATACTGATGCATTTTCTTCTCTAACCCTCTTCTGTGTTCTCAGTTTCTGATTATTCTTACATAGAAAGAACTTGGGATTTGGGATTAGAAGACCTGAGTTCCAGTTCAGCTATGTCCCTGGCTGTGCCATTTTTTTAAGAGTTCACTTGAAATTCATGGCCTTTGATGTGCAAGGCAAAGAGAGAAGGTATATTTGCTCTGCCAGTTTGCTGTGTGGAAATCAATGATAAATGGGCAAAGCACACAAATAGTCATTCTTGTCCTCGGTATTATCATTTTTACTCAACAGCATATGCCATAGCTCATATGCCAGTTAAAAGACATTCATTTACATATATTTGGGTTGTTATCTAAAGACTGCTCCTTGCCTAATAAATTTAAGGCACTAGCCAAATTTGCCACAATTATGTAAAGAACTCTAACAACAGCCAGGAGGAGGCACTAACCAGTTTGCAGCACTACGGCTCTCACGGTCCCGGAGCAAGTGGCCTTGGCCTGGATGACCTCTGTCCCACAGAAGAGGACATGCCGCTTGTAGTCTGCGTCACTCTGTGTTTTCCAGGGTGCAGCGCTATCCATCTTGGGTAACGGAGTTTTAGTGACTGGAATACTTTCTCCTATGGAAAATGAGAATCTCATTTCCGGAGGTCAGGCACCTCACTCATTTAAATCCAGCCTGCACTTACTCACCATACAACTGACGTTTGGCACAAGCTTGCCAGGTGGCAGAGACGACCCTGGGTAGTGGAGATACCAGGACAAGCAGAGCTCGTGTTTCTAAGAGGCCCGTAGTTTCAAGTGGGAGACAGAAGTGTGATCTGTATTGTCAGGGCTGAGGGTTGTGTACCAAAAGGGCTAATTTGCTAAAAATAAGCTGCAAATGACCACATAGAGAATAAGAAGCTGTGCAATCTCAGGCGTGGGGTGTGTGCAATCAGAGGTCCCGGGAGCTCCACTGGAGAGCCCTAGGAGTACCAATCAGAAGTGTTTCAACATTTTCCAGCAGGCCCTGGTGCTGACGGGAAAGGGGGCATTGTTCACTGCTTTGCTCCCGAGAGAAATAGCCTGTGTATGTAGAAGAGACTCACTCTGAGCACAGCGCACATGCAGATGAGCTGTGGTCACAAGAGTCCCATTGGAGGGCCTAATGTCTGAACCGTGGCAGCCAGCAGTGGGCACACATGGGATACACTGGGGTCATCAAACAAGGAAATAAGAAGCCACAAAATCCAAGGGTATTTTTATATTGACAGATCACACGGACAGAGGAATTTAAAAGGGTTTCCTTGTTCTTGACTTAAGAGGTGGAGCAGAGGGTGGCATTATTATTCGTCAACAGAGGGATTACAGGAGAGGAGGAAGAACCTGCCTTTGGCTACTGTGACTTGGAGCTGACTTGGAGAATGATGACACTGAAGTGCCCTGTAGGCAGTGATGTACTTACTTGGGCCTGGAGCTCAGGTGAAGGACTTGACTGGAGAGACTTACTCAGAGCTCATTGACTTATAAATGATTGTTAAAGCCACAGACAGAGACAGATGACTTAGAGGACCGGCGTAGGGTGAGAAGAGGAAAGGACGAGCACACAGCCCTGAGCAGTACAGCAACTAAGGAGGTGGAGAAAGACCAACTGCAGAAGAAACTGAACTTGGAGAGTTTTGTCTTAGAAAGTCAGCAGAAGAGAATTTTCAGAAGGCATAGTCAGAATAGTCCAATGCGGCAGAAAGGTCAATAAGAGGAGAAATGTAAGGAATCCTTTGGATTTGGCGGTAGGTACCTGACAATTTTTGCTGTGGGTTGAAGGGTGAACACAAGTAAGTGATGAAATAGTGAAAGAGACTATGGCCTGTTCTGAGGATCACACATGGAAAGCCTTCTGCTGGTTTGCAGAGTGGAGCAGGAAAAAGTCAGTTCTATTCCAGGATCTCAGGGCTACTTCCATCAGGAAAGTGGTAACTGAAGTGCTAACGTCCCAGCATTCAGGAATGTGTATGAGCCTATGGATTCTTGAGAGGAAGGGCCCTGATCTACCACGAGCTGAGAGGCATTTTTTCATATGCTCACATAGGTTGGAGATGTATGTTCTTGTCTCCATCTCATGCCTTCCTGGTCTGCCTAGCAGACATGGATTTGTTTGGATTTTGATAGGAACTACAGTACGACCCTGTGCATTTAGGACTGATCACGTCGTCTTCATTTGACAGAAATGCTGACACATCACCTGCCCAACGTGCTATATACATGCAAAATCAATGCAGCGCGAGCTCTAGCAATCATTCCTCTCTGGGCCACACCTGTGAAGTGAGGTGGCCTCTCAGGACCCTCCCAGCTGCAGCATACCACTTAATACTTGTTGTTTATTTGTTTATATTTTGCATTTAACTGACACACAAAAATTGTGCATTTCTGGGGTACCATGTGATGGTTCTCTACATGTACACACTGTATAATTTCCAGTCAGGGAAAAGATTTTGGAATGTTTACCTCAGACAGACAAGTTGAATGTTTGAGGAGAAAGACATGTTTAGCGAGCACCCTCTTAAAATGCATTATTCCAAAATACCCAGATCTACCAGCGGCATCACCAGGATCTTTTAACATTTTTAAGCTCAGCTAGAAAGAGCTGGGACTTGATCCAGTAGATTTCAGGATGTCATCGATGGTTTTCAAACCCTCCGAATTCATCCAAAGACTTATTTTACATTAAAAAAAATTAAGCACAAAAGTGACAGACCATTCTGAAAGACCTCATCACCTCTAACGTCTTTTCAGATATAATGAGAGGGTTGTAATCATTCATTCAAGCAGGGAATGCTAACTACCCAAAAAGTTAGGATTGCATGATACTGAACACATAGCAGCTTTTGCTTGGATTCTCACATCCATCCACAGTAAGACTAAGATTGGAAATAGGAGGGTCCCACAGCAGCCCCCACGTTGTCATTCAGGGGCCAGAGGAGCTGGGGCCACAGCAGTGCAGTGTGAGAGACAGCCCTGGTGGCCCTAGACTGTGCAGATGGAAATGCACCTGTCAGCATGCCTTCATCTACCACACAACTGCCATCAATCAGAAGGGCATCACATGGCATTTGTACTTTGTTCCCTGTCAAAATTAATAAATCTCCAGGCACCAGGAAGCGGGATTCCAACTCTTGGACTCCATCTGAAAATACAAGGAAACAGAGTTGAGTGAGGTTATTTTCCCACAGAGACATCGTTCATCATTTATCTGAGTTGGAAATCAACGAAAAAGTAACCAAGACACTTCAAAAATTTTTTTAAAAGAAAGATAGTTCTCGGGCTTGGAGCCGTGACACAGCAGGTTAAAAGCATAGCCTGCAGCACCAGCATCCCATCTAGGCTCTAATTTGAGTCCCAACTGTTCCACTTCTAATCTTGCTCCCTGCTAATGCACCTAGGAAAGCAGTGGAAGATGGCCCATGTCCCCGGGTCCCAGCACCCATGTGGAAGACCTGGAAGAGCAATTATATAGATGTAATTGTAGGGGCTGGCACTGTGGCACAGCGGGTTAACACCCTGACCTGAAGCACCAGCATCCCATTTGAGCACCAGTTCTAGTCCCGGCTGCTCCTCTTCCAATCCAGCTCTCTGCTATGGCCTGGGAAAAGCAGTAGAAGATGGCAGAAGTCCTTGGGCCCCTGTACCCATGTGGGAGATCCGGAAGAAGCTCCTGGCTCCTGGCTTTGGATCGGCACAGCTCTGGCTGTTGGGGGCAACTGGGGAGTGAACCATCGAGCAGAAGACCTCTCTCCTCTCTCTCTCTCTCTGCCTCTCCTCTCTCTGTATAACTCTGACTTTCAAATAAATAAATAAATCTTAAAAAAATAAAAAATAAATGTAATTGTATATAAGACTATATGTGAGTATATATACATACATACACACACATATGTATATATTTGCTAGTCTACTTGCTTGTACATATAGTCTTTAATTCTGTCATCTGAAAGATCCTAAAATCAAACCCTAATAATAATAAGTATATCCATTGTCCAAATTTTGGTTTCTAAATTCCATCACCCCCAAAGAGAACCAAATTTCCTTGAAGAAATGTCCTATTATAAGGCTGGGCCCAGAAAAGTGTAACATAAGCAGAGCAGCTTGTTGTGTCAACAAGTTGGGAAATGTGGGGGACATGGCAAAAATATATCAAAAGCAACTTAAAGGCCTCTGAGCCTGAGTCTGTAGCAGGTAAATAATGCTCATAAAGAGCTATAGCCATTGAGTAAAATACAGAATTCATGAATACATAGCGCCATAAGTAAATGAGGAGAAAATGTAGCTTTCCCTTCAGCAAAATGGCAATTAATTAATGTAGAAAGATAAAATTAGAAGATTATTATTTGGCAAGTATCAAAGTAATAATTTAACCAGGAAACATCAGTGAGTATAAAAATAGTGAGTGCAAATTTCAGGGTCTATTTATATAGTCTCAACATATCTCTCATCAAAATAACTGTTTATTACAAAGAGGAAGAGAGTAAATTTACAATGGCAGACATTATTTAATTAAATAATACAAGTTATCATCAACACTAATAAGATAAATTTAAAGTATGTACCACCTGAGAGGAAGTACAGAGACCACAATATTACACCTGTGATATGACAGGCAGCAATGTATATTGAATTTAACCGAGAAAATATCAGATAAAATCAAAGTAAGGGACATTTAGAAAGCATCAGACAAATCAAATTTGGGCAACAGTCTACAAAATAATGAGAGTCGAAAGAGTCAATGGCATGGAAGTCAAAACTGAAACGGATTGAAGAGATATGCAGACAAAGTATGTGATGTTGGATCCCCATCCAAAAAGAATGTTATTGAGAAATTAGCAAAGCATGAATAAGGTCTAGCCATTATTTCCTAATAATTTGTCAATATTAACTTCTTGAATGCACTGTTGTTTTGGAGATTGTCTGTCTTTAATAAATGCACACTTGGAGCAAGTGTTTTGCACAGCAATTAAGTCACCACTTGGGACACTTGCTTCCCATATTGGAGCCCCTGGATTCATATTGGAACCCCAGCTCCACTTCTGATCCAGCTTCCTACCAATGCACATCCAGGGAGTCTTCAAAGATAGGATAATTTCAGCAAAAACAGAAATAAAATATCCAATGGATGGAAATAAACCACCATGTCTGACATTATAACCACTGCCCCAATCATTTCCTAGAGAAAGTAGCCTGATCTAAACCTGTTGAAAACAATTCAAATGCCACATGGTGCAGCAGCTAAGACACTGGTTGGGTCTCTCACATCCTGTATCAGAGTGTCTGAGTTCAAAACCCAACTTCACCACCAATTCCAAATTCTTGCCAATGTGCACCCTGGGAGGCAGCAAGCCATGTCCCAACTACTTGGGTCCCTATTACTCATGTGGAAGACCTGCAATGAGTTCAAGACTTCTGACTTCAGCCTGACTCAGCCCCAGCTGTTGAAGTTTTTTGGGGGAGTCAACCAGTGAATGGAAGATCCTCTCTCTCTCTCTCTCTCTCTCTCTCTCTCTTTCAAATAAATAATTTTTTTTGACAGGCAGAGTGGACAGTGAGAGAGAGAGAGAGAGAGAGAGAGAGAGAAAGGTCTTCCTTTACCGTTGGTTCACCCTCCAATGGCCGCTGTGGCTGGTGCGCTGCGGCTGGCGCACCGCGCTGATCCGAAGCCAGGAGCCAGGTGCTTCTCCTAGTCTCTCATGCGGGTGCAGGACCCAACCACTTGGGCCATCCTCCATTGCACTCCCAGGCCACAGCAGAGAGCTGGACTGGAAGAGGGGCAACCGGGACAGAATCCGGAGCCCCGACCAGGACTAGAACCCAGTGTGCTGGCGCCGCAGGTGGAGAATTAGCCTATTGAGCCATGGCGCCAGCCTCAAATAAATAATTTTATAAAAAGAAATACACACTAGACTGTGTGGAGATCATGAAGTCACACATTGGCAGTTTTTTTTCTTTCAAATAGTTCCGGGAAAAACTATTCTTGTAACTATATTCTTTAAATTATTTTTGAGGAAAAAAAGAGAGATACGTAAGATAACATCGCTCACCTATCTGATAAGATAAATCTAAAAAGTTTGCCAGCACGTTCTGGTAGCAAGGCTGTGAGAAAAGAGGCACTCACACATTGATAGTGCAAATGCAAATTAACACCATATCTATGGAAAGAAATTTGGCAATATTTATCTAGCAAAATTACATATGCATTTATTCTTTAACCTAGCAAATTTACTTCTCAAAATCCCTACCAAAGATGTCTTGGCAAAAATGTGAAAAGACATGCAGAAGGCTTTCTATTACAAGCGCTGTGTTTCATAGTAAAAGACTGAGGGGGAAAAAGTCTTCAAAAAAGAGCTGATTGAATAAACAATGGTTCCTCTCACCAGAGAGTACTGTGCAGCCTAGATAATGAGTGAAGGAATCTAGACACGCTACTCTTAAAGTATCCTTGGCAGACATCACTAAGTATGTAAAGTGTACATAATAGGAAATATTTTTTTAAAAAATGTGGTATAACCTTATTTATTTCAATAAACAGAAGCAAAAATACAAGAGGACTTCAACATTTCATGGAAAAGAAAATTAAAAATAAATTTATTTTGATGCAAAAATTATGGAAATCCATGTATAGTTTTTTCGTAATATGCATTTCCAAAAACATTTTGAAGATCCCTCATATATATACATATATATATATCCTATGCTGTGTATGTAAAATATGGCTATGAAGTTATATATAATTCTTTATATTTTTCATGTAAGAATAAATCACATGAACAAAAATGACTAGTATGAGGAGAATGAGGACACCAAGAAGAGGAAAGAGGGAAAGCACTAGATGCGCCAAACATCTTCTGTTTTATTGATTTCAAACCATGTCGTTCTTTTTTCTAATATCTAAATAAAATTATACTAAAATAAAATAAAGTTTAGAGCAAAATGAGGGAAATGAACCTATCAAGTTTTTAATAGAACCATGTAGACAACTATTTTGAGGGACTTTAGGGCATAATAGTTTAAAATTTACTGTATCTGAGTGAAATTGTCATTTTTCATTTGATTATTATTTATAAGCCTTGTCTAGATTCCTGCTGAAATAGGGTGTTTTTAATTTCTGCTTGTTGAACTCTTTATTTAGTGTAGCTTCAAGCATTTGAGTATAATGTATATTGAAAATATTTTAGCTCAAAAATTAAAAAAGAAAGTCAGTGAAATAGAGAGAGAGCACAGGAGGAAGGAAGGGAGGGAGGATGGGAAATATTATTACACTCAGAATTGTATCTATGAACTACATTGAATCTGTTCTCTTTGTATTAATAAAACATTAACATGAGAATTGAAAAATGTAAGTGTAATAAATTTACAGATAACAATATTTAAAAATTGACTGCACATTTCTATTGGGATATCACAAAAGAGAACAAGCAAGACCTCTGAAACATAATGATGCTCACTCACTATCCTGAGGTTATTGTGCCTAATCAGGAAAAGCAAGGATAATTTTTTCATGTCTGTGAATCACAACTTTTGGTATTGATAAAGGAGAGATACAAGTACAAGCAACAAAGTCAGGTAAAATCTCCAAAGTTCTAAACTTGAACTGGCAATATCAGTATGAACATAATTTATTTTATCCTTAAAAATTACATCTGAAGTATGTCATTTGATGAGGCCTAGGAACTGTGACTAACACCACACCATTGCAAGGAGCATTCCTAACACTCTGAAGTCTGTAGTATCCTAACCAAGGACTCTTTAGAAATGGATGTATCCAGGTGTGGGGCAAAAGTTTTCCAAATAAGTTTATGGGCTCATGTTAAACTCAGGGCCCTATCTTAAAGCGGCTCTTCATGGTCAAAGATGGGATAATTTGAGTAAAATCAGGAATAAAAATGGAAATGGATGGAAAAACATTAACCATATCTAACATTGCAACACTTTTAAAAAGTTGCTATGTTACATGATCCACCAATTATTTTGAAAGCTGTTAAATAAAGAGAAATATTCAAATATTTGTTCTACTGCTTGAACTGAATCTCAGGGTAATGCAATAATTGAAGAAGGGTGTTTCTCTTTATAGAAATACTCCATCTAGTATATGAAAATGGTGTGAGAGAAGTAAAAGTGTGCAGCTGCTAGTCAAGTAATAGATACAAATCATGAGCATGTATTTCTGTCAATGTCACAAAAAGACAATCAGATATGATGTGCCTCCAGTGTACAATGTCCACCTTGAAGTATTCTCATTTTTTAAAAGATTTATTTATTTATTTGAAAGTCAGAGTTACACAGAGAGAGGAGAGGCAGAGAGAGAGAGAGAGAAGAGAGAGAGAGGTCTTCCATCTGTTGGTTCACTCCCCAATTGGTGACAATGACTGGAGCTGTGCCGATCCAAAGCCAGGAGCCAGGAGCTTCTTCTCAGTCTCCCACACAGGTGCAGGGGCCCAAGGACTTGGGCCATCTTATACTGCTTTCCCAGGTTATAGCAGAGAACTGGATCGGAAGTGGAGCAGCCAGGACTTGAACAGGTACCTATATGGGATACTGGCGCTTCAGGCCAGGGCGTTAACCCATTGTGCCACAGCGCTGGCCGCCTTCTTGAAGTATTCTTACCAACACCTCAAGCCTCCAGAGCTAGTTACCAACATTAAAAAAAATTCATTTAAACTATGTAAATCCCAAGACAAACAACTTATTTTCTTTAACAAAAAACTTGCAAGGAAAAGAAATGGAGGAGTGAACCTATAGATGGAAATAAATCAACTATAAGTTATGAACTTCATTTGGATCCTAAACTATATATAATGTATTTTATATAATAATGCATAAAATGTTAACATTTTTCAAAATATCTTTATACAGAATATATAATAACTACATATAATAAATTATGATTCATAAGTATACACACATGCACACACTTATAATAAAATTTAGGGAATTTGAGCACTGCCTATGTGATTGGTATATTTTAAAGTTATGGAGTTTTTTCAAATGTGATAAAGGAATTAAAATAAGTCCTTATATTTTGAAATGCTTTCAAATGAAATGATATGATATTTGAGATGGTTCCAAAATAATCCAAGATAAGAGAGCTTGTGGAACAGATGAAAAAAAAATCAATGACTTGATAATTATTAAATCTAGGTAATAGATACAGGGTTGCATTATAGTATTCTCTCTACTGTTACATATGCTCAAAGTTTTTCATCATTAAAGGTGAGAACAAGCAAATGACCAGGATACTTTTGAAAGATGGAAATTCACTTCCAACCAAGGTAGAATAAAAAGAACCACACTTATCTTTCATCTGAAACAACTAGAAACCACACATATTATATGTGGCATTGGTTTTTAGACACTGAACATCAAGCAATGAAAGAGATGGGAAATGAATGCAGGCACTGGACATTTGCCCAGATGATTGTCTTTAAAGAGTTATCAAACCACCACGTAGGGAGAGGGAATCCAGACAAAGTCCTGACGAGTCCCTGAATTCACAGCAGGGTTGAAGGTCTATGGGGTCCACAGTGGCATGAGCTCACAGGAGCACAGCATTGTGGTGTTAACTGTCCAGGAAAGCTGCAAAGCCCTGCAGAGGCTCCGCCCCCAATGCAGCCATCCAGAGATCTGCACAACTGTGAGAAAACTACGAGCAAATGAATGATGAACGTCTATGTCTTTTTTTTTTTTTTTTTTTTTTGACAGGCAGAGTTAGACAGTGAGAGAAGAGATAGAGAGAAAGGTCTTCCTTCTGTTGGTTCACCCCCCCCAAATGGCCGCTATGGCCAGCACTGTGCTGATCTGAAGCCAGGAAGGAGCCAGGAGCTTCCTTCAGGTCTCCCATGTGGGTTCAGGGACCCAAGCACCTGGGCCATCCTCCACTGCCTTCCTGGGCCACAGCAGAGAGCTGGACTGGAAGAGGAGCAACCGGGACAGAACCAGGGCCCCAACTGGGACTAGAACCTGGAGTACTGGTGCTGCAGCTGAAGGATTAGCTTAGTGAGCCGCGGTGCCGGCTACTGCGTGGGAGACCTGGAAGAAGTTCCTGGCTCCTGGCTTCAGATTGGTGCAGCTTTAGCCATTGCGGCCAATTGAGGAATGAACCAGCGGATGGAAGACCTCTCTCTCTCACTCTCTCTCTCTCTCTCTTTTTCTCTCTCTCTCTCTGCCTCCTCCTTCTCTCTCTGTATAACTTTGACTTTCAAAAAATAAATAAATAAATCTTTAAATAAATAAATAAAATAGAGACATGGCAGGATGCACACTCAGAATTCAAATTCAGCCTTAACCACTGAGTTGACAGCCTCTCATAATAAAGAGAGAGAGAGAGATGTTCAAGGCCATCAGTCCCTAGGGAAATGAAAATTAAAATGACAGCAAGATACTACCATATATGAAGATGGCTAAAATTAAAAAGACCAATCATATCAAGTGTTGAGAATGTGGAGCAACTAGAGCTCTCATACACTGTTGGTAGGAACGTAAAATGGTACAACCGCTTTGAAAAAAGTCTGGCCATCTACCACATGACCCAACCATCCTACAGCTAGGCATTTTCCTGTAGGAAATAAAATTAGTTATCCATACAAAGATCTGTATCCACGTGTGCATAGAAGCTTTATTTACAACAGCCCAACACTGGAAAGAATCCAAATATTCATCAATAGGTAAGTGGATGAATTAACTAGTGTATCCAGGCAACTCGATAGTCTCAGGCATTAAAAGGAACGAACTATCAACACTAAACAAAATGGATGACGCACAAGATAATTATGAACTTTGACCCTCAAAACTGAAACCAAAATATATAATGAAAGACAAAATATGTGTACTGAACAATACCATTCACACAAAATTCCAAACATGGAAGCCAATCTAAAGTGACAGGAAGAAAATAAATGATAACCTGACTATGGTAGAGGAGGGAGAGGGGAAGGGAAGCACTACAAACAGGCACAAGCCAACCCTGGTGTGACCCACGGCATGCTCTAGAATGTGGGAGTGCTTTCCTGGGTACTGACCTAGTCAGAACTTAGCAAATTGCACACTGTAAGTGCAATCACTCTATCCTATGTTCATTCTACTTCAATAAAGTAGCTTTTTAAAGGTGGAAAGATCTCAAGTTCCTCGCTCCCATAAGCAAATGCACAAAAAAAATATACATGTAAAGAGGAGGGTAGGAACAACAATCAAAAATTGAAATTCAAGGGGCTGGCATTGTGGAGTAATGGGTTAAGCTGCCGCCTGTGACACCAACATCCTTATGAGCACCAGTTCTAGTCCCAGCTTCTCCACTTCCAATCCAGCTCCCTGCTAATGTGCCCGAGAAAGCAGTAGAAGATGGCCCTAGTGCTTGGGCCCTTGCACCCAATTGGGAGACCCAGAAGAAGCTCCTAGCTCCTGGCTTTGGCCTAACCCATTCCTGGCTGTTGCAACCATTTGGGGAGTGAAACAGGAGATGGAAGATCTCTGTAAATCTTCCTTTCAAATAAATAAGTAAATCTTAAAAAAAAAATGGAAATTCAAGTCCTTTTCTCATTTCACATGGAAAACATAAATCTGAAAGAAGGAACTTACCTTTTCTCCCACAAACAGAGACTGTAATGCTATTGTGTGACTCAACTAGACGGTGGAGTTTTACAGATTGCTGAAAAAGAAGGAAAAAGAGAAAGCCTTATCTGTTTGAGTAGAGGTCCCAGATATTTTACTCAGTAAGGTGCTAGCTTTGTTTAAATATAAATCGGTTTCCGGCTGAACACACTGGCTGGAGACAAATGACAGAGCAGCCTCCTCCTCCACAGAGAAGGCACCCAATTCCTCGTGCTCCTCGCCTGGCAAGAAGTCTGTGCTCTTCTGCAGAGAGGCATTTCCCAGCATGCTCTTGGACTCAAAAGAGTTTTTGAAAACTACAAATTCGTGTTTAGTTCTTTAAATAGGTAGATTGCATCAAGAACACATAACTCAAGATATGCGTTTATGCCAAAATAGTTTAAAGAACGAAGCATTGTTTCAGCTTTGAGTTGTCCCATATTAGAGCTCCTAATCAGCTTGCTGTTTGAGGAGCTTGGTGATTCCTGTTACTTCTTTGTGGTTCAGTGTTCTAATGTAAGAAATATATGAAAGATTGAGAATGAATCCATAACAGGGACAGCAGAAGAATAAACTACAATTAGATCTGCTTCCCCATGTGTTGAGAAGGTGTTGTGTGGAAGACCTTCTAATTGATTTCAGGGGTGAAAAGTCCTAGCCCTCCACTGTGTGCACTTTGCTATCCTGATTTTGTAAAGTAAGACACTCTCTAAATTTCCCGACTTCAGATCACTTACAACTAACTGGGTTCTAAAAATGAGGAACAGAATAGGATGAAATGAAAACCAGAGTGTTCTGCTGTCGACTCATTCTTTTATTCACCGTGCATTCACTCAACAAACATTTACTGAGCAACCTTTGAGTATGCCAGGAACTATGCTAAGAGATGCAGTAGAAAAGTGAACAGAGACACAGCTTTTAACCATCAAGGAACTTACAATGTACTGAGCAAAATGCATTTCAATCAAACAATCTCCTCCATAAATGCATAATTACAATCAGCGTTAAGAAGAGGGGGAAAGTTCTTGGAGCATGTAAAACAAAGAAAACAAAGGAAAGCTTCCCTGAAGAAGCAACATTGAACCTAAGACCTGAGTAGGAGTGCTTTAATCAAAGGGGTGAGGGCAGTTCCAGGTGGCACGTCCAAACATTCTGTGGCTACAGAAAGGACTGTGTTTCAGAAAACAGACTGGTGTGGTGAGAGAGCAAGATGCAAGGAGGCTGGGTGAATTGAGGGAGGAGAGCTAAGTGAGAGCAAGTGAAAGTTACAAGTGCAGGCAGAGCAGTTCAAGCTACAGGCACCATAATGAAGAGACGCAGTTACAGCTTCAGGAGTTCAGTGTTCCTCAGAGAGCAGTCTGTGGATGCCTCAGGGCTTTCAGGAATTTTCTCATAGGGGCTGAGAAGTGAAAACTCTTTTCATAACACTACTAAGACATTAATCCACTTTTTAAATCCCATTCTCCCACAGAGGTACAGTGGGGTTTTCCAGACAGCGAATGAGTGTAATATCATAATAGACTGAACACAGAAACACTCCTGAGAATCTGTTTTCTACCAAGCCAAACATGAAAGACATTTGCAAAAATGTAGAACAATACCATTATTCTCACTAAATTATTTCCATTTCAGAAAACAGTTATTGCCTTTTAAAATATGTTTTATGTTTTAGCATGTAATGTGGTTAACACTGTTATTTTAAGGAATTAAGAAGTGAATATTTTATGATTTGAAATATCAAGACATAACCCATAAAAAATTAAAAATCCTTGAGGTCTTCAAAGAAAGTTAAGATTACTAAGATGCTAGAAAGTCAGAGAACCTCTGATTTAGAGTCTTAAAAGTCATGATGAGCTTTAGAAGTTTACTGTAATATAGCATCTAGGCAGTAACAGTATGGACATAATCATGTTGGGTTTACATTTCAAAATTGTGGTGCTGGTATTGAGGCTCAGTGGGTTAAGCCACCACTTGCACTTGTGATGCCAGAGTCCCATGTCAGAGTGCTAGTTCAAGCCAAGCTACTAAGCTTCCAATTGAGCACTCCTACTAATGCACATGGCTGGGGGTGGGGGTGGGCAGCAGAGGATGGTCTGAGTGCTTGGACCCCTGGCACCCATGTGGGAGACCAAGATGGAGTTCCTAGTTCTTTTTTTTTTTTTAAGATTTTATTTATTTATTTGAGAGGCAGAGTTACAGAGAGGGAGAGAGAGAGAGAGAGAGAGAGAGAGAGAGAAAGGTCTTCCATCTGCTGGTTCACTCCCCAAATATCCACAGCAGCCAGAGCTGGGCCAATCCAAAGCCAGGAGCCAGGATGTTCTTTTGGGTTTCCCATGTGGGTGCAGGGGCCCAAGCACTTGAGCCATCTTCCACTGTTTTCCCAGGCCATAGACAGAGAGCTGGATCAGAAGAGAAGCAGCCAGGTCCACCCATACAGGATGCCAGTACTGCAGGTAGAGGCTTAATCCACTATGCCACAGTGCCGGCCCAGAGTTCCTGGTTCTTGGCTTCAGCCTGGTCCATCCCTGTCTGTCTCAGCCATTTAGGGAGTAAACCAGCAGATGGAAACTTGCACTCTGTCTCTCTCTCTCTTTTTCTGACACTCTACCATTCAAATAAATAAATACTTCTTTTAAATGTGGTTCAACCTGCTATGTGGAATAGAGTTGGAGGCAGGCAAGAGCAAATGTAGGGAGACAAACTGTGAGACAATTGCCAGGCAGAGGATGACGGCAACTTGGACCAACATTGTTGAGGGGGAAAGTGAATAAGACCTGAAAAATCAACAGAAGTTGCTGTGTGATTGGGAGGGAGGAAAAAAGAGACAGTTGTAAGGATGGCAGCCAGGTCTCAGGGTTATCCAAACGAATGCTCAGTGGTGTCACCACGTGAGGTAAGTCTTAAGAGCTGATTTGGGGAGGAATTCTTGAGTTCGATGTTTCATGTCTTGAATTTAAGGTGATTTTTGGATATGAAGGTAGAGATATCAAACAGGCTGTCTGAGCTTTGTTTTTAAGGTGGAAGGGTTTTTGGAATGTCCCATGCTGATGAGAGGACTCGTCGGGAGAGGGAGAGAGAAGGACACACTCACAGACTGCATGGGCTCCCCAGTAGATGAGAGAAGTTGGCATCTCAAGCGAGTAAAGGGTGCTTTCTCCACTGCAGTGAGAAGTGTGTGCAGGCAGGGGCTGTGGAGATGTGTAGCTGGCAGTGGGAGAGTGGGGAGTTGAGCGAATTGTCAGATGACTTCTCTCTTCTCTGTGAAGTGAGTGGAGGGAGGAGCAATTGAACTCGAGGGAAAGTGGAGTACAGGAAAACAGGCATCTCAGAACCCTGAAGAGAGAGGTGACTTGGAAACTTAATTTCAGAGAATAGGAAAGCACCTGATCACAGGCATAGACAGCTTGCCCAGACGAGAGTGGCGTTCATGGATTCACAGTGCAACCAAGAAATCTGTTCTATGCAATTATTTTTCAGTAGTACCTAGGTCCTCTGGTGTAGACATTAGGAAAGCCAAGAGCTGAACTGGGGCCTTGACAAATGAGTACCAACCAAACAAAAAGGACAAAGCAGTTCATATTAAATGGAGACTCCTCCACCTTCTACCCTCCCACCACCTTCAAGGTCCGGCAGTGTTTTCTGCATATATTTCTTCACTCATGATTTTTGAACATTTGCGTATGCCTCTGGCTATCATCCCTGAGTGAACTAAAGAGAGGAAAAAAATAACTTGACAGGTCAGGACTTGGAATGGAAGGGAAGGGAGGGGACTAAGTCACTGAGCATGGCCTACATGCTGGACATTCACAATCTTGGGCTCAATCAATATGAAGTAGGCAGGACTATGTCCTGATTCTCCTTTCTAATAGAATTTCAATGAAGTCACTGCTGCTCTCTTTCTTTTTTAGACCACATAATTAACAGAAAAACTCACCTCTCTGAGATCATACACTGTCAAAGCTATGGAAATGATGGACATGATTATGATGGCAAAAGCGTATTCCTTATAGTCTTCACTAAACCACAAACAGACACTGAAGAGTTGAAATATGTAAAATGGATTTAGAACCTGTTGACAGACATAAAAATAGGAAGACAAGGGAGATAGTTAGGCTTCACACTTAGCTATTCACTGACTTGTTTGTTTTCATAGCCATCTCTCTGACATAAATCATCCCACACAATATTCTTCCTCTTATTGTTAAATTTATTCAGTAATTACCATTGTCAGATACAGTAACAGCAACTCTACCTGAATTTGTTCATTGAATTTTCATATAACCTTGTTAACTGGAAGTTACTAATTTATCTCCATTGTAAAGATAAAGAAACTGAGCCTTAGATCATGAGAAATTTGTCCAATCACACAGTTGTGATCATGGCTGAGTGAAGCCTTAAACCATGTCGGTCTGACCCCACAGCACTTATTTCTCATCGCTGCTGCACTTTATAGTTTACAAAGCAACGTCTCTTGCGTCATGATGGTGACCATCCACTAGTTGCATAAGGAGTAGATATTGACATCTCCCATTTACCTGCACTGACATTGAAAAAGCTGAAATTTTAGTTGGAGTGTACAAAGCTAAAAGACTGTCTTGCCTTCTACTCTGTGACATACTTTTAGGCCACTGCAGAACTTGACTTTAACAGATGAGTTGAAGGTTACTTTCTCCCATAAGTAGAAAGCTGAGTTGAAAGTGGTAAATTGTAATGAAGCATGAAGAACACTGTTGGGAGAGACTTTGACCCCAAGAACTGTAATCCTGCTTTGCACCCTTGCTAAAATTCCCTCTGGTTGGTTTCTATCCAGCCAGACCCAGAATGGTAGCTCTTGCCTTTAGTCAGAGAAGTGTGTAAAAACTTCCTCTCAGTTTGCTTTGCCTTCTTTCGTGCTTCAAGGAAATATTGAGAAATTACCTTGAGATTAATAAGCATTTGTTTAAGGCAAGGATGAATGGAGGCCAAATGCAGATCTGGAATATCTACAGTACAGCTTTGTGGTAATGCTTTGACAATAATCACTGCAAAATGAAACATGAGGAGGCAGTGACAGCATTCGAGAGGAACATTCCACTCAGTAAGTGATCTGATCAGCAGGTCCTCCTTTCCCTCCATACATACACTGGCATCAGTAGAGCTTAGTAATGTTAAATAGATGATATTGTTCTCTCCAAAATTTTGAGTGCTGAGCAAATTGTATATGTTGCCTAAGAAAAACATTGTTTTTTAAAAATATATCAATTTAGTTTCACAAAATTGAAATGGGTGAGACAGCATAGTATTATGAAGGTAGGAAAGAAGGAAGGAAGGAGGGAGGGAGGGAAGGAGGGAGGATCAGCATATATTCAACCAGTCAACAGATAGTAAGTAAACACATGAGCATCACACCCTGCATTTTGTCAGTCAATGTGCAAAAGAGGCACCTGAAGACACACGTGAGATAAGATATGTGAAAAAAATATTCTTGACAGTCTTTCAAAATATCTCAGAAATTACAGTTATTTATTAATAAGTAGCATCCCTGATTGTTTGACTAAAATCAAATTTCTTTGTTTTCTACCCAACACTGGGAGGAAATACTGGTGAAATCACCTCTTTGATGAGCAGTTTCCAAATGGGTGTGATTTCAACATCAATGGTGTTAGGTCCACATATTAACCTCCTATAGGAAGAGAGCACAGGTCACTTAGTTGGCAATAATAACAAAGAAACTCATTTCTCACCCATCCAGAAAAAGATATACTCTCTTATCACTTTCTTGTGAGATCAACATAGCCCTCTCTTGTTGCATAACATTCCAATAC
This sequence comes from Oryctolagus cuniculus, assembly GCF_051225735.1. Lineage (NCBI taxonomy): Eukaryota > Metazoa > Chordata > Mammalia > Lagomorpha > Leporidae > Oryctolagus > Oryctolagus cuniculus. The sequence continues at coordinate 85,788,758 of NC_142870.1, read as the reverse complement.
TTCTCAGAATAACAGGAGGAAGGAGAGGGCCCCAGGTAAGAACACAACACACATGATCATATTGCTTCTCTTAACCTAAAATCTGTTGCCCCAAATAGTGATTTGGGTATTTCATGTTGCCCATTGTTTCATTCCAATAGTTTCAGGCCTGGCATAATCTCAATTCTATCTCTCCTCAATTCCAGTTCTATGGAAGAGGAATGAGATGGTCATTAAGAGAATATATTATCATCCTACCCCCTACTCAGAAGTCATGGAATTGTGCAGAATTTCCTTCAGAGTAGAAAGATCTGGGGCTCTCAATATACAGAATTATACAGCTCTCTAAAAGAAGACCCAGAGATGCATTTTTGGATTATGCAGAAGAATGGTATTCTGACTTATTTTAACGGTTGAGAACATAAACCGCTCTCCTTAGACCTTCCACAGGGACACTCAAATCCAAAAGCTTGGCTGAATGTGATTAGAGCAGCACTTTCTTTTTTTTTTTTTTTTTTAAGATTTTATTTATTTAGTTGACAGGCAGAGTTACAGACAGAGAGACAGAGAGAAACATTGGTTCACTCCCCAAAAGGCTGCAACGGCCGGAGCTGTGCCAATCCAAAGCCAGGAGCCAGGTGCCTCCTCCTGGTCTCCCACACGGGTGCAGGGGCCCAAGCGCCTGGGCCATCCTCCACTGCCTTCCTGGGCCACAGCAGAGAGCTGGACTGGAAGAGGAGCAACCAGGACTAGAACCAGTGCCCATAGGGGATGCCGGCGCCACAGGCAGAGGATTAAACTAGTGAGCCACGGTGCCGGCCCCTAGAGCAACACTTTTAAACTATCATATTCATACAGATAACTTGATGAACTTGTTTAAAATGAAGATTCTCATCCAAAAGGGGTGAGGCATGGTCTCCCAGGGATGCTGACGCTCCAAGACTCTAGGTCGTCCCAGAGTACTGGAAGTGGAGTGAGGGAGAGTGTAAAATCATAGAAACAGCCCCAGCAGGACCTTCACAGAGTTTCACAATTTTAGAAACAAGGCCCAGAGAAAAGACATTTGTTCAGAGCAGCAGAGACTCTGACATCTCAGGGGCCGGCACCGTGGCTCACTAGGCTAATCCTCTGCCTGCGGTGCCAGCACTCCAGATTCTAGTCCCTGTTGGGGTGCCGGTTCTGTCCCGGCTGCTCCTCCTCCAGTCCAGCTCTCTGCGGTGGCCCGGGAAGGCAGTGGAGGATGGCCCAAGTGCTTGGGCCCTGCACCTGCATGGGAGACCCAGAGGAAGCACTTGGCTCCTGGCTTTGGATCGGTGCAGCGCCAGCTGTAGCAGCCATTTGTGGGGTGAACCAATGGAAGGAAGACCTTTCTCTCTATCTCTCTCTCTCACTGTCTAACTCTGCCTGTCAAAAAATAAATAAAGAGACTCTGACATTTCAGTGCCCCCCGCCAACATCCTCTGCCTCATAACCGCCTTGGAATTGGGAAGTAAAAGTCTTCCGTGGCATTCTTCTGTGGCTCCCTAATGGTTGTTATCTGAGGATGTGCAGATAATATATGTGAAAGCATTTAATTTAATAGTGCTAAATGGGGCATTATGATATTAATCAATTGACTAAGTGATAACAGTCCTTTGAAGTTATAGAAACAACAGTGTTCATGGTACCTAATCTCTTGTTCTTCTCTTGTTAGACCTGATCCAAATTTTAGGTGTATCTTGGCAGAACTGAGCCAGTCTTCCAAAGAACTAAAATAATAATAATTAGAAGAACATATTTAGTAATCATACTTCGGAGGTAATAATTTCCTCTACTGCATGCACTTGCTAGAAGAACTTACCCAATTTTCTGAAACTGTTCTTCCAAATTGTTCCAAACATATCTTATTTTTTGCACTTTTATGCATCTCACCTGCAAAAGAAAAGTACCCATTCTCTAGTTCGAGGATCAGAGAAGACACAACACCACACGGGCTGAAGAAGCATTTGTGGGAGAATTAAAAACAGAATCCTGATATATCTATCTATTTCACCATTCCTGAACTTGTCTATCCTTTCCTACTGCACAAATGGCACTCTTTATTAGAAATCGTAATTCAGGAGCTGGTGCTGTGGTGCAGCAGGTTAAGCTGAGGCCTGCAATGTCAGCATCCCACAGGGGCTTAGTTTTGAGTAATGACCCAACTCCCTATTAATGCACCTGGGAAAGCAACAGAAGATGGCCCTAGTGCCTGGGCCCCTTCACCCACGTGGGAGACTCAGAAGAAGCTCCTGGCTCCTGGCTTTGGCCTGGCCAAGAGCTGGTCATTGCGGCCACTTGGGGAGTGAACCAGCAGGTAGAAGATCTCTCTTTCTTAGCCCTTCTTCTCTCTCTGTAACTCTGCCTTTCAAATAAATAAATAAATCTTTAAAAAAAACAGTCATAATTCAGAAACATTTATCACAGGCCTACCATGTGGGTAAATGTATTAATTAATAAATAAACCCACTCTCTGCAGTCTACCATTTTGTAAATTGAGAAGAAAATATTCCAAAAAGAGAAAGCTATGTTATATAGTTCAGTATGTGCATGTCGTAGAAACAAAGACATAATGAAGTAAAAGCATAGTCTTGAAGCTCTATGGAACGAAAATGGTGGAAGGCATCCTGCAGATGACAACTGAGCTCCAACACTGGAAAACTGGAAGAAGGTGGCTCAGGTGAGAAGAGAGCAGGGCACTTTAGGAGTGTGTAGAAGTTAGCTGAGGAGTAGGGGGCAAGGGAGTGGGTCCCTGTGACTGCAGCATGGGGAGCGAAACCAGAAGAGTAACTAAGACCAGAGAGCAGATTGTGAGCGGCCTTAATGCGAGGATAAGGGATTTGGGACTTCATCTCACAGGCTGTGGGCCTTGGAGTAACCTACAGGGGACGCTGAAAATGATTAGGCTGGTAACAAATACTTAAGGGGAGAGAGGAGGCTATTGCGGGAAAGTGGACCCCAGAGAGCGAGGGCCTGAGGGTGCTGGCAGAGGAGAGGGACGGGCGAACACTGGTGAGGGACTGCTCTCTTGCTCCTGTGTGAACGTTCTGTGTGAACCTGATTTCCATGAACCGCTGGCCTACCCAAGCACAAAGAGAAGGAATGAGACTGTGATATTGCTCTGAGGAAATGGTTCTAGTCCCAGACTTCTCAAGGAGCCTCAGAAAACACTTGTGCTTGCCCGGGCCTTCCGCCACCCGCAGATTCTGATTTAGTGCCTGCAGTGCTTCATGGGCAAGATATTTTAGAATTTCCCCAGATGATTTGAATGTGCAGCCCAAGTTGAGAAACAGTGCTCATGACTTCCTTTTATAGCTATTGTGTGCTTCAACTAAATTTCTTCAGCTGAATTTCTTTGCACCTCAGTTTCTCCATGAATAAATTGAGGTAATTGGCCAGATAATGTTTGAGTTCCACTTCAGCTCCTCTGTCTTCTATTCCTAGGAATATTACAGTCAGTGTAGCCATTAGATAGTAAATTATAAAACTGGAAACAGTAGATAGCTGGAACATTTTAAGTGCTCAATACATTTTTGATTAAATAAATGAAGGGATGCTTTTCAAAACCATGTCAACCAGAAATATAGTTTAAATCCCTGCACTCCAATGCAAAGTTACCTCAAATGAACCTTGATCCTACCCATTAAGCATGTGCGTGCACGTGTTTGTTAACAGTTAGCAAGCAGAAGTGTGAAATGCTTTATTTTTTTTCTTACGGAATGAATTTATTTCAATGAGGTTAGTTGCAAAATAAAGTATTAGAAATGTATCCCATATCTAACTGATTTTCATTACAAAATTGAAGGGAATTGTCACTGGTAATACTTCTTCCATAAGCTAAAAATTAGAGGGCAGAGTATTTGAATGTGTCCAACCCTGAAGCAAACGAGCAGTCCTGGTCCTAAGGGAACCTCAAGTTTCTTGCCTCAGAATTTAACTTTCCATCTCAATATTCCCTAAAGTTTTGCAAAGACAGCTGGAATGTAATGACGGCCACTATTTTTGTTAACAACTTAAGGCTCTTGGGGCCAGTGCTGTGGCATAGCGGGTAAAGCCACTGCTTGCAGTGTCAGCATCCAATATGGGTGCTGGTTCAAGTTCCAGCTGCTCCATTTCCGATCCAGCTCTCTGCTATGGCCTGGGAAAGCAGTGGAAGATGGCCCAGGCCCTTGGGCCCCTGCACCCACATGGGAGACCTGGAAGAAGCTCCTGACCCCTGACTTCAGATCGGCGCAACTCCAGCCATTGCAGCTATCTGGGGAGTGAACTAGTGGATGGAAGACCTCTCTCTTTCTCTCTCTCTGCCTCTGCCTCTCTGTAACTCTGCCTTTCACATAAATAAATAAATAAATCTTTAAAAAATAAACTTCATGCTCTTCACATATTATCATTAGTCTTTTCACCTTCCTGTGATAGGATAGATAGGGTTTTCATCATCACTTTGCACTTGAAGTTCATTTTGTCAAGTAACTTGCAAGGCTGGAATTTTAGCTCCACTCCATCTAACTTCGATGTTCAGTCCCTCAAAGGATACAATATAAAATTTTCAAAAGAAAATCTAAAAATCCCTTTACATCATGATTCTAGTTGTATAAAGTGAAGATTGTCTACTTTATTAATTCCATGCATTTGAAAATCTTTTTTTTTTAAAGGGGGGGGGGTGTGTGTGTAAAGGAGACTCTGCCATAGAATGGGAGCCCTGAGGAGTTAGAGAACCTCTATGGAGAGGTGGTGAAACCACAGACAGTCTGAGACATGCACAGTCATCGGAGGCGTGGACCATCCAGAGATGAAGGCGGCACTCACAGGGAGTAACAGCTGACTTGTGCATTTTATCTCAGGCCTTCAACTAGGAACCGTCTGAGGCTCTTTGAGGCCATTCCTCACGCGGTGAGAGGGCGAGTCCAGCATGGACCTTTGAAGCATCTTTGAGATTCCCCCAGCAGGCAACTGCTCTGCCTGGAGCGTATCTGCTCTCCTCATCACCTTCAGGGCCTCTGGAAGCTGGGAAGAGGTCAAGAGAGGGATGAGTTCATTTGCTCATTTCCAGGCACTTCGGGTCAGGACACCTAACTAGGAGACTGAGCATCTCCTGCGGGGTGGATTCCATCTTTCCTCTGAGGGACCAGGAAGAGCTCCTCTCCCCAGGCTTCTTGCTCTGCAGTTCTTGTTGGCACACGCTCTCAGGGCATCCTGTTTAACAGGTTAAGCAGCGGGTTTCAGTTCTGCCTGCAGTCCTGCAAGATGGTCCTTAGAGCCTCCTCAGCCTCCTTTGCAAACCCGACTTGGTTTCTTTGGGGCAGTCTTCAAAGTCCCTGCAGAAGGCCCTAAATGATGACCACCTCGGTGCTGTGGGTGCTGTTATGGACACCAGTGCTTCAGTGTCTTAGACGTCTCCAATCTGATCAAAGTTCTGGCCCTATTGTGAATATAGCTCATTGCAGTTCACAAATCACCTTAACATGTGTCTTCTTATTTTAGGTTCACAATCGCCCTGAGAAACAGGCAGAGAAGGATTATTGCTCTAGTTCTGTAAATAAACTCAAGACTCCAGGGAGACAGCCAGTAGCCCAACTCCCTATATCATGAGCTGGCAAATGAAGGTATCAAGCTTTTTGATAGAGAATTTTCCATTTTAAGATCTCTGCCCCTCCCTCAGTTTCTGTTTGTTTATTTGAGCATCCCTTTCATTTGGCTGTGCACTTATTTATTCAATGCAATTAAAGATGCAAGAATTTCAGGACAATAGGCCCTGAGGCCAGGTCCCTAAGGCAGACTTGGGAATCCTACCTTTCCAGGTGAATGAGGCAATCTGCTAGGAGAAGGGACTTGAGCTCCTCTGTTACGTTTATTTTGGCAGCTAAGACTATGAGGTGAAAACAATTGAAACAATTTGAAAAAGCTGACCTTGAACTCCTAAAGCAAACAGCTGTCTACATATATAAATGTAAGAGAAAACAATTTGTCTTATAAAATGTGTTGTAATATGAATGTTTACTAGCCATATTCTGAGACGGATTCATTTACTATAGTGAAGAGGGAGTATCCCAAACACCTTTGAATGACAAAATTCAAATGAGGTCATTTTGTAGCTGTAAGAAAACTGCCTGGAATGTTCCTGGATGATTTTCTTTTACTGTAAGGTGAACACAGGTTACAACACGGAGCATGACACTATTAGCAGCTAATAGGTTTGGAGATCTTTTATGTACCTGGCACTGTATTGATCATTGTATTCCTTAATTTGCTGAACTTCACCAATTAATATCAGAGATGAGCATTATCATCATTTTATTGAAGAGAAAATTGAGGCTCAGCAGAGCTAGTTGGTCCAGAACTGCACTGCTTAGGACAAAGCTGAGATTTGGAGCAAGCTCTCTCTGGCTCCAAAGTCTGTGTTCATCACACTGTCAGTGGAGGATTGGCACCAGGGAGGACCTAGACTTAACTTTGTGGTACTGGGTTAGATTTCTCTGGCATCAGCAATAGCCCTAAGTGGTCTTACCTCTAGGTCCGGCTTTTTGATGGCTCTGTTTATGATATACTCCTCATCAGCAATGACAGGGTGGTCAGGAGTGAGACCGAAGGCACTGCCCAATGCTGCCAGGTGGATCCATGTTACCTTTTTCCTAGAGTAAGTCTGGAATTCGTCCTGAGGAAACAGACACCAAATACCCATGAAGTTAAGAGAAGTCATCGGGCTACAGCTCAACCTGAAAAACATCATTTTCATACAGCTCTGTATGTTTGTGGGGTTAATGAACATTCTAGGCTGGGGCTGGCACTGTGACATAGCAGGTAAAGCTGCCATTAACAGTGCTGGCATCCTATGTGGGCGCCGGTTTGATTCCCAGCTGTTCCACTTCCAATCCAACTCTCTTCTGTGGCCTGGGAAAGCAGTAGAAGATGGCCCAAGTCCTTGGGCCCCTGCAACCACATGGGAGACCTGGCTTCGGATCCACGCAGCTGTGGCTGTTGTGGCCATCTAGTGAGTGAACCCGTGGATGGAAGAACTCTCTCTCTCTCTCTCTCTCTCTCTCTCTCTCCTCTCTGTCTGTCCCTGCCTCTCGGTAACTCTTCCTTCAAATAAATAAATAAATCTTTAGAAAAAAACATTCGAGGCAGAGTTAGATGTCTTTGAAAGATGATGGATATAGAGATTGAGGGGAAGGCTTGTCCTCGGGTATTAGGGAATCTGGAGAGGATGGTGAAGCATGGACGCGCACAGCAGGAGGTGTCGGCTCAGACAAGAACCCACTTCCCCCTTTGCCTCCCAGCCCATGGGGCTACGGCCTGGTGGAAAAGTTCACAAAGGAAACACAAAAAACAAGCATTTCCAAGGTTAGGGTATCTCCAAGGTTCGGGCATGACACCATCCCCATCTTTCAAGCCTTAACTCAAAGTTCCCCCTTTTCCAGATAAGCCCCTTTAACACCCTCCAACAACAACAACAAAAAAGAAATCTCACTGTGCTAACTCCAAAGTGCATTAGCAGTGTGCCTCTTGCACTCCTAATCATTTTCTGCCTGAGTTGTCTTAATCCTTCTAGTCCATCTTGAAGGCAGCGACTGTATTTTAGTGTTTCTTATCTCTCCCTCAGTGTGGAGCACTGAGACCTGACAGTGAGAGGACAGTGAATGGAAGAAAAAGATCAGGGGGCCAGCGTGGTGGTACAGTGGGTTAAAGCCCTGGCCTGAAGCACCGGCATCCCATATGGGCACCAGTTCTAGTCCTGGCTGCTCCTCTTCCAATCCAGCTCGCCACTATGGCCTGGGAAAGTAGTAGAGGATGGCCCAAATCCTTGGGCCCCTGCACCTGTGTGGGAGACCCAGAAGAAGCTCCTGGCTCCTGGCTTCGGATCTGTGCAGCTCCGGCCATTGCGGCCATCTGGGGAGTGAACCAGTGGAAGGAAGACCTCTCTCTCTGTCTCTACCTCTCTCTGCAACTCTGTCTTTCAAATAAATAAAATAAATCTTAAAAAAAAGAAAAAGATCAGGTCCTTGGAAGGAATAATGTCCAAAGGTCATTGTCAAGACTTCAGCACAGGTAGGATTGAAGAAGGTACCTTAGTGTGTGACCCTAATTGCAATTGCTTCCCTTTGCAGTTCACTTTATCACAGAATAAATCAAGAGGGAAAAGCACCAAATGAGCAAATACTGCAACTGCCTCTTACCCTCTGTGCTAGCCTACATTTTGCTAAAAATTACAGTTACTTTGGATTGCCATTTTGACATCCAGCCTCAGCTTGGGACTTCCAAACTATAGAGTTTCAATGATAAATTTGGTAAGAAAGCACCTAATTCGGTTCAGTGCTATGGCATAGTGAGCTAAGCCTCCGCCTGCAGCACCGGCATCCCATATGGGCGTCAGTTCATATCCCAGCTGCTCCTCTTCTGATTCAGTTCTCTGTTATGGCCTGAGAAGGCAGTAGAAGATGGCCCAAGTGCTTGGGCCCCTGCACCTGGGTGGAAGACCTGGAAAAGCTCCTGGTTGCAGGCTTCAGATCAGCCCAGCTCTGGCCATTGCAGCCATTTGGGGAGTAAACCAGAGGATGGAAGATCTTTTTCTCTGTCTCTCCCTCTGTCTATAACTCTACCTCTCAAATAAATAAATAAAATCTTTTTTTAAAAAAAGCACATTATTTATAGGTAAATGGAAACACAAATGATAAAATATCCATCAAGACCAGAGACCTCAGGGGACCAAGTAAAGATAATTAAGAAGACAGCTATTCTTGATCCCCTTAAGTGAATAAGTGAATTAAAATAACACTAACTATAAATTTTCATCTGATTACTTAGAAATTTATAAAATCTTTATGTATTAGTTACCTTGTTTTTGCCTCACAATTCTTCAAAGTCATTATTATTATCATCTTCATTTTGCAGATGAGAAAACTGACCATCAGCAAAGTTAAGAACTGTTCAAGTAAGTCTGGTCTGATCAGTAGGGACAGAATGAGGACCTGGGTCAGGTCTTCCTACTGTAAGACTTGGCTCTTTCATCTTTGTTTCAACAAGTAGCACATGGTATGGGTGTATGTATATAGCTTGTGTTTGAAAATCATAAACATCTGAGCTGTGTAGAAAAAAAAAACAGCCAGTTTATCACAATCTCTGCTGCCTTGGCAATACAGATTCTGATTCCCTAAATCAAGCTGTCACCCCCTGGCCCTGTGTGACAGCTAACAGATCTTCTGACTATAATAGCTAAAGAGGGGAAAGCAAGGTAGACCAGTGGAATGCACAACTTCTTCAAGGTCAAGATTGGGGCAGGTGTTTGGTGCTTAAAATGCTTGCTAGGATAGCTGGATTTGAGTTCCAACTGTATTCCATCTTCCTGATGATGCAAATCATGGGAGTCAGCAGGTGATTGACTGGGTCTCTGCCACCCAGGTAGGAGACCTGGATTGAGTTCCTGGCTCCCAGCTTCAGGCTGGTGCAGCCCACATGATGTGAACATTTGGAGAATAAACCAGTAGATGAGAGTGCTCTCTCACTCTCTCTCAATCTCTCTCTCTCTGTCAATCTCTCTCTGTCAATCTCTCTCTCTCTCTCTCTCATCCCTCCCTCTTACATGGTTAAAACAGTAAATAATTGTTTTGTAAAAAGGCAAATCTTAATTTAATGCTTCAGCTGTGTGCTTAGTCTGAGTGACCATTAAAAGGAAGCTTCATCTCTACACCTACAAACTTATATGAAGGCAATTTTAAAAGTTCATGGGGAATGGCTGGCACCGCAGCTCACTAGGCTAATCCTCCGCCTGCGGCACTGGTACCCCGGGTTCTAGTCCCGGTTGGGGCACTGGTTCTGTCCTGTTTGCTCCTCTTCCAATCCAACTCTCTGCTGCAGCTCAGGAAGGCAGTGGAGGATGGCCCAAGTGCTTGAGCCCTGCACATGCATAGAAGACCAGGAGGAAGCACGTGGCTCCTGGCTTCGGATCAGCACAGCGCCGGCGGTGGTGGCCACTTGGGGGTGAACCAACGGAAGGAAGACCTTTCTCTCTGTCTCTCTCTCTCTCACTGTCTAACTCTGCCTGTCAAAAAAAAATTCATGGGAAAAAAAAAAACAGAATTAAAAGTTGTTTGTTTTATGAAAAAATTTCAAAATTCATGCATAGTTTTTCCATAACATGTAGTTTCCATGAGCTTTTTGAAGATCCCTTACCACTTATAGCATCACTAAATCAAAGGTGCTTTATTTTCTGTCTATTGCATTTAAGTTTTTTCCTCTCATTGTAAGCCCCAAGTTCAAGTATTCATAATTCTATATAATGCAAAAATAGAATTCTATAAGCAAAATAAACGATAGAGTCATTTTTCTTAGAGTATTGTAGTGACACTGACTTGTCTCTTGTTTTGAACCCTGTTGAAGATTCTAAGGGGAAAAAAGCAAATACATGGAAGGAAAGTATGTCAATAGGTAGTGACCTATTTAAGTGTTATCACCAGCTGCTCTCAGTTTTCAGTTTGCCATTGGCCATTAAAGAAAGAACAGGGGCTGTTCTTGGAAGCCTCTGAGCCCAGCTTTCTTTATTCAGGGAGTGGGTAGTATAATAACACCACATTTCATGGATGCGCAAAGGATTTGATAAAACGATGCACCTGGTCCCAGGTCTGCCCTCTAACAAGGGTGCAACAAATGCTAGTTGGCATATGATGCCTTGCCTTACTTTTTACAGATGTGGTTACTGAGATCTCTCTGGAACTTATTTTTCCTTCAAGAAAAGTTTAGGCTCTTTTACCATCTATTTTTTTTCCACTTTAGTCTGTTTCCTGCATCATTCAAGCACTTCATGATTTGTAAAATACTTACATGCACCAGTGGACCTCCCATTTCAAATAGTTGGTTTAAATACAAATAAGTCAAACAGTTTGCCTGGCAAATCTGGACTGTTCACATCTCAAGTCTCACGGGACAGGTTTTACCTTCTCTGTATCAAGAGAAATCACCAGGTCAGCCCTTGAATTCTAAAACAGTAGGTTTTAAAATAATCCAATAATGGGTTTCAAAAGTTGAATATACACAGAGGACATATGTTTGACCCAGACAGAAAAAGAGAGGGAGAGACCTTAGCATTTTTTTATTTCCTGTGGACTTGCACTTTCTGAACCTGGAAATGTCAGGCTAACGTTTGTATTTCGCTGGCGTGAATTATCTCATGCCAACTTTCTCTACAAGATCTCATCCCTGGGAATTTAAAAGCAGTGTAATGGTCACTTCAAGTTCAGACCAAAGCTGTGACTCCTGTGTGGGAGTTCACTACACAAAAAAAATGAGCTTGCATTAAAAAAAAAAGAACTTATTACACAGTTCCAAAGAGACATCAGAAAATGAGTGCTTTTCGCTTGGAGATGGATACATTGCAACACTAAAAGCCTGAACTCCAGCTAAGGTGAAGGATTTAGAGGACTGCCACCAAAGCAATAATAACATATTTCTCAGGCTCTTCTAAAACACTGTAACTTTGACAAAACACTATTCTTTTTATATGTTAGCATCTTCTCTCTCTCTTTCTCTCTCCCTCCCTCTCGGCCAGACCCATTGATGTTCTCGACATCTTGACCTCATATTCCCAATATTGCTTAGTTAGAAAAAGTTAACATTGGCTAGAATGTAGAACTTAGTTAGAAGAGATAAAGAGAAAATTCTAAGCACTGGAAAAAATCTTACACTCAATAGTCTCAATACTCCTGTGACATATTGACCAAAAATGCAGGGCAGGGCAAAGCAGTGAAGTCATACAGCAAAGATTTGTTGTTTGAAAAAAGGAAATTTAAAGCAACTCAGCGTACATTTTGAAGAAATTGGGCCTTTTTTTGGAATTGTTTTCTGAGTGAGGAGGGAGCAGCAGATTAGCTGGTTCCTTGTCTGAAACACTTGGAGATGCCATGCATAGTAAGAAGTTAACCAATGCTCATGCAATGCCTGCATGGCAGCCGAGTTTCCATCCCAGTGTCTAACACACCTTTCACCTCATTTAGTCCTCTCCAGGCAGCAGATCCTACTGTTAGGCTCACTTAACAAAAGTGGCAATGGGGGCAAAGTGGGGTTCAGTAACTGGTCTGTTATAGACTGAATTATGTAACCCAAAATTCATTTGCCAAAGCACTGCCCTCCAATATATTTGGAGATGGAGCCTTCAGAGGGTGAGGAAGATTGAGGTCACCGGGTGGTGCTGTAATCTGATAGGAATCATGTCCACAGAAGCTGAAGAAGAGAGGTTAGAAGCGCAAGCCCACAATGGACAGGCCGTGCAAGGCTGTACTGAGAAGGCCGTCAATGCACACCAAGGAGAGGCCTCATCAGAACCGACCCCGTCCACACCTTAACCTTGGATGTCCGAAGTCTAGAACTGAGCATTTCTGTTGTTTGTGCCGGTCTGTGATAGTCTGTTGTGGAAGTCCTAACAGATAAGCATGTTGTGCGGAGTAGGCAGCCAGGCTCCAGACTCATCTTTAGCCATTTCACAGGGCTGGCACTGTAGAGCCAGTTGCTTGTCAGGGAACACAGATTATAGTTCATACTCAAGTCCACCTTTCAGTGTAAGCTTTGCTTCTACTGCTTACAGGTATGGGGTCTTCAGCATTTTGCTTAACTTCGCTTCCATCTGTAATATGGGTGAAAGGGGAATAATCTCTACCGGTAAGAACCAAGTGAGATGACATGCATGGAACTATTTAAGCCACACTATAAATGTCAGTATGCTACAAAGGACAATGTCTTCAAAATGATTTGTCTTAAGACACAGCCATTTCTCAGAGATCAGCTCACAGAATATCCAGGATGTCTGGCTGAATATCAAATTAAAAAACAGGTTGAATGGGAGGTGAAAGGACCAAAGTCGGAAGAGGGGACACATACCTAAAAGAAGCAACACTGGCTTCTCCTACTTTCTCTACTGTGGCTTTCACTTTAGTGTCTATAAAAAAAAGTGCTGCTAAAAACCATGAGACCAGTGTTACCAAAGAAATTCATCTTATTTCATTGAATTAAATAAATACTGAGTACCTACTGTGAGCACATGCTAAGTGATATAGCGGATGAAAAGTAAACCATGGTCCCATCTTCCAAAAGCTTATAACTTAACAGAAGAAAAAACTGCAAAAAGGAATTCAGCATAATGAAAAATTCAGGACTCAGAGAATCAGAAGGACTTGGGTTCAAGTTCTTTGTAAAATTCCCTTTACCTGGACCACTCTCCATGTGCCCATGCCCACCAGCCACTATCACCATTTAACACATATCCTTTGGAGCTAGAAAAACTTTTCTTTCTTGACTCATCGAAATCTCTTTTATCCATCTACCATATCATGAATCTTTCCTGATCAGTACTTCAAGAGTTGGACTTGGGAGTGGGCATTTGGAATAGTAGATCAGATGCGGGTTGGGAAACTCACATCCCATATCAAGGTGCCTGGTTCAAATCCCAGTTCCTTTGTTTCTGATCCGTTTCCTACTAATGTGCACCCTAGGAGGCAACCAGGTACTTAGATTCCTGCTACCAACATGGGAGAGGCAGACTGAGTTCCAGGCTCCTGGCTTTGGCCTGGCCTACACCAGGCTATTGCAGATATTTTGGAAGTGAGATCAAAAATTTCAGTGTGTTCCTCTATCTTTCAAATAAAATTGAAATAAATAAATTTTAAAAATAATGGGATTTTTGCACTTGCGTAGCATGTGGTGGACTCCATGTACCCTATTTTATTAATCATTACACTCTCCCTTGACACACACAGCTGCCCATGAGCTAGCACTGTGGCTGGCTTATAGCCTGTGTTCATCAAATTTATGAAGGGAAGTGGGATGGCAAAGAGAAATCTTGTTTCCAAAATTTCCAAATTTGCAAAGTCAATTATTCACTCTGTTTCCTCATCTGCAAAATGGAGATGATAGCTCCCATTTTCCAGGATTTCTATGAGCATTAAATGAAATAATCGCTGACATGCTATAGTATAAACTGCTAAATGTATAGCATTTTAATAGAAGGCAGACAGCAAAACTGCAGCAGTCAGAAACAAAAGTGGAGCTGAAAGAACACAGAGCACATGACTAACTCCCTCCAGAATTGGGACAGAAAATCAACCAACAAAGATGCAATAGAGTAGGTGAAACAGGGCTGAGGAATGAGGAGGCTTTAGTAAGTAGAGATACAGTGCCTGCCTTGCACATCTACTCTAGAGAGAATGTGTGTGTGTGTGCGCGCGTGTGTGCACATGGGCTCCTCCCTAGAATGTCACCTTGTAAGGACAGGGATTACCTCCTGTTTTGCTCATGTCTCTATCCCCAGTGCCTGGTAAATACTGAATGAATGAATATAAATATGAACAAATGAAGGGGAGCAGGAATTTCAGAAGACACATGATGCTGTTATGGATAAGAACATGGACAACACAAGGTGTCTGCTTCTGTAGACGCTGGTGCTGGTGTGGGGAGAGACCCGCTGCAGAGGAGGAGGGGGTGGAGGAAGCAGATCGCCTCAACACAAAGGCCAAGGGCTGCCGCGAACCCTGGTGGGCTGGCAGACTTCAGGACGCCATTTGCATGGCTGATTGGCAGAGTTATTCAGTTTTTTTAACTAAAGGCCAGAGCCTTGACATCTTTAATTGAAATCAAAGGGGAAATGCCCCCTCCCCACCTCTGTAAATACATCAAAATTAAGTGCCTTGGGTCAGGCCTCAAAACTAATCAACACTCTGCTCTGAACATCCTGGATCTTTGACAGTATATAACATACAACGATAGTGCAGGAAAAATGTGTTTGTAATTATAATAAAGACGGAAACTATGGAAATCATCAGGAGCACTGAATTCAGACGGCCAATGAATGTAAATCATGTTATTTGCATAGAAATATGGCATCGTTGCAGATATTGGTTAGAATTCAAAAGTAGATGAATAATGAATAAAATGCCACTTTAAAAATTACAAAATGAGACTGTAATTACTCTTACCTTTTGGAAAGATATAAAAATCTCTAGAGGTTCTCAATAAAAGAGAACTGAAAAGAAATTGTGTACTGAAAGGGTTTTGGTGAGTACATCGTGGACTCTTTTTCTTTTATTTTACTCTATCTTTTAATAAGAAGGGATATGGAATCAGCAGCTGTGATCGTGATCTGTGATCCTACTAGCATGAGATTGATGATAAACACCAAGAACGGGTAGACAGCATTTCAGATAGGAGTCATCCAGCCCTTCTTAATGGGAAGTCATTACACTATAGCTATTTTAACATAATTCAAATAAAATCTTTTTAAGGTGTTATTTTAATGCAAAAAAAACTATCAACAAACTTTTAAACTATTGGTACCTAAAGCTTATTTTTCCCTTAGTCTTAGTATGAATGTTTGAAATAATTGAATTCCTGTCTAATTGCATAAAAACTAATTTGGAGCCTCATTTGTTTGGAAAGTCTCTGGCATAGCAAATCCATTTAATATGACACATCAGAGTAGGTAATTAAAAATTAAAGTTGAAATCAAGAAGAAAAAGGCAAGATTGAAGCTGTTTTAGATTGCTCTGATTAGTGAGGTATAGGCCGTGAAAGGTGGGGAGAACTTAATAGACTTTCAAAGAGGCAAAGAAAGAAGCCCAATGAGGGATGCAGCTTGGAGGCATAGTACTTTTTGAGTCATTCCCATATACGTCCAGCTGCAAAGCTGAGCACATGCAACCAGGAGAATCATTTGTCTTGGTGTGGATGAAGACTGGTATTCCTGGTCACAGGACACCTCCCCCCATGCTGGGGTCCTGGAAGGGCAGGCCAGGCCTGCTGGGTGAGGAGGGAAGGGCACAGCATCCAGAAGAGCAGGGCCATGAGACATGGAATTGTCTGTGTATAGCAAGCTCTTCTGTACAGAAAGTCCTTGGAGTCGCTTGGGCCATAACACACACACACATACTTTCCATGTGACCTGTGATAACACATGTCACAGCTTGCTAATGGCTTTTACACAAGTTATCTTGCTTCATCCTCACACCAGTCCACAAAAGAACAAGTGCTTTACCAGTTGCATTTTACAAGTGAAGAAATCGAGATCCTGAAAACTTAGGGAACCAATACAAAATACTAGCACTACAAGTCAAAACAATGGACTCCAAATTACCAAGTGCACCATCCCCCTCTATGCTACACTTCTTAAATTTGTTACTCTTAGTTGATTTTTCTTTTTCCCTCTCTCTTCATTTTCCTTTTACTATTTCCCTCTCCAGTTCTCCCATCTCCCTCCTTTCTGTTCCCACTTCCTTGCCTATTTCCTCTTATTCCTGACTGTGTCCCACTCTGCAAGCCCCGAGAGCATGGTTCAGTCACCAGCCATTCTCAGGTGGGAGGAAGCTTTGAAGGCTCTCTGGAAGGCAGAACCCTTCTTGTTTCTCAGGTTCTGTTTCTGCTGAAGCAAAAGCACAGACTCAGAAGAACCATTTGGAAAAGATCTAAGTACCTGCTGCATAGACTTCAATTCCTTTCATGCCAAAACATAGGAATCTCATGGGTCTCTAAGTTCATGTGGAGGAGTTGATCTATGAGGTTCCCGAAGATGGCAGCCTTCTGAAAATACATTTTCCCCTCTCCGAATTCCAAAAGACATACTTCTCTTCCCTTGCCCCAGCAAGACACTCAGGCTGCGACACAGAGGCCACTTACATCACTTTGCTAAATCTAGATTAGTCCTTCCTGACACCATAGACCTACACACAGTGACTGAGCCATAAATCTAGTGTGCAGGTGTCTGATCATCTCCCTAGGACCCAGTGCACATGTGGACTCATCAGTGGGAGAGACGGCCACTGACACCAGATTTTTTCCCAGGGGTAGCCTCTTACCAGAACCATTAGCATCACCTAAGAACCTACTTAACATGCATATTGTTGCACTCCAATCCAAATCCAGTAGATTAGAAGGGGGCCCAGAATTCCCTTTGTAGACTCTCTAGATTATTTTTATGCCAGCTGAGGTTTGGGAACCACTCACCTAAGTACAATTCAATGGGTAGAGCCTAGGACCAAGAGCCAAAATGCATAGGACCTAGTCTTGGTTAGGCCCTTACCCATATATGAGCTCAGGAAGATGGTATCACCTCCCCAGATCCACATTCCTCACCCCTCCAATGAAGACATTTCACCTGTGAGTGCCAGGCACTCCTATCTCACGCATATGCTGGGAGCCCTCATGAAGCGTGATCTGAGGTATCAAGAGAGTGCCACTCCCGCCTAACATCATCAGAATGACTTGCTCTTACTCCACTCTCATCTCTCGCTTTCTTAAAATCTCAAGGTTTATTTTCCAAGATGTTCCAGTTAAATTATAGTTGAGGAGGCCCCTCAACTCTCCCCTGTATCATGGTTCACAGGTCAGCTAAGCTGGGATGTGAAATAGATAGGACCGGAGGCACCAGGATCAAGAAACGATGGCCAGAGCTGGTCCCAGTGGAGTAAATCATCACAAAGGAAAACCTCATCCAATTTCTGTTTCACTGATGCTGAGCCCCAGCTCTGTTAGATTTCAGATTGAAATGCAGTTTGCTTTATTTGTGTGTAGACAGTAATAAGGTTTGTTGCTAGCCTCCCCTCTTATTGCATCAAATAGAATATTTATCTCCAGGGATTATTACATATAAAAGAAGCTGAACTCCCAATAGATGTTGATTTATCAAGAATATTGTTGGGCAAGCTTTTTGTGCAATGGTTAAGACACCACTTAGGACACCCACATCCCACGTTGCAGTGCCTGGATTCAAGTCCCAGCTCTGCTTCCAATTCCAGATTCCTGCTAACGTGCACCTTGGGAGACAGCAGTTGATGACTTAAGTAGTAGCGTCCCTGCCACATACAAATAAGTAAAATGAATAAAAATAAAAGTAAGTACTTTCTTGTCATTCCTTGACAAGAGCACTTAGTAACTGTCAGTCAAAAGGTGTCTCCATGACACTGTCCATTCATTCTCTTGAACAGGAATGCCCATTTCAATCCATCCACTGCATGATGCTAATGGGATCGCCACCACACACAGGAACTAGGCAAGCAGCAGTTAGCAAGGTAGAAGATTACTTTCCTGGCAGAACTAACAGCTATGAAGGAACAATGCACACGAAGTGTCATGAGCGTCAGGAAGAAGCAGTATTGGAACAAATACACACTCACAATGCCAAGGCCTTGAATTCCTAGACAGCAATCATGATCTTAGGGAAAGATGGATGCATTGTTACCCTGGAATAGCTGCAGAATGCAACACAATCACATCAATAACTGTGTCTCTTTCAGGTCAGAAGGGCAAAACACCATTCCCCTCAGAGAAATACTCCCCATCTCCACCTCTCCTCCCCCACCTAGGGTCACTTCAGTTTGGGTTGGGGGAGATAAATGTAGATGTGTCAGAATCTGGGGGGAAGAGTGAGTATGAATGTTGTGTAGCCTATAGAATAATTTCATACTGTTTATTATTTTTAGCTACAATTTGGTTGTTCTCTGATATTCACAAAACTTACGATTTTAAAAGGAATACCCTTTCAAATAAGATTTCTCAATCAAATCCCACTGTACCCCTAGTATGGAATTCTTGATAGGTGCAAAGCCGTGTAGGAAGCTAAGATTGAAGCCTCTGCTTACCACCTGCCTTGTGCACATCTCCTCCATCCACCCCACAACACAGTGTCCCAGAGAAAAGGCCACTGGCTACAAAACCAGGTATGCACTTACTGTTGTCCTCAGCAACACGACGTCTGCTTCTTGCAAGGAACATGGGACACAGTTTGCCCACACGTGCCAAGCCGGTCTCCAGTAAAACACCAAGGGGAGAATTCCAAATGATAAGACGGATCCAGCAAGACAGAGGGCTTGTCGGCAGCCTTGAGTCCGGTAGCCAAATACTTCCTGGGACAGAATCAAAATGACTCCAGATGTTGGTTAAGCATAATAAACAATTAATGAGCAAAACTTACTTTAGTGATGGAACTGGGTCCAGGAAATGAAGAAGTTGATGAGAGTGACAAGAGGACAGGGTGACTGACGGACAGACTGGAGAAGGATTCTTGGGCAAGAAGTGTAAGGGATGATCCCTTGCAGGTTGTGATCTAACTGGGAAACACAGTTTATGTAATTTGTGTATCCACCTACCCTAGGGGCAAGCCCTGTGCTAATGTTCAGATGCATCACCTGACTTGGTCTCCTAATCATCCCTATTCCTATATTATTCCTGAAATGAGATAATATTACCCTAGCTCCATAAATGATGGGACTGAGCTAAGACAAGGCTAAGCTTGTCCAAGGCCACACACTCCAAGTTCTGTCAGCCACTAAGTCCAGCATTTGATTCACAGCTACAGCAGACATGATCACAAGACAGCAGACAGAAGGCTAGATGATGATCATGACATTATCCCCTTTGTTAGAAGCAGCAGTCTCATTAGCAGGAGGGGCTAGAACCAGTCCTTGACTTTGGAATCAGGGTTTGGTGAAAGAATTTGACCACAAAGACATTAGCAGCCAACTTGCCTTTGGGAGTTTGGTGTGGAGCTATGGGTTCCCACGCTCCTCCCCTGTTTAGATACAAAAAAAAAAATTGCATCAAGAGGGAAAACCCATGGAGACTGGTTTACTTCAACTCATGCTACTAAGTACCTGCTACATTCCATCAGGGGTTGTTGTTAGACTCTGGACCTCAGAAACCTGAATATAGCACTACCACAGGACCCAGCCATTCCACTCCTTGGAATATACCCAAATGGAATTAAAGGGGAGAAAAAAAGAGCCATTTGCACCTCAATATTTTTTGCAGCTCAATTCACAATAGCTAGGACATGGAATCAACCTAAATGTCCATCAACGGATGATTGGATAAAGAAACTATGGGATATGTACTCTATGGAACACTATACAGCAGTAAAAAACAACGAAATCCAGGCATTCACAACAAAATGGAGGAAGCTGGAAAACATCATGCTGAGTGAAATAAACCAGTCCAAAAGGGACAAATATCATATGTTCTCTCTGATCGATGGCAACTAAATGAGCATCTAAAATGATACCCATTGAAGTGAAATGGACACTATGAGAGACAATGACATGATCACCCCTTATCTAGACTGTTGAGGAACAACTTACTATTTTATTCCTTTTAGTATTTTTGCTGTTGTTGTTGTTGTTGCTCTGTTTGTTCTACATAAGACCACTGGTTGAACTCTGTAATCAATGCACAATCATTCTTAGGTGTTTAAAATTAACAAAAAAGTGATCTCTGTTAAACATAGGAGTGGGAATAAGAGAGGGAGGAGATATATAGGTCAGCACATGCTCACTCGGACTTACCTCCAATGGTGGAACTAGAAATGTGCCAGGGGATTTCAGCTCAATCTTACCAAGGAAGCAGGTACCAATGCCAGTGCACTTGGTAAAGTGATAAGTATAAATACACAACTGATCAAAAAGATAGGGTAAGTGTCAAAGAGATTTCACAAATAAGACCAGTGTAAGCAAACAATGAAGGATAGAATTAAAAGGGAGAGTATGATCCTGTGGGGGAAGCAGGACACACAGCAGACTCATAGAATGGCAAATGCTCAAAACAGCACTCCTGCCTCAGAATCAACCCTTGGGACATTCAGATCTGGCTAAAAGGTCCATGAGAGTCTCACAGGCATGGGAAGCCATGACACGGTGGCAAAAAGCAATCTAAATGAAAGATCCTGGTGAACAAGACCCCAGCAGAAGGAATAGCCCATCAAGGAGGGAGGCGCCTTTCTCTGAAGGGAGGAAGGAACCTCCACTATGATATGGCCTTGACTAAACAAGTTCAGAGTTGGTGAACTCAAGGGGCTTCCATTGCCTAGACAGCTCATAGCAAGAGTCTCGGGTGATTGCTGACGTCATAAATAAGAGTGCCAATTGTTAAATCAACAACGTGAGTCACTGAGTACAGGCTCCCCATGTAGGATCTCTGTCCTTAATGTGTTTTACTATGAAACTTAAAAACAACACTACTAGTCGAACAATACCCTAAACCTTGTGCGGTTGTGTGAGTGCAGCCTGTTGAAATCCTTGCTTAGTGTATACTAAGTTGATCTTCTGTATATGAAGGTGATTGAAAATGAAAGTCGATGAAGGGCAGGATGGGAGAGGGAGTGGGAGAGGGGAGGGCCGCGGGAGGGAGGGAAGTTGGGGGGGGGGGAGCCACAACAATACAAAAGTTGTACTTTGTAAATTCACATTTATTAAATTAAAAAAGAACTTATTGGGGGGAAGCCATTGTAATTCATAAACTGTACTTTGGAAATTTATATTTATTAAATAAAAGTTAAATAAAAATATTGAAAAAAAGACTCTGGAAGACACTATGGATATGAACAAGATAAGTGTCTCACCTCTAATGAATGTATAATCAAGACAAACTTCCTTCTCCCAAAGAAAACCTGGGACAGAATAGAAACCACCCCCTGAAGTTTATGGCTTCAGTTCCGCAACTATATCCCACAGTGTCGCAGATGCACTTCACACCGGGGATACTGGCTAATGTGGAGAGGTGGTGGAGTACCTCGTTAAAAGCATGGTCTCTACACCAGGACATTTTAAGTTTAGAGATTAGCCACTTTCTGGATATATGAGCTTCAGGAAGTTATTTGATTTCTTCATTCCTCAGTTTGTCATCCATAAAATTGTATAATGATAATACTCACCTTACAGGGCTACTGTAAGATCTCTGTTATCTGAATGGGGTGCTACTGGTAACAGCACTGGAATACCTTGAGTTGACCAGAGGTACCCCAGGAAGGCCAAGCAAACTCCCCCTCTTAGTGTTACTCTAGGAGCTGCTCTGCTCAGTCTGGTGGAGACTGTAATACCACTTAGTGGCCATGACCTGTAAGACATTGCTAAATTTTCTGTAGAAAGTACAAAATAATAAGGACAAGGACTGCTCCATTATTGCTTATTGAAGTGAGTTGAATTGTACTGTCTCAAAGTGGATTTCATTACAGGGGCTATTGACAGACATTGGGTTTAAAATTGCAAAATGTATCATGGAGCTATTATTATCATCAGGTAACAATTATTTCCCACACTAACGGAGTGCCTCTCATGTCCCCAAATACGCTTGAGGGAACTGTCCCTACTACTCTGCCCTCCAACCACATTTACCTCCCACGTAAAAGGGACCAATGAGACACACACACACACACACACACACACAGAGAGAGAGAGAGAGAGAGAATATTAGGAAATTGTCAAAAGAGGATCATAGAAATAATTAAAATCACAGTTGTCCATGTGTTCTGTGGAATAGCATACTGTCCCTTCTTTACCCCTCTTCTACTCACACACTCCTCTCTTCTCCTCCCCTTGCACACAGGTCCTTTACATCCCGAACAGCTTAACCTTTGTCTCCTTCCCTACAGAGCCCTCAGGCTCAAGAAGCCAAACTGTGTTCCCCAAAGCAATGATTTAAACTACAGTCAACAGAACCTTCTCTAATCTACAGACCCTCTCCAGAAAGAAAGACACCAACAAACAAACTTCCCTATGGCTATCTGAGAAGGGGAGGTTTCCCAGACCCTAAGCAAGCCTGTGTTTTAGAAGGCTCATGAGGCTACATCAAGGCTGATCATTCAGAGTTTACCCTCAGTACTTTAACTTCGCCCCTGACAGTAGGTATGCACTTGTTGAATGCAGAAGTGTGCAGACACAGGCATATGGAGTGCAGGTGGGAATGACAACTGGAACAGGGTGGGGCTATCTCCAAAGAAGCTTTGTAGAGTGACGTCATCACCTGGGCCCACCATGTCCTGAGAGTAGCTCAGTCTTCCAGGCCCAGACAGACCTGGCAGAACCTGCTCTCACAGAGAAGAGCAGATCTCAAAGACTGGAACAGAATAAGGAAGTGGTATGAGTGCAACTGTCTCCTGCCCGGATTAAAAGGCGAGTTGTTATAAAACAGGAGTGTTTTCTCTACGGTTACCCTGTCTTCTCTGATCCTGACTGACACACATCTTCTGTAAACACATTAATTCATTCAATCACATTCCAGTCAAATCTTCCTGGGAGCCATTTTTTTCCTCTTTCAATTTTTCATTTCTCTACATGTTTCATTAAATATTTGAAAGTTTTAAAAAGACTGCATTTTGAAAAGTTTACCTCCCTGAAGGTAATCTCTTTGCCCTTATTTGCAGATGTTGGTTGTAAAGAGAACACTTCACTGTAATTTCCATGTATTACAACAAATCATGTTAAATAAATACAGTTTACCTCACTGCTTACCTCAGCCCCAACATCTAGTCAAATTCCTGCCTCAGCAGTTTCTTGTTTGCCACTCTTCAGTACAAAGGAGGCTTTTCTAAGCTGACTTATTTTGACTTCTAGATTAATGTAAGAAATTCTAAACCTGGATGACCTAATCCAGAAATCTTAAACGGGAGGCTCAGAAAGACTGGTCTATTTATGGGCTTCTTGTTAAACTTTTTGCCCAATGGCTTAAAACTTCATAGCAGGTCCCCAGTTATTTTCATATAACAGTGTGATTTCTACTTTTTATTTAAAATAAACCAGAAACTGTGAAAGTAGTGTCCTCATATTCTTACCCTATAATAATTACCTGGAAAGCACAAAAAAAGACATGGACAAAACAACCCACACACCAACCAGTGAGAGAGGATGATGCAGAGTGCCAGCTGCACCAACAGGATTTTATGGCACTCTTCAAACGCAGGAATTCCAGCCACAGAGAACAGCGCAGATGACGCGGTGTAAAGGATTCCAACAGCATTAGAACCTTTTCATAACACTTAAAAAAAAGCCACTGAGATTCAACATAGACCCTCGTACACTCCAAGATAAAAGAGAACTGTACAGGAAGGAAGGCCTGGGACAGGGGCTACCTCCGTGGTGGTGAGGTAGGGAATTGCAGAACACACTGCTACATGTAGGTCATTGGCAAGCTCCCAGGATTTGGTCACGGAGGTATTTGTGGGTGCATCACATTGCTACAAAGACTATTCACCAACTAACTAAATTAACCCAACACAACACGGGCAAATAAAAGCATAGACAATCTAATGATGAGTGCCTGAAATCTTAGGAGCGAAAGGGAGAAGAACCAGCCAGAGTGAGTGGGCACTGCTCCTCTGCAGGAGCAGGTGGTCCCCGCGTGCTTTCTTTTTTTCCTAACACAGAGGCCACATGTCACCTCTCATCTCATATCAGAGCTGCTTATTGGAGGTACCGGGGTGATTTTGTGTATTGGGTGGGCTGTGGCAATATCTGGAGGTATCTTTGCCTACACTCCACTAGGTGAGAGTGGCTTCTGGCCCCTGGTGGGTAGAAGCCGGGAATGTTGCCAATCACCCTACACACACAACAAAAAATTACCTGGCCCAAAATAGCACCACGTTTGGTAAGCCTTACTCTAGGTATTTTAGTTTCCCTCACATTTTTTTCTTTTTCTTTTTTTTAAAGGTGTATTTGTTTATTTGAAAGGCAGAGATAGAGAGAAAGACATCTTCCATCTGTTGTTTCACTGACCAAATGGCTGCAATGGCCAGGGCTGGGCCAGGTCAAAACCAGGAGCCAGGAGCCTCATCTGGGTTTTCCACGTGGGTGCGGGGGCCCAAGTCCTTGGGCCATCTTCCGCTGCTTTCCCAGGCACATTAGCTGGGAGCTAGACGGAAAACGGAGCAGCTGGGACTTGAACCAGCACTCACTGGGAATGCCGGCACTACAGGCGGAGGCTTAGCCTTTTATGCCACAGCGCTGGCACCCCCTCAGCTTGTCTAAGCAGATTGCCAGATCCTGATGCCTAGGATGCTATCCCCAGCACCCAGAGGACTAGAACATGTTGATATTCAAATCTACGGAGAAAAGAGATTCACAATTAATGCCCAGGACCCACTGAGGTCATGATGCACTCATTTTACAAATTAGGAAGCTGAGGTGCTGAGAGAGGAAGCAAGAGGCCCACATAGCCTTCCTTTCCTGCCTCCCCTTCTGACCGAGTCTTGGGTCCCCTCTCTGTATCTCACTCTGCCCCAGCCACCATCTCCATCTCCTTGAACTCACCACAACCCTTCCTGCCTCACGATCTTCCCAGGGCTGGCTTTGTTTTAATGTTTATTTATTTGAAAGGTGGAGTTACAGAGAGAGAGAAAGAGAGACATAGAGAGAGGTCTTTCATCTGCTGGTTCACCCTTTAAATGTTTGCAATGGCCAGGGCTGTGCCAGGCTGAAACCAGTAGCCAGGCGCTTCTTCCAGGTCTCCCACATGGATGCAGGGACACCCAGGGACTTGGGCCATTTTCCAATGCTTTCTCAGGTACATTAGCAAGGAGCTGGATTGGAAGTAGAGCAGCTGGGACTTCAACCAATTCCCATATGGGATGCCGGCATGACAGGCTGTGGCTTTACCCACTATATCCAGCGCTAGCTTCTTATCCTATTTATTTATTTATTTATTTATTTATTTATTTTGACAGGCAGAGTGGACAGTGAGAGATAGAGAGAAAGATCTTCCTTTACCGTTGGTTCACCCTCCAATGGCCGCTGTGGCCGGCGCACTGCGGCCAGTGCACCACGCTAATCCGAAGCCAAGAGCCAGGTGCTTCTCCTGGTCTCCCATGTAGGTGCAGGGCCCAAGGACTTGGGCCATCCTCCACTGCACTCCCAGGCCACATCAGAGAGCTGCACTGGAAGAGGAGCAACCGGGACAGAATCCCGCGCCCCAACCGGGACTAGAACCCGGGGTGCCAGTGCCTCAAGGTGGAGGATTAGCCTAGTGAGCCGCAGCGCCAGCCTTCTTATCCTCTTACATATCCTCTAAATGTTAGCTTCTCAGAGAGGTCTTAGTCAACCACCTGTATAAGTAATATCTTTAATACACAAACAGTAACAACAAGAAAACAAAACCATGCAAACAGACAAGGCAAATTTTAAATATTCTATAGGAAAATATGTAAGCAATAACATTCTAGTAGACTGTGTAATACATTTGTGGCACACACCCTAGTGCTATTACGTCCTTTATAATACTTTTGCAGCATTTTCTCAATTTGCAATTTGCATTTTTAGTAGCTTTTCTGCTGTTTTCCTTTCTACCCCCACCCCCACAACTAGATTTTAAATTATGTCAGCTCAAGGTAAGGCTGGGTTTCACAAACCCCTTGCCTTCAAGAGAGCCAAACCAAGGGCCTGGGCTGTCCAAGGCAAGCTGTCAGGGGCATGTGCTGCCTGGGCATCTACTCTGCTCCAAACCTGTATCCCCAGTCAGCCTTGTGTGAGCCGTGCTAATTTCCCACTCTTATACATCCTTTTATAAGAAAATTAGTTTAATAAATCATCTCCAACAATGACGGCTTCACAGCTGGGATTCCTTTTCCATTAGCAACGTTCTCATCCACTGAATGGTGACACAAGTGGCCTCCAAGGGGGCCCCCAGGAGCCATGCAGCCTCGCCACACCCTCCACCACATGGTGGGAATGTCGCTTAACCCAGTCCCATTCCCAGATTTAGAGCATCACTTCCCATTGGGAATGTCACCTTTCTGCTCATCGACTCCCAGTTTCTCTTGTCATAGCTTCTTCTCCCACGACAGTTGGGAACAGGCCCCATTCTGCAGGAAATGGTTGCAAACATTCCATGCTGCAACCTCCTGGCAGTCTTCAAAGTATCTTCAGTTCCACTCAAATTCTCTACTACAATTAAGACACACGCAAAAAATGTCAGCTAAAGATAAATTTCTCACCAAGAGCTGACAAGAGAGACGAGTAACTAAAAAAAAGGAACTGATTCAAAGCCAAAAATATCAAGCACCCTATGAGCAGCACAAAGGAAAACATGAGCGTCAAAGGGTGAAAACCTTCTGTCCAGACGGTAAGTAGGAACGGTCTTCCTAGAGACCAGTGACCTGACAGCGGCCTGGAGAGAACAGCGGAAATACACGAGTTAGGAAAGGAGTGCAGCGGCAAGGGCGTTCCAAGGGGAGGAGCTTCGCCTTGAGCAAAGGCGCAGAGCCCGGAAAGATGGCGTGTGTTTAAGGACAAGACGGGAGGCCAGGGTAGTGTAGTGTCACCGTTAGCCCAGGCCTGCTTGGGTGGGACTTCGAGACTCCAAGCAGAGTGCACTACTCCAGCTAGCAGGAAGCCAAAGAAATTCTACCAAATGTTTAAAAAACAGCACCTCCATCTCTCCCCATCCACAACCAACAGGTGGACGCTGCATGGGTTTCCCTTCCTTCAGTTACCAATCTAAGGAAGCCTCAAAGGCAGAGGTCATGGGCTTTCCAGCAGGCGACAGTCTGCTCGCGGAAGGAGGCGAAACAGAGGTGTTCAGGGCTGTGATTCCCTTTAACTGATGGGGTTTCCACTTCTCAGGCCCAGATGCCGTCAGCCAGGGCTGTGGAAAGTCTTCCTGCTCTCCCTGGTTAGCTGGCAGGCAAGCGGCAGCAGCAGACAGGTGATAACACCTGCCCTGTGGGAAATTTTCCATCTAAACTTGGAGCGACGCTCATGAAAATACATAGTTCATGTGAACAGTAACTTCTTATGTTTCAGGCGCTCTAAATACATGTTCTTCTGCGTGCTGCTTCAATTTGATATATGCATATATCTCAGCCATGGGAAGGAAAGGTTTCAGGAGGATAACGAAAGTGCCCAGTCATCCAGCTGATAGGTGACAGAATGCGCTCTTTCTTTAATAAAATTCTTTCCACCTAACAAGGCCGCCTCTCATGCAGAAACTGCCTCCTCCTCCTCCACCTCCTCCTCCTCCTCAGCCCTGGTCTTCGCACTGCAGGGGTCAGAAGGGACGGTGCTTAAACACTGCTGATGGCTCACATTTGGGCTAATGCATGTGACGCCCAGACAAGTTCTTAGGTTCCCCTTAAACAGGTTTTTCACAAGCTTCAAACTGCAGAGTGAGACGAAACAGGCAAGAAAGACTCCACCCAAAGCCAGACAATGGTTTCTGCAGGCAACATTCTAATCTCTTGGTCTGGCACTCTTGGGTGAGAGACATTTCCTAGGCTTCCAAGGGATGCTAAAATTAGAACTCCTCTTGCTTATCACACATAAGACATATTTTATTTCATTTCTAGTCCCTGGCACAGAACAACCACAACTTAGGAATTTCCTGACTCATCAGTGAGCCCACTTTGAACCACACCTGAATGTATGCTGATGAGGTGAGTCTTGGTGGAATCCTAGAGAGCTTTAGGATGGGGGATGGGGGATGGGGGCCACAGAAATCAACAATCTGGGCTCTCTCCAGTCTCTGGCGAGTTCACAGTCAATCCTGACTGTCTATTGGAACCTTAGCAAAATCCTCCAGAAAATGGGTTCCAAGAGCTTCAGAGTTGAGGAACAGTCTGTGTGCCAGGAGGGTTTCACACCCCCACTCCACAGAGACAGAATCTCCTGTGCTAGCGTCCCTTCCCAACCTCAACCCCTGTACCCTTCATCTGGTTGTCTGTTTGCATTCTGCATGATAAACTAGCAATAGTAAATAAAGTGTTTTTCCAAAGCTCTGTGAGCCATTCTAGCAAATTGTTGAACATGAAATGGTATGGTTGCAGGAACCCCCAAACCTATGCACCCAATTCAAACAGAAGTGTGAGTTACCTGGAGACACGACACTTGCAATTGCCACCTTTGGGACAGACTCATGGGCCTGTCTTTAAACCTGTGGGGGATGATACTGAATCTGGGTGGTTAATGTCAGAATTGAACTTCATAGTAGCCCACCCATTGAGAGCCCAGAGAATCGGTTGGTGCCGAAGGGAAAAACTCCATGTTAGGTGTCAGAAGTGTGAACAGAAACAGCCCAACATCTGAGAGGCAGAAAACAGTAAGAGCACAGACAGGTCAGTATCTGGGACTGCGCCCTCGCCAGACAGTCTACTCCTTACAATGTAAAGACCCAAGATGCAGCAAAGCAGGGAAGAGGCAACACACATAAAGCAAAACACCTGGACTCCAGACCTGGTTCTGAGACTTACTAATTATTATCTGGAAGTCATGACCTCATCTGAAGAATGAGAACACCAATGCCTGCCTCCCAAAACCATTATGAGAATGAAATAGGATGAAAGTTGTAAAAGTGTTATTCAGTTATAAGTTACTATTATGAGAGAAGTGAGACAGGCTGATTGATATGCCTTCAGTGACACCTGAATATGTCTGGCCCCTTTGTATTGTTCATTTTCCCTCACCACGCAGTCTGAAATAGCTACTCGCCCCTTTCTAAAACATTATCCAATTTTAAATCTATATAAGCCTTTAACTCTGATATTTTTTCTTATTTTCTGGAATCTGTAACTAGCCTGCAAGTTGCATAAATACAGAAGAGTTTCTGTCTATCTTACTGAATCCTGGCCCCCTGGCACATAGTAGAATCATTTCTGGCACATAGGAGGCCCACAAAAATTTTTTTTGAGTGAATAAATGGTGCAGAATACATTTGTAAGGTTTCCAATCTAAAGAAGTAGACTGGAATAGTTCTCCACTGGCAAGCAGGGAGGCCAGCAATACAATCACAGACTCTTAGCCCCGGTGTTACAGACATTCAGAGTCATCAGTTTTCAGAGAAGAAAGCTGAGGTCTCACGGAAATTCTCCAACGAGGACACCTAATCAGAAAGCACAGGAAGGCAACACTCTCCTTCCAGATTCAGGCTCTGCTCTGTGATGACGGAGGATCTACCTGACCATCAACTCCATCCCCCGTGCATTCTGTCTTTATCCCCAAGAAGCATTTCTCACTTATCATAGGACTTTGGAAACTGAAAATCTCCTAATAACCTCCGAGAGAGGGCCAGATCGACTGCGCGTTTCTTCAGCAACATCTATTACAAATGCTGTGCTGGCTCCCACAGCTCCAGCGAAGCGAATTGTACTTCCTGGAGAAGCCTGCTCCATCTCCAGACAGCCTTACTAATAGGTACACTGTGTACCAGACACTGGGCGAGAGCCGGGGGCCAGGGACAGAAAGCTCCCACCCTGTCACCGCACACGAGTGCACACGCACACACTTTCAACCTGAACAGCTCTAGATCTGTGTTCAGTGTTAGCTTTCCATCGAAAGTCTGTGCCTAAGCAAAGGCCTGAACAGACAAAATCATTTTGAAAATCGCTACAATACCAAGCTCTCCTATTGCGATGGCCCTGCTCTCTTTTCCATATAAAGGAAGTTTATAAGACATGAGCAGAAAGCATGCTAAACGCTGATAAGTCCCATCATACTTAGTGTGAGGAGCATTTCCTTACCACTGCTGGTGAGAGAGAAAATTATGACATCACTTTGACACTACTTTACAATGCAGAATTACACTCAGTGTATTCTCTACAGAAACATGTCCACGTATTACCAGAAATACAAGCACGAAAAACAGTTGGAAATAATCTGAAAGTCCATCCACAATTAAACTGACTTTTTAAAGTCAATGATATGGTTTTACAATGATATGTCTACCACAATGAAAATGAACACTCTTGGGGCCAGTGCTGTGGTGCAGCGGGTTAACGCCCTGACCTGAAGCGCCGGAATCCCATATGGGCGCCGGTTCAAGTCCCAGCTACTCCTCTTCCGATCCAGCTCTCTGCTACGACCTAGAAAAGCAGTAGAAGATGGCCCAAGTCTTTGGGCCCCTGCACCCACATGGGAGACCTGGAAGAAACTCCTGTCTCCTGGCTTCGGATCAGCGCAGCTCCGGCCATTGTGGCCAATTGGGGAGTGAACAAGCGGATAGAATACCTCTCTCTCGGTCTCTACCTCTCTCTGTAACTCTGGTTTTGTTTTTTTTTTTTTAATAAAAAATAAAACTTTAAAAAAAGAAAGAAAATGAACATACTCAATGTTATGCAACAACATGGATGTATCTTAAGAATAGAATAAGCAGAAGGGGCCCACGCTGTGGCGTAGCGAGTAAAACCACCGCCTGCAGTGCCGGCATCCCATATGGGCACTGGTTCGAGTCCCAGCTGCTCCACTTCCCATCCAGTTCTCTGCTATGGCCTAGGAAAGCAGTAGAAGATGGCCCAAGTCCTTGGGCCCCTGTGCCCACGTGGGAGACCCGGAAAAAGCTCCTGGCTCCTGGCTTCAAATCATTGCAGCTCTGGCCATTGCAGCCAATTGTTGGAGTGAAACAGATGAAAGACCTCTCTCTCTGCCTTGCTTCTAACTCTGCCTTTCAAATAAATAAATAAATATTTTTTTTAAAAAAAAAAGCAGAAGTAAAACACACACACACAAAAAAAACATAGTTGCTACAATTTTAAAAGCTTCAAAAATGTTCAAGGATACACAATTAGAAAGAGATATAGTTTGGGGCTGGCGCTGTGGCATAGTGGGTAAGGCTGCCTCCTGTAGTGCTGGCATCCCAGTGGGCGCTGGTTCGTGTCCCTGCTGCTCTATTTCCTATCCAACTCTCTGTTATGGCCTGGGAAAGCAGTGGAAGATATCCCAAGTCCTTGGGCCCCTGCGCCAACGTGGGAGACCCGGAAAAAGCTCCTGGCTTTGGATCGGCGCAGCTCCGGCCATTGTGGCCATTTGGAGAGTGAGCCAGAGAATGGAAAACCTTTCTCTCTGCCTCTCCTTCTCTCTCTGTGTAACTCTGACCTCCAAATAGATAAATAAATATTTAGAAATGAAAAAGATATTGTTTAAAGATAAAGAAATGACATTTATAAAAGTCATGTGAGATGTTAACTCTGGGGTGGAAGAGAGCAACAATGATGGGATATAGTTAGGAAGCAACTGAGGACAACCACTGGAATCTTTACATTGTTTCAGTATTCAGATTTATCCAACAACCACAAGTTTCAATTCATTATTCAATTAGTGAGATGCCTTTGTGCACATTTATACAACATTTCAAAAAAACACCACATACTTTCCAGTGATTGAGATCTGCTGTTGCTTATGGAGATAATATCAACATTTGCTGGGCATATGTGCCCTCAGATCACATAGCAATGACCCTAAAACTTACCAAGAGTTGTGGCCCACAGGTTTGTCACTTGCAATGTAGAAAAAAACAACAAATTGGTTTAAAGATGGGGAAGCCTGAGTTCTAGCCTTAATTCTGGTCCTATTAAATAACTCCAGTCCCCTGTCTGGGCCTTTTTCCCATCTGTAAAGCAATTTGACATACTAGAGTAAGGTTGAGCCTTGATTTTCTCTACATTTTGATACCTATAGTTCTTAGAGCAATAGGAGCCTTATGAATACTATCCAAACATACACAGCTTGGAACACCCTCACCAGTGCACAGCGAAGGTCACAAATCTCTTCTGTGGATATGCCTGGCAAGCATGTGACCCCACAACATTCCTTTAAGGAAGAATAGGAATAATTTCTATTGCAGCATTTGTGCAAATTAGTGCTGACATGTTGTACAGACCACCTGCTGGAGAACCACCAGAAAACATCTTGGGAGAAGGCCATGTCACACGCAGAAACCTCCACACATGGAGAAGAGCCAACGTGCCTCTGTGTGATTCCCTGGTCACCGCACCATATTAGTCAACTGAGCATCAGAATTACCCAGTGGGCCAAGACTACTTAATTCATTCTTATAACTGTATTTGGACTTGAGCATAGTCTTGGTGAAGATTTCTGAAGTCCTTAAAATGACACCATCAAGGGGCCGGCACTTTGGTGCAGCAGGTAAAGCTGCCGCCTGCAGTGCCCGCATCCCATATGGGTGCTATTTGAAGTCCCAGCTGTTCTACTTCCGATCCAGCTCTCTCCCATGGCCTGGGAAATCAGTAGAAAATGGCCCAAGTTCTTGGGCCCCTGCACCCGGAGGAAACTCCTGGCTCCTGGCTTCAGATCAGCGCAGTTCAGGCTGTTGTTGCCATCTCTGTCTCTCCTCTCTGTGTGTAACTCTGACTTTCAAAGAATAAATAAATCTTTTTAAAAAAAATGACACCATCAAACCAAGATGCATAATGCTGGTTTTGAATGATGGAAAAGAAGTCCACTGACATGCTGGGCAACTTCAAGCAAATGAATAAAAGTGGCAAATAGTGAAATTAGAACAGGTTAAAGGGAAGTAAGTGACATGATAAGAATAGGAAATGGCTTAGGAGGATAGTGGGACATAGGGAAATCAAAATTTCCACTGTTTTCAAATATCAGATCTACTTGATACAGGTAATTCAGGGCACTGAATGGTTCACCAGGTAATTATCATATTTTTATGCTTTTATTATCATACAAAAATACATGCATTTTTAAAATTCAGAAAACAAAAATATACCAAAAAAACCTACATTCTCATAATCCAAATATCATCACAATTAAAAATTTAGTGGATGTTACATTTTTTCTTCAACCAAAATGAAACCATACTATAAATGCAATTTTTAAAGGTTTATTTAATTTATTTGAAAGACAGAGTTGGGGCTGGTGCTGTGGCATAGTGGGTAAAGCCACCGCCTGCAGTGCCAGCATCCCATATGGGTGCCGGTTCAAGTCCTGGCCGCTCCACTTCCAATCCAGCCTTCTGCTATGGCCTGGAAAAGCAGTAGAAGATGGCCCAAGTCCGTACCTGCATGGGAAGACCCAGAGGAAGCTCCTGGCTCCTGGCTTTGGATCAGTGCAGCTCCAGTCATTGCGGCCAATTGGGGAGTGAACCAGTGATAGAGGATCTCTTTCTCTCTCTCTCTCTCTCTCTTTCTCTGTGTAACTCTGACTTTCAAATAAATAAATATTTTTAAAAAATAGTTAGAGAGAGAGGTGGGGGGGGGAGGGAGAGAGAGAAAGAGAGAGATCTTCCATCTCCATCTGCTAGTTCACCCCCCAAATGGTTGCAATGGCCAGAGCCGAGCCCATCGGAAGCCAGGAGCCAAGAGCTTCTTCCAGATCTCCCATGGTTGCAGGGCTGCAAGCACTTAAGCCATACCTCTGCTGCAAGTACATTAGCAGGGAGCTGGTTTGGGAGTGGAGCAGCTGGGACTCTAACCAGCATTCATAGTGTATTCCGGCACTACAGGCCAGGGCTTTAACCTCCTGCGCCACAGTGCCATCCCCTTTTAATGCAATTTTACAATCTGCTTTTTTATTCAATGGTCTCTAATTTTCCAGGTCAGTGAGTTTTTATGTCATCTAATACTGAAATCGTATCGTAATGTCACCAGTGGACCCACAAATGTCCACTACAATATGTTTTTCTAAACTGGCTTAGCATTATTCTATTTTTTAACATAGATGATGGTGTCATCATGTAACTATTCACAAACATGTAGATAAGTGTAGTGTTGATGGCACTTTTATATTAGTAGATCATATTATATTAAAATATGTAATATTGTATTTAACAATAAAAGAAAAGGAAATGCTTTATACTCTTTATACTCTCATGATTATCACTGCATTTTCATTGATTCTTTTTTTAAAGATTTATTTATTTGAAAGACAGAGTTATAGAGAGAGGTAGAGCCCAAGAGAGAGAGAGGTCTTCCAACTGCTGGTTCACTCCCCATATGACCACATGGCCAGAGCTGAACTGATCTGAAGCCAAGAGCCAAGAGTTTCTTCCAGGTCCCCCACATGGGTGCAGGGGCCCAAAGATTGGACCATCTTCTACTGCTTTCCCATGCCATAGCAGAGAGCTGGATCGGAAGTGGAGCAGCCAGGACTTGAACTGGCGCCCCCTAGGGATCTTTAAAAGTGCTCTTCGGGGGCATGCATTTGGTGCAGTGGTTAAGTTGCCACCTACAACCTATATCGGAATCCCTGGATTCATATCCTGGCTACGCTTCTGATTCAGCTTCCTGCTAATGCACACCATGGAAGGCGGGTGATGACTCAAGGACTTGAGTCCCTGTCACACAGCTGGGCGATTCAGATGGAGTTTCAGGTTCCACCCTGGCTTTTATGGGGATTTAGGGAGAAGATCAGTAAATGGAAGATGTCTCTCTCTTTCTCTGTCTCTCTGTCTCTGTCTCTCTCTCTCTCTCTCTGTATGTGTATTTGATTTTCAAATAAATAAATAATGCTTTTTAAAAATTAATAACAAATAAATGAAATATCCTCAGTCAAAATTAGTCACATGTTTGAAACCATATCACCGACACCCTTCTGTCTCTGAATCACCTCCACACAGTCATGCGCCGTTGTGTAACTCAAATATCTAGGAACTCCCTTTAATATTCTCTTCCTCATTCCCCCAAACTTCTAAGTAGCCTAAGGCCTACTGTTTGTCTTCTAGATATTTCTGAAAGTGGTTTACTTTGCTCTATCCCTGACACTATTGGTTCACCGTGTCCTCTCAATTCCACTTCGGTCTGAAGTTGCCCACACTGCTGCAGAGTGTTCTTCCTGAAACTGATTACCAGAGTTTCCAACTCCCCTGATTTGTCCAGGATGTGGGCTTTTCAATGCTAATACCCAGAAAGTCCAGTCAAACCAGGGTGGTTGGCCACATACTTGAAATCTGTTCAGTCCCTTTAGAATGCACACAAAGCCCTCCCTGATCTTTGTCACACCATCTTTCCAGCCGCAACTTTGTTCTCCCGCCCTACTTCACCATCCTACAGACCAGCTTTGCCAAGCGGCATTCAGTGCTCTGAATAGAATGTGCTTTGTTCCTTTCCATTTCAGTACCTCCGTACACCGCGTTTCCTTGACTTAGCATGTTCTCTGCTTTAATCCGGGCTTGCTGGCAAACTCCTATTCATCCCCCAAGATTGTTTTAACCAGCACTCTCTCACTGAAGTCCTCCAGAAGTTGGCTGTGGCTTCCTCTGTTCTCATAGCACCTGTGAATACTGCTGTCATAGCACTAGCCTGCTATCCTCCACCAGCTATTGAGACACAAAACTTTACTTTGTATAATTAACATCGAGCATAGGAGCTTAAAGATAATAAGTACTCAGTAAATGAGGAAATGGAAAAAGGAGGAAGGAAGGGGAAAAGTGTGTTGACAGTTTTTATCTAGATCACTTTGCCTTCTGTGTAGAACTTGCATTTTATTTAATTGGCACAATTATAAATATGCATGGGGTACAGCATGATACTTCAACAAATGAATACGATGTACAATGATCAAAGCAGGTATAAATTAGTGTATACATCACCTTAGACATTTATCATTCCTTTGTATTGGGAACATTCAAAATCATCTCTTCTAGCTATTTTGAAATATGCAAAAATTATTAACTATAGTTACTCTACTGTGCAATGGAACATTAGAACTTAACCTTCCTATCCAAATGCATTTTGGTAATCATCAACAAACCTTTCTCTATCTCACTTCCCGCTTACCCTTTCCAGCTTCTGGAAACCACTGTTCTACTCTGTGTCTATGAGAGCAACTTTTTCTTCCACATATGAATGAGAACATGTGGTATTTGTCTTTCTGTGCCTGCTTTATTTCATATAACATAATGTCCTTCAGGCTCATCCATGCTGCAGCAAATGATAGAATTTTCTTTTTATGGCTGAACAATATTCCACTGTGTATATATGCCAGAGGTTCTTTTTTTTTTTTTTTTTTTTTTTTTTTTTGACAGGCAGAGTGGACAGTGAGAGAGAGAGACAGAGAGAGAAAGGTCTTCCTTTGCCGTTGGTTCACCCTCCAATGGCCGCCGCGGCCGGCGCGCTGCGGCCGGCGCACCGCGCTGATCCGATGGCAGGAGCCAGGAGCCAGGTGCTTTTCCTCGTCTCCCATGGGGTGCAGGGCCCAAGCACCTGGGC
Organism: Oryctolagus cuniculus; assembly: GCF_051225735.1. NCBI lineage: Eukaryota > Metazoa > Chordata > Mammalia > Lagomorpha > Leporidae > Oryctolagus > Oryctolagus cuniculus. Next base: position 85,752,091 of record NC_142870.1, on the reverse strand, counting down.
CATCCTCCACTGCACTCCCTGGCCACAGCAGAGAGCTGGCCTGGAAGGGGGGCAACCGGGACAGAATCCGGCGCCCCGACCGGGACTAGAACCCGGTGTGCCGGCGCCGCTAGGCGGAGGATTAGCCTAGTGAGCCGCGGCGCTGGCCTATGCCAGAGGTTCTTAACCCATTCATCCATTGATGGATAATTTAGGTTGAGTCCATATCTTGGCTATTGTAAATAATACTGCCATCAATACAAGAATGCAGATAGCTCTTTGACATACTGATTTCTTTCCTTCGGATAGATACTCAGTAGTGGGACTGCTAGATCATATGATAGTTTTATTTTGAACATTTTCAGGCACTTTCATGCAGTTTTCTCTAACAGCTGTACTAATTTAAATTAGAACTTGTATCATAGTCAGTTGAGTAACACGTGTTATTCTCCCGTTAGAATGCTAGCTTCTTGAGGCAGGAACAGAGCTTTGTCTACTTTATATCTTCACAGCACCCAGGCTGCAGAGATTCATCACATTTGCTCATTTTATATGGTTCTCTTGCCCAAGGCTGAGAAAGACAGATAACATGAAGGTCTTTGCTGGGGAATATGCCAAAAGGGATAGCAAGGGTATATATGCACAGTCTCGACACATTAACCGAGTGCTACTCCATACTGCATGTGATTGCCAACTCTACCTTTAGAGTAGTCACCACTTCTTTTACGGTAAAAATTTTGTTGTGAAATAAAGATACAAGTATAAACAATTGGAACCTCCCACCTAAACTGTGCACTGGAGATACTGAGACAGATCTTTCCACAGTTAGGTAATGAATATTCTGCACATTCTGAGAAAATGATTCCTTACTTCAATAGCCATTTAACTTCTATCTCCAAGCCATGAGTTAATAGCCATCCCAACAGCCCTAAAGTTGGGACTGCCAAACACATGCTTGAGAATCACATAGGTACTTACCAAAAATGCAGATTAGTGATCCACCACCCCAAATTTCTGAGGGTGAGTCCAGATCACCATGGCGTTTTTAAGCTCAGTGTCTCAGCTAATGCTTACCACAACACCATTTGGAGACTGCTGGTCTATGCAGCAGAGACTCTGGCATTTGGACAGATAATGTTTTTTCTGTCAAAAGGTTGCTGAGAAAATTAAATAGTGTTTCCTGTAAAGCACAATTAGCCTGTCTTGCAGCAAGGGTTTAGTACCTGTTAGCCGATAGCACTCCTATCCTTGGAGCTCTTGGGTGACAGAACATGTCTTTTTCATCGTTGTATTCACCATGGCATTTTAGCATCCAGCACTAGAACTTACAGATAGCAGACCCTCAAAAATAACACTAAATTTTTAATTACACTAACCTTTGAGTGACTGTGAAAAAGATTAGAGGGAGCACTTTTTAAAAAATGCTGTTTTTACCTATTACATTGACCAAGATCTTTGATAGAGTGCTGAAAGCTAAGCGGTGGACAATTGTAAGGTATTCTTGTACAAAACTGCAGGACTCTTCATAAGGTGGCACAAGGTTTTAGGAAAGAAATTCAACCTATCAACCAGCAGATGGAAGACCTCTCTCTCTCCCCCCACCCGCCTCTCTGTAATTCTTTCTCTCAAATAAATAAATAAGTCTTTTAAAAAAGAGAAGAAGCACCAATATCAGAAATGAAAACATGAAAAGAAAAATAAGGAAATACTGTGAACAACTCTACATTCGGAAATTTGACAGTTTAGGTAAAATGGGCAAATTATTTGAAAAACACAAACTACTACAACTCACTCAATTTGAAATAGATAATTTGAATAATTCCACTACTATTAAGAATATTGAATCCAAACTTTTTAAATTTTTGACAAATAAATCACTGGATGGTTTCACTGAAAAATTCTATTAATTAGTTAAAGAATTAACATAATCTATCCACAATCTCTTCCAGAAAATAGTAAAGGATGGAACATTTCCTGATTCATTATATGAAGCCAGAATTACCCTGATAACAAAATCACACAAAAACAGTGCAAAGAAAGAAAAAGAAAAAGAAGACGACAAAGACAAAGAAGGAGGAGGAGGAGGAAAAGGAGGAGGAGGAAGAGGAGGAAAGGAAAGGAAAATTATAGATCAATACCCAATATCCCTCAGAAGTATAGAAATAAATGTCTTTATTAAAATATTAGCGGCCAGCTCCACGGCTCAATAGGCTAATCCTCTGCCTGCAGCGCCAGCACCCTGGGTTCTAGTCCTGGTCGGGGCGCCGGATTCTGTCCTGGTTGCTCCTCTTCCTGTCCAGCTCTCTGCTGTGGCCCGGGAGTGCAGTGGAGGATGGCCCAAGTCTTTGGGCCCTGCACCCGCATGGGAGACCAGGAGAAGCACCTGGCTCCTGCCTTCGGATCAGCGCAGTTGGCGGCCACAGCACGCCAGCCGCAGCGGCCATTGAGGGGTGATCCAACGGAAAAGGAAGATCTTTCTCTCTGTCTCTCTCTCTCTCTCACTATCCACTCTGCCTGTCAAAAAAAATATTAGCAAGTAAAATTAAACAATATGTCTAAAGAAATGTATGTGAAAGATCTCTGTGAGTGAGATCCTGGTGGAAAGAAGGGGCCATCAAAAAGAAGGTACCTTTCTCTGAAAGGAGGAGAGAACTTCCACTTTTATTATGGCCTTGTCTAAAAGGTCAGAGTTTGTGGACTCAGGAGGCTTCCACAGCCTTGGCAGCTCAAGACAAGAGCCTCAGGTGATCACTGACATCATAAATAAGAGTGTCAATTGTTAAATCAACCACAGGGGTCACTGTGCACTTGCTCCCCATATAGGACCTCTGTCCTTAACGTGTTGTACTTTGAGAATTAACAGTAAAACTAGTCTTCAAACAGTACTTTTTACTTTGTGTGTTTGTGTGGGTGCAAACTGTTGAAACCTTTACTTAGTATAGAGTTGATCTGCTGTATATAAAGATAATTAAAAATAAATCTTAATGAAGAATGTGATGGGAGAGAGAGTAGGAGGTGGGACAGGAGTGGGGGTAGGAAGGCGAGTATGGGGGAAAGAACTGCTATAATCCAAAAATTATACCTATGAAATTAATATTTATTAAATAAAAGATCTCTATAAAAAATGTGTACCATGACTAAATGAGGTATATTCCAGGGATGTAAGCTTCTTCAACATTAAAAAAACGCAAGCAATGTTGATATAACAAACTACCATATTAACAGACTAAAGAAGAAAAACCACATTATTGTATCAATCAATGAAAAAATATTTGATAAAATTGTATACCCATTCGTGATTTAAAAAAACTCTCAGAAAAATGAGAAAATGAAACTTTCTCAGACAATAAGGAGTATGATTAAAAATCTATAGCTAATATATTTATGGGTGATAAATTGAATATATTCCCCCATGAGATCAGGAATAATACAAAGGTATCATTTTCACTGCTCTTATTCAACCTTGTACTAGAATTTGTAGCTAGACAAGAAGAAGAAATAGGGGTTGGCATTGTGGCATCTGCCTAAGATGCCAGCATTTCATATGGGCACCTGTTTGAGTCTCAGTTGCTCCACTTCCAATCCAACTCCATGTTAATGAGCCTGAGAAAGCAGAACATGGCCCAAGGGCTTGGACACCTGCCACCCACGTGGAAGACCTGGAAGAAGTTCCTGGCTCCCAGCTTCAGTGTGGCTCAGCACTAGCTGTTGCGGCCAGTTGGAGAGTGAAACAGCAGATGGAAGATCTCTCTCTGTCTCTCCCTCTCTCTCTCTCTATGTAACTCTGTCCTTCAAACAAATAAATACATCTTTTAAAGAAGAGGAAATAAAAGATATACAGAAATAAAACTGTTCCTATTTGCACATATGATTTCTATGTTAAAAAATCCCAAGAAGTCTATTAAAAATCTCCTAGACTAATAAATGAGTTCAACAAGCTCACAGGATACAACATAACCTTTAAAAAGTAATTGTATTTCTATTTCCTGATACTGAAATATATATATATGATAGATACACTTAAATTAAAAATATAGGGGCTGACATCATGACTTAGCACGTTAAGCCATTACCTATAATGCTAGCATCCTATATGAGAGCCAGTTCCTGTCCCGGCTACCCCACTTCCCATCCATCTCTCTGCTAATATGCCTGGGAAAGCAGCAGATGCTGGCCTAAGTGCTTCAGTTCAGTCCTGTACCCATGTGGGAGACCCAGAGGAAGCTCCTGGATCTTGCCTTCAGACTGGCCCAGTCCCGGCCGTTACAGCCATTTGGGAGTAAACCACTGAATGGAAGATTTCTCTCTCTCTCTCTCTCTCTCCCTTCTTCCCTCCCTCTCTCTCTTTCAATTCTGCCTTTCAAACAAATAAAAATAAATCACGTAAATATGACTAGGGGCAGGCATTTGGCCTGGTGGTTGAGATAGCTTTGTCCCACACAGGTTCAGTTCTGGCTCTCGCTCCTGATCTAACATCCCACTAACATGGACCCTGGAAAGCAATGGTGATGACTCAAGAAACTGGGCTCCTGCCACCCAAGCAGGAAACCATGATGAAGTTACCAGCCCCAGCCATTCTGAGCATTTGGGAAGTGAACCAGCAGATGGGAGCTTTCTCTTTGTCTCCCTACCTCTCAAGTGGATAAGTAATTTTAAAAAAACACACAATTTTTAAATCAAAGACTATTTACAATTACCCAAAGACATTCAAATAGGTGTAAATCTAATATATACATGAATTGTATGCTGAAAACCATAAAGTACTAATGAAAGAAACCAAAGAAGATCTAAATAAATGGAGAGATACACCATGTTCATGGTTTGTAAACATTTTAACTTTTTTTCAAACTGATGTACAGATTTGATATAATAACTATGAAAATCCCAAAATTTATTATAGATAAACAAATAATTTTAAAATATATGTAAAGTCAATGAATTACAATTCATAGCTAAAACAATTTTAAAAAATAAGAATGAACTGGTAGCAATCAACCCATCAAGACTTATTATTAGCTACCGTAATTAAGACTGGCATTGATACATTGATCAATGGAATGAACAGAAAATGAATAAATTGGCTTACATGGATATGCCTGGTTGATTTTTGACACATGTACAAAAGCAATTCAGTGGAGTGAAAATCATCTTTTCAACCAACCCATGCTCAAGTAATTGGATATCAGCCACACGCCTCCTCCTCCCCTCCCAAAGAAAAGAATTTCAAGCTAAGTCTCACACCTTACACAAAAATTAGCCCATAGTGGATGGCACACTTATATGTAAAACATAAAACTTTAAGAAAAAAAAATTGGCAAGTATCTTGGGATCCAAGATTAGGCAAAGAGTTCTTAGATTCAAATATATCTGAGTCTTGGCTGACACCGTGGCTCACTAGGCTAATCCTCTGCCTGTGGCGCCAGCACCCCGGGTTCTAGTCCCAGTCGGGGCGCCAGAGTCTGTCCCAGTTGCTCCTCTTCCAGTCTAGCTTTCTGCTGTGGCCCGGGAGTGCAGTGGAGGATGGCCCAAGTGCTTGGGCCCTGCACCCGTGTGGGAGACCTGGAGGATGCACCTGGCTCCTGGCTTCGGATCGGCGCAGCGCGCTGGCCGCAGCAGCCATTTGGGAGGTGAACCAATGGAAAAGGAAGACCTTTCTCACTGTCTCTTTCTCTCACTGTCTAACTTTGTCTGTCAAAAAAACATATATCTGAGTCTCAAAAGGCAACAAAAGTACTAGCCATAAAGGATTAACTGATAAACTGGTTTCATCAAAATGAAAAATATTGGTTCAGTGAAGGAGCCTGTTGAAATGAGGAGAAGAAAATCCATGGAAAGGAAGAAACCATCTGCAAACCCCACCTGGAAACAACTGAAAACGTCCCTCAGTGAGTGACTGGTTAAACCGTAACTCTTCCTGGGCAGTATAAAGGAAACAAGTTACTACACACAACACCCTGGATCGACCTCTAGGGAATTGTGCTGTGTGCATCAGTAGTATGCATCAGGCATGGGGAGTTCCTTACCCAAAATGAATAGTGGGAGAATCCAAGTTTACAAAAAGAGCCCTGGCAGCCTGCAAATAGCTATCGACTTTTCTGACAGCCTGTGCAAATCCTTCAACACCACTCAGCCCAGCCCACATCCTTTCAGCACTCTGCCAACTCAGCACATGAGGATGGAACTACGTGGACACTCCTAACAAGTAACAAGTTATTAGGGCAATAAAAGAAGGTTAGGAACTTAAATAATAATGATGATAGAATGAGACTAGAAAGGAAACGAGGAGGAATCGACAAATGTTTTCTATAAAGTACTAACTAGAAGATCTCAGTTTTGTGAGCCATGCCAGTCTCTCACTTCTCAGCTCTGCTGCAAAAGCAGGCAGGGAAAACGTTGAGGCCTTGCTTACACAAGGTTAGAAGAAAGATGGTTGGGTTCCTCTTCCTAAAAGGCTGACAATCAAGCCTTTTGTAAAGAATAAGTACTACAACTGTGACCACAGAGGAGAGAATTTAATCCCAACATGGTGGGAATTCTAGCTTTAATTTATTCTTCCTAGGATAGCAACAGCAAGAGGAAGTTAATGTGGGAAATGTCTGAAATGGAACATGACAGCTCCCAGTTGATTTGAGTCCCTTTCACCTCTACAAAATGTTCTTGTGTGGTCAAAGTGAAAGCTGTATATGAACATAATGCCTTATGCTTGGAAAAAAAAATCTTGAATTACAGAGAAACTTCACAACTTCCTATCACACAATCCCTCTTCCCACTTCTTCTGGGATGGTGAATGGCAAACATGGCATTTTCTGAGTATCAAAAATAAACCCATCCATGGCAACTGAACCATTAAGGAGGAAGTGAATTCTGCCTTAGTCTTGTCTCTGCTCTCAAGTGGGGTGTTGAAAGCTGAATGATGCTTGTAAATGTGCAAACTCCCAAAGGATATGATGTAGACCACTAAGACAACTCTGTCTTTTTTAAAAAATTTCTCTAACTTACACAAAACACAGAGAGGTTTCACTGCAATATCACTCATAGTAGTACCCAGAAAACAGTCTATGAGCAAAAATGCAGTCATTAAATTCTATTTATAGCTGTTAAAATAATTTTATTAACTAATAGCAAGGCAAAATATGTATCTAATAATATTGAATGAGGAGAAACAATATAAACTTATGAAGTATTACTTCAAATTTAATCAAAAAAGAGGTACAAGACTGGAAAATAAATACATCAAACAATATATGAATGATATGTTTCACTTCAGTGATTGCATCATTGTGGTTCTTTTACATTCTTATTTTCTGTACCTTATATACTTTAATCATTGCACATGTTTCACTTTTGAAATCAGAAAAATAAATAATGCATTTTTGAAGAGCTTTTTTCCTATACACTCAGAGATGTCCAAAATACCAATAGGAAATTTCTGATTTTTATATTCTCTATAGCACAGAAAAATCACTCTGGAGGACCTTACCATTTTGAACACTATTTGTTCAGTTCAGTTAACTCATTGTTTATGGACTATCAGACTGAGAGTTCCGTTGATTTGTTTCTCCATTTGAGTTTTGTGTTCAGACTACTCAATCGAATTTTTCTTACTCCAGGTGACCATATTCAAGGCTGTGATTTTCCTCTGGTTAGCCACATCCTTCATCATTCTTAGCCGATGTGCTTCATGAAAGTTGACTCTGACTGCAACCCCAAGAGTGGACATGTGACTGCATGGTCACACTAGTGAGTTTAAAGAGCAAAATTACCCAATCAGATCCAGTGAGAATAAATGATTATTCCACTGATTCTATTAGAAAAAAGGCAAGTCCACCCTACCCTCCTTCACTGTAGTGCTACCTGAGGATACGTAATTCTAGGATTATCAGAAAGTCCGATGTGACATCTGAGAATAAAATCAGCATGGTAGAAAGTCGATCCACTACATAGGGAGAAAGGTAGCATTAATGCATCCTTTTTTGTTACTGGATTAACCTATGCCTACAGCTAGAATGATACTTGGGTTTTTCAACTGATGAGTCAACAAATTGACTTTGATTTGCCTAAAACAACTTTAGTTGAATTTCAGTCTCTTGTGATAATAGGAGTAATATAAAAGTTACTAAAGGCTAGGCACTGAACAAGGAAGCGGGGATAGAAAACGAAAAATAAGAATCTTAGGTGAAAATCAGATAATTGTATGTCAGTTACATGACTTATGTAGCCACTGTATATAAAAGAAATACAGGGACAAAATTCATAATAAGAATCAAAAGCATATGCCTGTGATTTCATTCATTTAACAGCTGAAGTGTGCCCAGGTTAGGCAACAAATAAAATGTGATATCATACCATTTAAACAGATTATTCTTTATGAATTTAACATAAATCCCTGGAGAAAAGCTATCCTGGACATAAGTCTAAGACTAGTAGGCACATAAAGAATGCAGAAATCACCAACAATAAGTATCACTGAACCAGTCTTGCTAGATTAATCTTGTGTATTCTTTTGATAACCAGTGTTACCCAACTAGTTAGGACAATGATTAACACATGATCCACATGATTTTCAACGTTCTGCCTCAGGACCATTGCTTCTGAATGTAGAATGCTATAAAGGATATCAGAACCACCCTAATGACAAGAAAGAAAAAATAAAAAATAGATAACCCTCAAAGTCATACATTTTCTTGAGCCCATCTGATATTGAGCCTTCAAGTTAATCAAGTAAACCAAATTGCAAAGAAGGACAAGTCCATTCCTGAAGAAACAATGTAAAGCAATGTTTTCACCTCCATAGATTTCAGGAGAAAGCAATGCCTGTCTTGCAAGCAGATAAGAATAAATCAGCTAAAATTTTAACAAATTCTTAAAGGCTAAGGTGTGGGCTACAGTTTCAGTTTGTAATATCTCAAGTCCTCTCTCAGGCAGAGCCCCATTGCCCCAGGCATCATCTGGTGCTAATGAGAAACACTGGAGGTACAAAAGGACTCTTGATGAGTGTCCCTTGGCAGGTGTGAAGGGGCAACCACAGGCTCCAAGGACAGGCTCAAATTTCCTCTCCATTCTTCAGACTCTTTTTTTTCTATTATTTCAGCTGCTGCTATAATGATCAGTTATTTCAAAGTAGGAAATTCTCTCCCAGGATACAAGCAAAAATCCACTGTATGAAGGACAGAGCAAAACCCCTCCACCACTCCCCATTCTGAAATCAGGATGGTACACTAAAATCAAACCCATGTAATAGCTATAAGAGGGGCAAGAAACTCCTATATAGGACCAACTACAGATGTAAGACAGACTTGGCTGCCACAGAGAGGATGAACAGGAATATTGACAAAGCACCACTCCCTGAAACCAAGACACAAAGGGGACTGCCTGATACTAAGACTGGAGCTTGGACAAGGGCAACAAATTACCTCTTCCACCATTACAATCAGCCTGGCACTGAACAGCCCAGAGGCTAGCTCTAAGGGACAGACAGGAGTGTGAAGAGACCACTTCTGTGATGCAACCATGCACATATGGCTGAATATTGAAGGGGTATCCAGGTGAGCTGATTCGGCCCTGTGTTCCTATTCACTTCATTGCCTAAAAGATCAGGGACCTATGACTTCTATAAAGAGATTCCTGGGTGTTTAGCTTCTTACAAGCTTAAAGTGGGCCAAAAGTTTAAAATAGCTGCTAAACAAAGACCACTGTCTTGGGCATATGTAGTAGTATAGTAATAGGCTACAGGGAAAGCAGAACAATGGAAGACTTTGGAGACCTAAGAGAAGGGGCTTTAGGAGACCGGGGCTGTGGTGTAGCGGGTAAAGCCGCCGCCTGCAGTGCTGGCATCGCATATGGGTGCTGTTCAAGTCCCAGCTGCTCTGCTGTGGCCTGGGAAAGCAGTAGAAGATGGCCCAAGTCTGTGGGCCCCTGAACCTGCGTAGGAGACCCAGAAGAAGCTCCTGGCTCCTGGTTCCTGGCTTCAGATCGGCGCAGCTCCGGCCTTTGTGGCCATCTAGGAAGTGAACCAGCAGACGGAAGATCTCTGCCCCCCACCAGCCCCTGCCTCTCTGTAATTCTGTCTTTCAAATAAATAAATAAATCTTTTTTTTTTTTGACAGGCAGAGTGGACAGTGAGAGAGAGAGACAGACATCAAAGAAGGAGGTACCTTTCTCTGAAGGGAGGAGAGAACTTCCACTTTGACCATGGCCTTGTCTAAATATGATCAGAGTCAGTGAACTCAGGGGGCTTCCACAGCCTTGGCAGCTCATGACAAGAGCCTAGGGTGATTACTGAGGCCATAAACAAGAGTGTCAATTTGTTAAGTCAACAACACGAGTCACTGTGCACTTACTCCTCATGTAGGATCTTTGTCCTTAGTGTGCTGTACATTGAGATTTAATGCTATAACTAGTACTCAAACAGTATTTTTCACTTTATGTTTCTGTGTGGGAGCAAACTGTTGAAATCTTTACTTAATGTATGCTAAACTGATCTTCTGTATATAAAGAGAATCGAAAATGAATCTTGATGTGAATGGAAGGGGAGAGGGAGTGGGAAAGGGGAGGGTTGCGGGTGGGAGGGACGTTATGGGGGGGAAGCCATTGTAATCCCTCAGCTGTACTTTGAAAATTTATATTCATTAAATAAAAGTTTAAAAAAAAAACAAATAAATAATAATAAATAAATAAATCTTTTAAAAAGAAAAAAATCAAAAAAAAAAAAAAAAAAAAAGAGAGAGAGAGACAGAGAGAAAGGTCTTCCTTTGCTGTTGGTTCACCCTCCAATGGCCGCGGTGGCCGGCACGCTGCAGCCAGCGCACCACGCTGATCCGATGGCAGGAGCCAGGGGCTTCTCCTGGTCTCCCATGGGGTGCAGGGCCCAAGCACTTGGGCCATCCTCCACTACACTCCCTGGCCACAGCAGAGAGCTGGCCTGGAAGAGGGGCAACTGGGACAGAATCCGGCGCCCCGGCCGGGACTAGAACCCGGTGTGCCGGCGCTGCAAGGCGGAGGATTAGCCTAGTGAGCCGCGGCGCCGGCCTAATAAATAAATCTTAAAAAAAAAAAAAAAAAAGAAGGAGCTTTGAGACCACATTGTGGTACAAAGGGTTAAGCTGCCGCCTACAACAATGGTATCCCATATGAACACCAGTTTGAGACCCAGGTGCTCCACTTCCAATCCGGCTCCCTGCTAATGTGCCTAGGAGAGCAGTGGAAGATGACCCAAGTTCTTGGGCCCCTGACACCTGAAGTTCCAAGCTGCTGACTCCTGCAGGGCCCAGCCATGGCCAATGTGACCATTTAGGAAGTGTATCAGAGAATGGAAGATTTCTGTGTGTGTGTGTGTGTTTCCCCTCCTCTCTGTCAAATAAATAAATAAATAAGCCTTTAAGGGGGGGAAAAAGAGTAGGAGCTTTGGCATCGACCAGGCTGGGCACAAGTTCAGTTTTGACTGTGTCTTAGATGCCCGATTTGAGAAGATGATGCAGTTTCTCAATGCCTTCCATAAAACTAGAATTAACAACCCACCTGAGTCAGAAAAGAAACTCTTGTAATACATGCACAAACATCTTCAATTCACCTTACCAAATATGTACCAAGTAAATTCAATGTGACAAGTAAGATACAGACGAGATAAAACACAGTTCTCATAAATCATAACTCACATTCTTTTGAGAGAGAATAAAAACAAAACTCTTATACAAAGCTTACTGAAAATCACAATCATTGAAATTCAAACCTATCTCAGATAAAAAAAAGTTAAAGTGTGATTAAAGTGTTCCCAGATGGCTTGATGAAGGGAACCAGATTTGAGATAGGTTCTAAAGGCAGAGGGGGATACTGATGGCCAGGTGCCAGGGTGAAGACACACTGCTGATTAAAAAAGTCTGCAAGAAGGGCCAGTGCTGTGGCATCATGGGTAAAGCTGCCACCTGCAAAGGCAGTATCCCATATGGGTATTGGTTAGAGTCTCAGCTGCACCATTTCTGATCCATCTCCCTGCTAATGCACCTGGGAAAGCAGCAGAGGATGCCCCAAAGCACGTGGGCCCCTGGAAGAAGTTCCTTGTTCCTGGCTTCAGCCTGGCCCCACCCCAACTGCTGCAGTGGTTTGAGAAGTAAACCAGAGGATGGAAGATCTCTCATCTATAACTCTGACTTCCAAATAAATAAATAAGTCTTTTTAAAAAAATGTACACAATAAACTCTGGAAAGAACAAGAGTACGACATTTGGGGATCAAACCTAATGAAAAGTGAGAAATTGTCCCCTGGAATCGGATGAAAAATACTTAATACACTTGTTTCCAAGCTAAAGGAGAACAAAGATTACAGTAAGTGGTGCCATGAAAATCCACCTTATTTGTCCATTAGAGAGCAGATAGAAGTTACCACTAATGTTTAAACTTCTGAACCTCTCTACCCAAACTGGATTCCAAATGGGCCCATTTGTTTTGGAACTGGCCTCACAATACCAATCATTCCTCAGAAAACCATCTTCTAGGTACTGACTCAGACTTGAGTACCAGACTTTTGAAATCCCCAAATAATAATAGATTCTTGACACTAAAGTGGTCACAGTCTCAAGGAGAGCCTCGAGTGAGCACCTACTGAAATCAGAGAGTGTCCTTGCCTGGGGTGCATAACATTTCTCTGCAAAGTTTGCAGGGCAGTTGGACTTCCTCCTTGTCCTTTTTCAGAGGAGTGTTGAGCACACAGCTGTGTTCCTTGTCCCTAAGAGTAGCCTTTGGCTGTGGGTGGAGTTGAGAAGGTCGTGTTCCCAGCTGTCCTTCAGTCCTAGCCAGGCTGTGGTTTCAAGCACCCACCAAGGGTTTTATGCCTGGCATTTGGAAATAGCGGTGGGTCATTTAGGTGGGTGGCACTGCTCTGGCTAGTCATCACAGAGCCTTGAAACTGGCACTTAGGAATGAGTCTGCTCTGAACAGGTCTCCAAAGCACCAATCACTATAAAGGACAAGTCCCTGGTCTCTGTCTTCTGTGAGTCTGAAGACCCTATGAGGTTCACCACCAGTAAATCTTCCACCAGGGAGTTACTCATTCCTTCTTTCATAAGTAATTCACACCGCAACTGTCAGAAATTTCTAGGTCCACTTCTTACCAGGTCTCCATATATCTTTTCTTTTCTTTTCTTTTTTTTTTTTTTTTTTTTTTTTTTTTGACAGGCAGAGTGGATAGAGAGAGAGAGAGAGAGAGAGAGAGAGAGAGAAAGGTCTTCCTTTTTGCCGTTGGTTCACCCTCCAATGGCCGACACAGCTGGCATGCTGTGGCTGGCGCACCACGCTGATCTGATGACAGGAGCCAGGTGCTTCTGGTCTCCCATGGGGTGCAGGGCCCAAGCACTTGGGCCATCCTCCACTGCACTCCCTGGCCACAGCAGAGAGCTGGCCTTGGAAGGGGGGCAACTAGGCCAGAATCCGGCGCCCCGACCGGGACTAGAAACCCGTGTGCCAGCGCCGCTAGGTGGAGGATTAGCCTATTGAGCCACTGCGCCGGCCCCATATATGTTTTCCTTTCCTTGACTAAAAAGAATCTCACAATGCTTCCATAAAAATCAAGAGTATCATTTAAATTTTTAAGGTATTACATGGGGATTTTATGAACCTGTTTTAAGTATTTAAAAATCCTCTGTGTGTGTGTGTGTGTGTATTGGAAAGGACCTAACGAAGTCAGAAATTGGCCGGCGCCACAGCTCACTAAGCTAATCCTCTGCCTGTGGCACCAGCACCCCGGGTTCTAGTCCCAGTTGGGGCGCCGGATTCTGTCCCAGTTGCTCCTCTTCCAGGCCAGCTCTCTGCTGTGGTCTGGGAAGGCAGTGGAGGATGGCCCAAGTACTTGGGCCCTGCACCTGCATGGGAAACCAGGAAGAAGCAGCTGGCTCCTGGCTTCGGATCAGTGCAGCGTGCCAGCTGCAGCGCACTGGCCGTGGCAGCCATTTGGGGGGGTGAACCAATGGAAAAAGGAAGACCTTTGTCTCTCTCGCTCTCACTGTCTAACTGCCTGTCAAAAAAAAAAGTCAGAGATGATCTCAAGGAGTGAAAAAGGACCTCAAGAAATCATCTACATTGAGATATGCCTCAAACCAGTAAGACAGTATTATTATCTCCATACATAGATAAGGAGAGGTGACCTTGGATTGAGGCAAGAATAAATACTGACAGAGCCAACACCACAATGCTTGTCTCCAGCCTCCTAATATTGTGTTTGTTTCAAGGATACCCTGCTGATTTTTCTGCCATTAACAAGTTAAATAGAACATTCAGAACTCAGCAAAACCAAGAGAAGGTAGACCACTGTTGAAGGCAAGGTTTTAACAAATAGTCTTCCATTTACTTAGCTGCTTTCCCAGGTGCATTAGTAAGAAGCTGGATCAGAAATGGAGCAGCCAGGACATGAACCAGTGTCCATATGGGATGCTGGTGCTACAGGTGGAGGCTTAACCTCCCACACCACAGCACCAGGCCTGGATTATGAAGACTTTTAAATTTTAACTTCTAAATATCTCTCCTATCCAAACTCTACTCATCTTCCTCTCTGACAGGGCTATAGTTTAGTCATTATCCTCTCACCTGGGCCCTTTCAAACACCTCCTCACTGGTCTCTCTTCCTCCAATCAACTTCCTCACTTGATGATGTAACACGGCGTGGCAAATCTTTCATTCTGTTCCAAATATTCTGGTGGCTTCCACATTGTGTCAGCAAGGCTTTCATCACAACTGCTTAAGTCTAACTTCACCATCAAAGATTCTAATTTGTGGGTCTGATACAAGTGTCTAAGAATCAATTCTTTATATGCCCTACTTGTTTCTAGTATCGGCATCTCATAGCCAATGTTTGGGGATCTCTGGGAAGGATGAAATGCATACTCATTTGCAGATCTCAAGAAGTGCTTCACAACCCTACATATTTCTCCAGATAAATTAAATGTCACCTTTTCCCTTGAAGTTTTCTTGGACTGAAGTGCTTGTACTGTCTACACAGCTCTGTACACACAACTCCCACAATGACATTTACTACATCTCGTTTTCATGTTTGCACCATGGGCTCCCTGACTTGTGTGGTCAGCTTCTTGACCACATAGCCTACACAGTCACACCAGGCCCTACTCCTGGAAGGGCTGACACTCAGTTTAATGCTCTGCTAATGTTATCCTGACATTCTTAATGATTGTTGAATAAGGGGCACCTCATTTTCATGTTGCACTAGGCCCCGCAAATTATGTACCCTATCTTGCCCACTCAACTGTGAGCTTCTTGAAAACAGAAGCTGTTTGTTATTCACTCAAAATCCTCCTGGATTAGCACAGAGGATACCTGGCACAGAGCAGAGAGGTTTCTTAAATATTGGTTGAGTTCATACATGGATGGATGAAAGGATAGAATGAAGTACCTAACAGAAAAATAGTGTAGTCTGGCTAATTAACTGCAGAATAAGCTTTGCTTATGTTTGGTAGAGACAAGAGCCAACTAACAAATTAATGAGATTATTGACCATTCCAAGTAAATAGCATAAAATTGTCTAGCTTTCTCTTTAAATTAGACTGTTCCTGTTTGAACCCTGTTTTCTCCTTATTCTTCTCAGAATGTCAAATTGCAGGTTAATGGGACTTGCAATTACACTATCATTTTCCTTGCTTGTTCCAGGTATTGTGCTAAGTAATAGAGGTAGAGGGAAAGGGAAAGGGAAAGGGGAGGCCTCGGAAAGGGGAATTGAGCAGGGTCCCTGTCATGTGGAACCAATTCAAACTCACTCCTCAAGAGTTTATATCAAAGATGAGCTGACTTCACGGGAGTTCTGCAGCAATGAATCGAGAATAAAGACATTGGATTTGGCCAGTGTCCCAGCTTCCTGAACACTCAACTGACAGAATGTCTCAGCCTGAACACAATCCCTCCACTATGAGGTCTGTGACTCACTAGTTCACATTGGCAACCAACTCAAAGGAGCTCAAGGAGCATACTAAGTGAGTGGCTACTGAGATGGGGGAGGTGCTTCTGCTCAGGGTGCTAGAGAAGAAAAGACCAGCATTAGCCATCAAAGTGGCCCAAAGTAATGGTGAAGACAAATGGCCCACACTCGTGCTGAGGGCGCAACAGGATTTCCAGTGTGACAAAGACCACACACCACTCTGCTGCCACATCACGTGGTTTTAGGGTGGCAGCACCGACTTCTTGCTAGTTTCTCAGAAATGACACAGAAGTTCAAAATGCATTTCTCTTTCTCTTTAACATTTACTAGGTTTCAGCAACCTTGTATTTAGCATAAATTAATATGTTAAATATTTATGCTCAACTGAAATAATATTATTTCCTCATGGTTCCCCCACTACCATCTTGTGAATACACACCCAAGTACAACAAGAATATTCTATTTAGATGTCATCTATATCTTTGCACCATGTATCATGCCAAAGCAGAGAGAAATGAGTCACAATCTACTCCTTAAAAGTGAGAGTTTAAATTTTTAACATAATACCGATTAGGATAGCATCTGTGATGAAACTGAGAGAGTCTAGTGGAAAAAAAAAAAAAAACCAATGCCAAATACACATATTAAATTGCATTCAACCTCAAATCAAGGAAACACAAAAATAGTATAATCATGAAATATCATTTTCACATACCAGATGAACTGAAGCTAAAAAGATTGAGAATGTTCAGTGTTGGCAAGTATAGAGAAAGAAAACGTTCTCAGGAAGAATTTCTGCTCAGAGTATAAATTGTTAAAATCACAACCATTTAGAACACAATTGAGAAGTATGTATCAATCAAAAATTTTTTTTTTTTAATTTTTGACAGGCAGAGTGGACAGTGAGAGAGAGAGTCAGAGAGAGAAAGGTCTTCCTTTGCCGTTGGTTCACCCTCCAATGGCCGCCGCTGCAGCCGGCGCACCGCGCTGATCCAATGGCAGGAGCCAGGATCCAGGTGCTTTTCCTGGTCTCCCATGGGGTGCAGGGCCCAAGCACCTGGGCCATCCTCCACTGCACTCCCTGGCCATAGCAGAGAGCTGGCCTGGAAGAGGGGCAACTGGGACAGAATCCGGCGCCCCGACCGGGACTAGAACCCGGTGTGCCGGCGCTGCAAGGTGGAGGATTAGCCTATTGAGCCACGGCGCCGGCCTATCAATCAAAATTTAAGGTGCACATCTCCTTTGATGCAGAATGCTTTCTCTAGGTCTTTATCCCAAGGAAATAATCTGATAAATTTGTGAAAATACATATACGAAGTTGTTTAACATAAAAATAATTAGAAATAACAGAAATGTACAATTTGGGAGATTTGCTTAAATTAGAAACAACATGAATGTGCAACCTGAGAGATTTACTTAACACAACACAATTCACCCAGCTACAAATTAAAACACTGAAACGCTTACACAGCACTGTAATTATCGAAAGGAAAATATATCCACAGTACAATTTCAGACGCAGTAAAAAGGGTAGCTTCAAAAAAGTACATATAGAATAACTCCATTTTTTGTTTAAAAAATACCTATTTGTATGTGTATGCATTTTTAAGATAATTTATGTTGTGGGGACAGGCACTGTGGTGTAGCCAGTGCAGGCATCCCATATGGGAGCTGATTCTAGTTCCAGCAGCTCCACTTCCTATCCAGCTCTCTGCTTCGGCCTGGGAAAACAGTGGAAGATGGCCCAAGTCCTTGGGCCCCTGCACCCACATGGGAGACCTGGAAGAAGTTCCTGGCTTCTGGCTTTGGACCGGCACAGCTCCAGCTGTTGCAGCCATTTGGGGAGTAAACCAACGGATGGAAGATCTCTCTCTCTCTCCACCTCTGCCTCCCTGTAACTCTACCTTTCAAATAAATAAATAAATCTAAAAAAAAAAAAAAGTATGCTGAGATGGTTTGATTATGTTTTGCAATGATGCCTGATGTGAAAAGATAGATGATGACCAAATTATATTTTGATATGTATGGGGGAAAAAGAAATGATGGGGAAATAGTATATTCAGTCATGTGCTGGTAAATATTTAGCAACTTGCCATCTGGTGATGAAGGATGGAAGTCCTGCTATAGTATTTACAGAATTCTGCAGGATAAATACTCCCAACATATTCATTTCAAGCTATTAATGTGATATCAATGAGTAATAATGGGAAGAGATGTATAGCTATGCTATTATATAGTATTTATATAATACAGATGCAATATATAACTCCATGTAGCAAAATAACTAGAAAGTGGTGAATTTAATTCACATATGTTTTATAAGTCTGGGAAAAAAAGTCACCAATATGAGCATATTGATCATATATATCCAAGTATATACTCATGTATCATATTTACTTCCTTCTTTAGTCTCTTTTTATCAATTCAATATTTTGACAATAAATAAGTGTTACATTTATAACCAGAAAAAAACTCAAGGTTTTTTATTTTTCTCTTATTTGCTAAAACCTAGGAAAGACAAACAAAAAATAAGGAAACATTATTTTCAAAAGAAGTCTCATGGGCCTGGTGTCATGGCATAGCAGGTTATGGATGTCAGTTCATGTCCTGGCTGCTCCACCTCCAAAGCAGCTCCCTGCTAATGTGCCTGAGAGAGCATCAGAAGATGTCCCTAGTGTTTAGGCTTCTGTATTCACCTAGGAGACCTGGAAGAAGTTCCTGGCTCCTGGCTTCAGCCTGGCCCAGATCTGGCCATTGCAGCTATTTGGGGAGTAAACCAGCAGATGGAAGATCTTTCTGTCTCTCTCTTTCTCTCTATAACTCTGCCTTTCAAATAAATTTAAAATTTCTTTTTTAAAAAAGTCTCACTTGCTACAAAATGCTTCCTCAGAAAGATTCTGGCTGGCTTGGCGGCTCACTAGGCTAATCCTCCACCTTGCAGCGCCGGCACACCGGGTTCTAGTCCCGGTCGGGGCGCCGGATTCTGTCCCAGTTGCCCCTCTTCCAGGCCAGCTCTCTGCTGTGGCCAGGGAGTGCGGTGGAGGATGGCCCAAGTCCTTGGGCCCTGCACCCGCATGGGAGACCAGGAGAAGTACCTGGCCCCTGCCATCGGATCAGCACGGTGTGCCGGCTGCAGCGCGCCGGCCACGGCGGCCATTGGAGGGTGAACCAACGGCAAAGGAAGACCTTTCTCTCTGTCTCTCTCTCTCACTGTCCACTCTGCCTGTCAAGAAAGAAAGAAAGAAAGAAAGAAAGAAAGAAAGAAAGAAAGAAAGAAAGAAAGAAAGAAAGAAAGAAAGAAAGATAGATTCTGGTTTCTGTAGGGCATTGTTTGAACCAATGAATCCATGCTATCATAGCTCAGTCATGGTATAAGGAAATGAACACTCAATGTTCCCAAGATATTTCAAAGTAAAAATAGGTTATAGCAGAAGTCAAAGGGATTTGAGCTCCTAGAGATACTCTCACTTTACAAATAAAGAAACTTGAGTCCCTAGACAGGTGTTTTCCTAAAGTTAGCACTGCAAGGCAATAAGGTGACTCAGCTCCTTTCCACTTGTAAATAGTCTCTAGAGAGGATAAAAGTGTGTATTCCTCTTGCCATTATTGAATGAAAGGAGATGGCCTCATTTAAGTGGAGTAGTATTCATTTAGTTGGTTAATTGCGAAGGCCCCTAATACTCTTACCTGTGTTTACACAATAGCAGCTCACACATCTCCAGATTTTACGTTTCTCAAAACACTTGCACATAGATAGACTCAGTGGCTCCTCCTACAAGCCCCGTGAGCCAGGCAGGGTAGGAAGGACACTGTTCCACACTTTCACAGATTAGAAAACTGAGGCTGGCTTGGGTATGCGGCTGGCCCCAGACCAGTAAGAGCCAGGCCTCTGGTGCATCCTTGCAGTCTCTGGGAGTCTCTTCTTTGAGGTCTTTCCACGAACACCTTTTCTGAAGATAATTTCCAATAAATCCTTTCTTCCTGTGGCTCCTGTCTCATTTCACACTTAACTTTCAGTTCACCTAGAGTTACTACTTAATTGCTGTTTCTTTTATTCTAGAATGAAAGATAATCCCAGGCATCTTTTGGCCTGTGACTAACTAACTCCTGTTCTTTCCTTAACATGGGGGATAAACCCTAGAATGTTATCTCCTCTTAAAATTTGCAGTCATTTCTGTAATCAGAGGAATGAGTTTTGCAAAGTCACGAACTCAAGCTATAGTACAAAACAAGACATTGTAAACACTGGGGTGACACATTTCTAGACAATCTTGGCTTCTAAGGGGATTAATATAGAAGCCAAAGGGATTGGTGCATTCAGGAAAT
Organism: Oryctolagus cuniculus; assembly: GCF_051225735.1. Classification (NCBI taxonomy): domain Eukaryota; kingdom Metazoa; phylum Chordata; class Mammalia; order Lagomorpha; family Leporidae; genus Oryctolagus; species Oryctolagus cuniculus. The sequence goes on along the minus strand of NC_142870.1, from coordinate 85,731,874 downwards.
ACAACTCACGCATAACAGAACAGATGCTGGAGAATCTAAGGAGATCAGATGTTCTGCGTAGCTTTGTCTAATGAAGGGAGGAAGTATGTTCTCCTGTTAAAGAATATGCCCTTGGGAAGAACTGAAAAAGGTATCAATGGGCTATGTTCAAGTCCAGAGACCAAAGAGCTGCCAACTTAAATGAATCTATGTGGAGCCTCAGCTCCTGGATTTACCAGCTGATTTAATCTCCATAAATTCTCTGGGCATCAGTTTTTACATCTTCAAAATGGGGCTCATAACACCTCTCTTACAGATTTATGGCAAAAACTAAATTAACTAGTGGCTAAGCAAATAGTTTGCAAACTAAAAATCAGTATAAGAATGCCTAGGGTATGTTGAAGATATATTGATACTTATTTGAAGGGTGGTGCTCCGGGTGAGAGATGGAGGAGTGAGTGAAAGAGGGACATACTGTCAGACACAGCACCAGGCAGGTGGCCAGGTTTCCCCAAGTGGAACAGGCTGGGGAGCTCCAGAGTGCATACTAATGCTGCACCTCTGCTGAGAACGCTGGCCCAGTGACTCCTCACCAGAAAACACAGTGTCCCTGGCCAGAGCAAAGGCCCTCACAGAGCAAAGCCTACCAGGGCTTTGACTGCATACAAAGCGAGGCTGACATCCTCTCGCCTCTGGTGGTGCTGCTGCAAAGTTCAGCCATAACAAAATCGCCATGTTGGAACGTGGAGGCTGGGGAAGGCGCAGTAGTGCCTCTAGAAGCACGAATGTCTGCGAGAAAGTAGATGCTTCTTAGTAATGTTTGAATGATGCATTGTTGAAGAGCAGAATGACTATTTAGGAGAAAAGTGATGTGTTTCTAGATAAGGGGGGGGCAAAACACATCACAGGAAGAAGGAGCAGCTGCCTTCTGGTGAAAGGTATTCAAGACGAGTGTAAAATGTCCAGCTTCATATCAAGAGTAAGGAAAGTACTTCTATGAAGAAATAAGGGAAATTTCTAACGCAGAACCAGAAAGTAATTTCTGGAGAAGTTTGTGTAGGACCTAATGGCAATTGTTGGCAGTCAAATCTGAAAGAAATAAGGACGTGGCTAAGAAAGTCACCTGAATGAAGATGCCTTTCATTTCTTTCTGATTTTTTCATCTTTGATAGAGGAAGGGATCTACTCTTGAAGGTGCAAAAAAAATGCTGTTGCTATAGGAACAGGTAAGTAGATTAGACTTGAAAGACCAGTTTTAGAACAAAGAATGTAATAGTCAGGGCTAAAGCAATTAACCAAGAAAAAAAAAACATTTTAAGAAATATCTTTCAGGTTTGTTATTTATATATTAATTCCAGACAGATAAAATGCTATTATAGAATGAGAGCATCCCATTTTAACATTTTAATTACATCATTACTGGCATAAAAGACTATGCTTACACAATTAGCAGAAAGACCTTATTAAGCACAAGCGTACACTTCTCTCTCTTGATTACATTGTGATTGAGAAATATAGCTTGAAATTCAGCAAGAGCGTTAAGAGTTATCTTTCATTGTCCCGCAGCTCCCAAGAGGGGAACATATCCAAAATAAGGGAGCCAGTCAACAAGAGAAAGTTTTCTGTGGCACATCTTTGTAGCTCAGGAACTACGGATAAAAACTCCAGAATTAAACAGACAAGTGTATAGGTAGTTGTTGGTATTTTCTTCCTTGTCCAACAGACTCGGTGAACAAGACGTGCGAGAGGAGAAGGTCAAAGACCGGGTGCGCTGCAGCTTCCCTGCTGATGTTCTGTTCCTTGCTATCAGAGAACACCCTGCTCCTCACTCCCCTCGTCAGGGATGGCTGACAGGACTCGAGGTTTCAAACAGAACTTGCTATACCTAAGAGGCCCAAGAGGCAACCAGCAGGGCGTACTGAGCTTCGTGCCCCTTCTGTTTGATTTTCAAAGGAAGCATTCTTGATAAAAAATGAACACAGTAAGTTCATTCTAGCAAACGTCTGCCGTCAGAGGTAACATTTCTGAGACAGGGAGATGTCTTGGACACTACTTTTTCCCATGTACCAGCAGAGCCAAGTCACAGAGGAGTGCGTAAGAGCGTGTGTGAGTGTGCATGTGAGTGTGCGTGCGTGTGTGTGCTGTCAGAGGCCCGGGGAATGAGAAGAGGGGAGTGTGCTAGGGTCTTACCATCTCATTCTCTTCTCCTTCATTGAGCAAAGCATGCTGGCCCTTCTCAAACTGCTCCCCCATGAAAAAGTTCCTGCTCGGCTGCTGCCTGGCCTCGCTGAGCACACACCGCCAGGACGAGCGCGCCCAGCCACCGCCGCTCCCCAGCTGACGGAAAGAGTTAATGATCCTTCAGGTTGACACTCCTGGAGCACACACCTCCTCTCAGCAAATGACAGCACTTGGCACACGGAACTCCTCCCACTAGTCATCCCCAGCTCACAGGAATTTCTGGTTGCTCCTTGACAAACGCAGCTGTCTCAAAGGAGGCTGCTCCCATGCCGGTCCTTTTGTGCCCAGCTTGCAGGCAAAGAACTCATTGCCCGCCCGGTGCCTGCCAGCATCGGACATCTGACTGCAAAGCCAGCAGGACAATCCCGAGTGGGCAGGACCCTTCCAGGGAGGAGCCCGTGCAGGAACTCCCAGGTCTGCCTTCCCCACAGGAAGGAATTGGGGTGGGGGAGGCTGGCTGAGCTGCAGATTTTATTTGATTAACGAAAGTCCCAATCCCTCTCGGGTTTTTAATAGTACCTCCATTCATTTTGCTTCCAAAAGGTACAAAGGATCTCTAATCCCCTTCAAAAGATTTTTGCAATCACATTTTCTTGTACATACAAAGAACATTCCACTTAATATCTGTGTGGAATTAAGCTTACCTTTTGGAAAAACACACAGGAAAAGACAAAGGTATAACCAAGCTGTTCCAGGAAGTCTCCCTTTCTTGAAATGTGGGTAACTAAACTCTTAGGGAGATCTAGAAATAAAACATTCAAGGGACTGTAAGGCAAGATTCCTTTTTTGTTCATTCATACATTTACCCAATAAGCGTTGTTTGAGCACAGGGACTACATGAATAAATCAAGTCGTGTTTGCTTCCCTCGGGCTGCTGTAGAGACTTGAAGCCTGATAGAAGGTGGGGTGTTATTAGGAGAGCTGGGTCAGAAGAGAAAAAAGGCTATTAGCGGTCGCGATGTAATGCAGAGGCACACACACTTGGAAGGACACCTGCCTTCCAGCTGCTTGTCTGCACTGGCCTTGCTCAGTGACCATCCACCCTGTAGGAGCTGGCCCTTTGCATCTGGCAACATCTGGCAGGACTGCCGAGGCAGCAGAACAAGAGATTCGCACAAGCAGATGGCACGGTGCTGTTGGTAACATCAGACTAAACACCCGACTGGACAGCTGGTGGCCATGTGTGGTGATTAAGGGCATGGGCTCTGAATCTGGGGTCCCAGGTTCAAATGCAGGCTCTATGAGGTGTTAGTTCAGCTTCCTGGGGACATGGAAAGTTACATAAACTCCCTAAACCTCTACCTACTCACATGTAATATATATATAATAATAGACTCTACTGCCCCAGTTTTCTGAGGAATACTGCCCAGCAAACAGGAGGCTTTCAGTTAGGAATAGTTATTTTCACCCTCACAGTGTCTAGTCTCCTTCAAGCTAAGGATAACTACTGGCTCAGATGCCCCCGGCCTCACTTGAGTAACCCTAATAAACCAAGACTAAGTGGGGGGGGGGGGTTGTGGATGGTGTGTAGAAAACCTTGAGCAGAGCCTGGCACGAGGGCACAGCAGGTTAAGCAGCAGCTTGTGCTACCAGCATCCCATATTGGAAAACCAGTTTGGTTCGCATCCTGGCTGCTCTGCTTCTGATCCAATGTCCTGCTAATTAGCCTGGGAAGGCAGTAGATGATAGCCCAAATACTTGGACCCCTGTCACCCACATGGGAGACCAGGATGGAGCTCCAGCTCCCGACTTCGGCATAGCACATACTTGACTGTTACAGTCATTTGGGGAGTGAACTGTGGACCAAAAATCTGCCCCTGTCTGTTTCTCTTCCTCCTCCTGTCACTCTGCCTTTCAAGTAAATAAATAAATATCTTTAAAAACCCTTGAGCAAATGGTAAAATATAATTAAAAATATGTAAGCAAAGCAAACTCATTATATTGATTACAAAAATGTAGCTCTGCGAGTTGACAAAAATTACTAGAGCAATCTGACCAAATAAATAAAAATAAAATTAACATTTTACCCCAAAGTCAAAATACAAGGAGTATGGAGCTTTTAGGGAAGATAATGAAAATGATCTGGAATCAGTGATGGCTTCACAATTTTGTGAAATACTAAAATTCACTGACTTGCCCACCTTCAAAGGGTGAACTATATGGAAATAATAGTTTATATTTTTATAAAAAAGTATACCTCAAAAAGATAAGTGAACATTTCATAACCCTAGCCAGCAGGGCTACTCAAATATTTATTTAACAGAGGGAGGAAAAATAAGATTCCAAATTGCATCTTAAGAGCTGGGGTTGGAGGGTATAATTATGTGAAGTGGGCAGATAAGGGTAGGTAGCTTCATTTTACCAGCTGTACCTGGCAATACCTGCCCTCTTTCCTGCCGGCCTGGCTTCCAAATGCAGTTGGCAACTCCTGACCCATTGTGGGATTCAGACGAGTGTGCAGTTAGAGGAGAAACTGCACACAAACTTATCCCAGCAAATGAATGCAATTATGCTGTTAACAACATTTAGGCACCTTGAACAGGAGCTAAGTCCCCAATGTCATTAAAACATCTTAAAAGAAGGGCCAAGCGTCCATGGAAACTCATCAGCCGCAAGGTAGCCCCGCAGATCTGAGACTCACTCTGCAATAAGGATGATTTCCTCACTTTTCCCAGGAGTTCTCCTGGGAAACATCCAAGTCTGACCTCTGACAGCATGACTCACGAGCAGGGCTCACCCTCAGTGCTGCTGGTCTACGCATATCTAGAAACAGGGTGAGATTCTGTGGGAAAGCAGAGAGAACATCACCATGGGTTTTCGCACAAGAGGCAGGAATCTAAACAGTTTGCACACAGCATTGCATACAGTCGATACTGTCATGGCCACCCCCATTCAGTAGCAAAGGCAACACAGGTGCAGGAAAAACTAACTCACCTATATTAAAGCAGCAAGTGACTGAGTGACTATATGGGCTTAGCGATGCAACTCTCCCAATCCATGATCCTGGTTACTAAAACACCATAGCTTCCGCAGGTTTATTTGACACATCCAATGTGCCCTGTGTGGAATACAGCACTCACATGATCAGGAAAGCCTCTTTGTGAAGGAAGCATTTGAGAAAAATCTAGAAAGTAAACAGAAAGAAATTCAATGGTGCTGACTCTGGTGCCCAAAGAGGGAGTGCGGCCAAAAGAAAGAACATTTGGACTGAACAAACCATTGGAAGGGGAAACACAGGATCTTGCTTAAAGCCCATCACCCCCACTGCCGGCAAGAGGCATGTTCAAGATGATAAGGGAAATGAGATATGTCAGGAAACAGAGATCATGGTCATTCCATGCAAGCCTTGAATGCCCACCTGGGTCTGGGCTTAATGCAACAAGTACTGATAATATAAATATGTGTTTTTCCTGATCAGCCTGTACTCTTGTGAAAGCATCGCATGCATAAAGTGCTAACATGACTCTATCCTTCTACAGAATATTGTATGCGTAAAGAGTTTCCTGGAACCCTCTAAGATAAATCTTCCATTTCCCTTGGGACCCTGTTGGAAAATTTGTTCTTTTTTAAAAAATATTTATTTTATTTATTTGAAAGGCAGAGTTGTGGAATGTCCTTCTTCTGTTGGTTCATTCCCCAAATGCCAGCAATGACCAGGGCAGGGTCAGGTTGAAGCCAGGAGCTTCATCTGGGTCTCCCATGGGAGTGCAGGGACCTTAGCACTTGGGCCATCTTCTGCAGCTTTCCCAGGTGCATTAACAGAGAGCTATATTAGAAGTAGAGCAGCCAGGACTCAAATTAGCACCCATATGGGATTCTGGCACTGCAGGTGGCTTAACCTGCTATGCCACAGTGCCAGCCCCGAAAATTTATTCTTTAAATCAGTCTCTCTTCCTGTAATTTTGCCTGTTCAATATCTCCATTCTGTACTACATGTGCCTCACAGGTTGTGTATGGTGCATTGAGAATAGCAGATGTAGATTTTGTGTGGTCTGGATTCTATTTTTTTTTTCATGATTTATTTATTTTAAAGGCAGAGTTACAGAGAGAGAGAGGGAGAGACATTGACAGAAAGATCTTCAATCCACTAGTTCACTCCTCAAATGGCCTCAGCAGCCTAAGCTGGCCTGATCCGAAGCCAGGGGCCAGGTGCTTCTCTTGGGTTTCGCACACAGCTGCAGAGGCACAGGCACTTGGGCCATCTTCTGCTGCTTACCCAGGCACAATAGCAGGGAGCAGGATCAGAAGTGGAGCAGCTGGGACTCGAACCAGTGCCCATATGGGTGCTGGCACCACAGGTGGTGGCTTTACCCACTAGGATACAGTGTCAGCCCCATGGTCTGGATTCTAATCTCAACATTTTGCTGACAGATTCCATTCATTCATCCATTTAACATTTATTCTATTAACTTCAATATGCTAAAACTTGAGATAGATGAAGAACAGAGAATAATAAAGTATAGCTTGGGAAAATTAAATGTATTGGGAATCAAGACCCATACTAAAATATATTTTCTAAAACACATGTTAATTACACTGGAGTGAGAGATGAAGTTGAAGTAGGGGATTAGGCCAGGGAAGCTACCTGAAGGCAGAAACTGCTGACCTAGATAAAAGGACACGGTTAGGGCAAGCACTGTTGACAAGGAACACTGACCGTGCAGCTCTCCAATCCATGAGTCTAGTTCTAAGGCCCAGGGGGTTTGCACACATTATGGTCCAAGAGGAAAAGTTATTTCAACCAATCTCTAATTCTGTCTCTCATTTCTCCTCAAATACTCTACCTCAAATCAGATGAGAAAGGAAAGTGAGAGAGAGAATAATTAGCTACCTCTTTGCTGATCCAGTATCTCAGCTTGCTTTTGCTTATCCCAGGAGCAGGTCTGCGGCTCTGAGCCGTTCTCACCCCCTGGGTGTCAAATAGAAATGATGGCAGTAGCAGTTCCTCTGCCAGGACAGTAGAGCTGCTGCGATCGCACTGGCATAGCCCATTCAGATGGTGTGAAGATACGTGGTGGTAATGTTTCATCATGCATTAATTTCCATCTTTCATCTGAGAACTGTACAGCACATTACAAACATTACTCCTTGCAACATCTCTGTGATGCGGGCAGGTGAGTCATATTATTACCCCCACTGGGAAGCAGTAGGAACTGAGTCATAAAGGGTCACAAGGAAGCGTTCAAGGTCATGTGTCCTCAGCATGGAGTGGAACCTGCACAAAGGCAACGTTTCTGCCTCGTCATCACAGCCCTTCAGTGCTCATTACACATATCTGACATTCGTAAAGTACTTGAGGTCTTATTTACAGAGCTTCACCTAAACTCCAGGTTTTACTGTTATTACTAATTATCCTAATCCTCACTAATACCTAATCTGTGGACCACACTGTGGCCAGCAAAGATCTGATGTCCCGAAGGGGAATTACTTGCCTCAAGGTGGTGGTATGAAGTTTAATTGAATTAATTAGCATTTGTAAAACATTTAGCAGCCTTTGGATTAAAGAGTCTAATATAAAGATACAAGGCCTCCCCATTAATTACAGGAGAAAAGAGCAGGCAAACAGCTGTCTTTGTTTCTCAAAGGGTTTGCTCTTAACCATCCCCACTCTGCAGTGGATTCTGACCCTCTGCAGGGTGGCTCACCGTGGTTTATTTTCCCATGTGCCGACGAGCCCACCGCCCCCCTGCTTTCTGTTATTTCCAAAAATAAATAAAAAGCCTCTCTCTGGAGGGAAAACAGCACCCCTTCTGGGATGCTTTCCTTAGCTGGCAACTGGTGCGACAATTGCAGGTCATTAAGGACAGTCTATAAAAACAAAAGCCGAAAGAGTCCCCGTGCAGAAACAGCAGGCCAGTCCACTTCATTCTCAAAATGTGTAATCTGAACATTTGAATACACAAAACAAAACATGTTAGGGAGTGATGATTAAGAATCAAGGACTGTTACAACTAGACTGGGCCTTAGGTCTTGCTGTGGAATCTTCATCATGTCTCAGGGTAAAGAAAAAATAATCCAGGAAGACGGTGTGACAGTTTGTCCCCAGCCATAATCTGTGAGAGCTGAGACTCAAGTCCTGTATATAATGTACTTCATTTAGCACCATCTTGCTACTCACACTTTTTTTAAAGGAATCAGAATAAGATTCTTTAAAATTATCTCCTGAGAGTGATATTGTGGCACAGCAGGTTAAACTGCCACTTACAACGCTGGCATCCCATGTAGGAGTGCTTTGTTTGAATCCTAGCTGCTCTGCTTCCAATCTGTCTCCCAACTTACACTCTTGGAAAGGCAGTGGAAATGACCCAAGTGCTTTAGGCCCCTGCTACCCATGTGGGAGACCAAGAAGGAGTTCCAGGGTCATTGACTTTGGTCTGGCCCAGGCATGGCCATTGTGGCTATTTGGGGAATGAACCAATGGATGGAAGATCAATCTCTCTATGTCTATCTCTATCTCTCTATCTCACTCTTTCTTTCTCTCTTCACTTTCCTTTTCATATGAATAAATAAATCTTTAGTAAAAAAAAAAAAACTCCCTAGAATATTTAAAACTAGATTTCATTTATAAAGTATTGTTTTAAATTGAAGTTTTCCAGAACTCACCAATTGTATAAAGCTATGATCATGGACGTGTTAGGGCATACCCAATTTCTTAGACAACATTGAGAGGACTTGGAACATAGCACTGGCCCTACCCAACCAAGTAAAAAAAAAAAAATCTGTGCTTGGGAAACTGGAGAAATTTCAGGTGCTAATGAAGACGTTCAATCATCCAGGCAATGGAAGCTGATAGCAATCTTTGCTTACTGCTCAGAAGAGCAGTAATCCAAGGTGGAAGAAGAAAGAAACCACGAGACAAAGTGGAAACTTCCCCAACACACAGCTAAGTCCAGCAGTGGGGCAAGTGATACTTGGAAATCCAGACAGGAAGTTGGATCCAAGGGGGCCTGACCTCTAGTGACTAAGCTGCAACCAGAAACCTGGAGCCTGGGCAGTGTTCCAATTCCAGATGGGAGTCAAGCAAGAGAAAGGTTAACCTTTACTCCTAGGAAGAATCTAGGGCTCCAGACAGGAACCTGGGAATGGCAGCACCCACAGCGGACCTTAGGTTTGGGAATGAAGTAGGAGCCCAATTAGCAGGAGCCTCAGGGTAGACTCGTGGGCACTGTGACTTGGTGCTGAACAGTGGAGAACAAGTCCAGGCTGGATTCAGTGCCCTTGTGTGGGTCTGGAATGATGGGGAACTTGGCTGAGCCCCCAGTGGGGAATCAAGAGCAGGTACCTGATGGGAATGGAGAAAGGTGCAAGGCTAGAACTCCACCTGACTCCTGGGCCCTCTCGTTTAATATCCTTCCAAAAGTCCAGCTTGTACTGACTGATGCTGGTTACCTCTTTCATCTGTAAGTGAGGTGCTACATGGAGGGAGGAGCATCAAGAGGATACATCAGTGATGCCTTGGGAGGGAAAAAGAATTGAAATGAATGACTAATGACAGTCAGAGCTTTCATTTGTGTATTCCATATGTCTTCCAAAGCCCTAAGCAAATTGGTAATGGGGAAGATTACCTCCTGAGCAAAAAAAATAAAATAAAATCCAGTATTCAAACTCTCTCCCAGATAGCATGGCACCTCAAATAAACAACCTAAATAAAAACTGTGCTTGCCATATAGATCCAATTTTAAAATTAGTCCCCCAACTTACAACCCGATCTCTGTCACTGTCCTGGCGCCTCCCTCCTTTGCACACCCCTATGAAACACCATGTGCGTCTGCCATGTGATTGTAACTGTACTTCTCCCTCTGCTGGGAATGGAGCCCAGTCTTCTCCCCCTTCTGTTCAGTCTTTCTCTGGTTGCTGGCTGGTTTCATGCTTTCTTGGTTGCTCTGTTTATATCTCATTCATCCCACAGGAGACAGCATAGACTAGAAGTGGTTACTCATCCTTGGAGTACGTCAGTCATTTCAGGAGCTTTTCTATACCCCACACACCCTGGTCCCAGCCCAGATCTACCAAATCTGAATCCCGGGGGGTGGAAGCACAGAATCTACATTTTGCTGCGTATGGCTATGTTGTGCTTGTACTATTTAACAAATGCTAGAAGGTCAGAGGGCAGGCATTTGGCACAGTGGTTGGGCTGCACATGGGATGCCTGCATCCCATATCAGATAACCGAGTTCTCAGTCCCAGCTCCTCTGCTTCCGATCCAGCTTCCTGCTAATTCAGATCCAGGGAGGCAGCAGGTGATGGCTCAAGTACTTGGATCCTTGCCACCCAACTGCTTGGGTTGAGTTTCGAGCTCCTGGATTCAGCCTGGCCCAGCTCTATTTGTTGTGGACATTTGGGGAGGGAACCAGTGAACCAATGGAGAGGGGATATCTGTATGTGTGTCTATCTCACAAATTAAATAGATGCTGGAGAGGATGTGAGGAAAAAGGGACACTAACCCACTGTTGGTGGGAATGCAAATTGGTTAAGCCACTATGGAAGTCAGTTTGGAGATTCCTCAGAAACCTGAATATAACCTACCATTCAACCCAGCCATCCCACTACTTGGAATTTACCCAAAGGAAATTAAATTGGCAAGCAAACAAGCTGTCTGCACATTAATGTTTATTGCAGCTCAATTCACAATAGCTAAGACCTGGAACCAACCCAAATGCCCATCAACAGTAGACTGGATAAAGAAACTATGGGACATGTACTCTATAGAATACTATACAGCAGTCAAAAACAATGAAATCCGGTCATTTGCAACAAGATGGAGGAATTTGGAAAACATCATGCTGAGTGAATAAAAACAAGTAGCTTCTTAAAATATAGAGATAAAAGAATAAGGCAAATCTGTTGTCCAGACAGGATATCCATGAAATGTTAACTACAAAGTACAAAACTACAGAATACTATGTATTATATGATTCCATTTTAGTAAATGCAGAACTGCATGTGTGTGCATTGGGCTGCATAAGAGGATATTTAAACAAACGAGTCATTGGACTTGGGATTCTAGCCTCTATCCTCTGGTCCCCTCTGCCACTCATCTCCCAAACCCTTGCTGCACTGAAACCAATTCCAGTCCAACAATCACAAGTTTAAATTATGACTCCACCATTTCACAGCTATGAAACGCTTGGCAAGTTATTTAATTGCCCTAAGCTTCAGCTTTTCATTTATGAAATGGGATACTGTTCTACTGTTCTACTCTCTGGGAGTTTTGCAAGGATGAGTAAGATAACATAAACATCCCCAGCCCACTGTCTGTCAAATAAGGGTTTCTAAAGAAAAAAATAATAGGAAAAGTCAAAAATAACTATACTGGAGAACGTTTTTCTTTACAAATATAAAAAATAAAAACAAAGAGAAGTGTGTCATCTTTCTAAAGCAGCTTACTGACGGGTGCTTGGAGAGTGCCAGGTGATCAGGACGGAGCATTCAGAGTGACCCGCTCAGCACAGGGGTAGGGACCCCATGGACAGCAGTCACAAGACTGTCATGAGCATCAGGGAAGACAGTGTAGAATCCAGTGCCCTGGTCCTCAGCAACGCCGGCACAGCAGCTGAAAGGAGGAAGTCAGTGTCAGTGGGCTGTCTCGTTCCCTGGGAAATGCAGGTGCATTTTGTATGGTGGTTCTCTGGGGGTCATATACCTGCCCTTGCTCTCTTAAGCCACTCTTTCTGCTGCTGCCCCAAATTCCTGGTTCACTTAGTGGAACCTAACACCTCCATGATTCTCTTTAAATTTGGCTCTCCCGGCTTGCCTTTGCTATGATACTTTAAGTCCGTATGATAGAACAGATGGTCTCCAGCTTGTACCCTCCCCAGATCTGAGTATTCCATGCATCTGGGCAGCAGCTGGCCTCCCTCCTTACTCAGCACACCTGCAGCCCTGCTCAGCCTGCGTTCTGCCCTCAATAGTCTATGAATGCTCCTGCATGTGCAGCCCAGGCTGCCGGTGCCTTTGTGCCCTTAGAAGATGTGAAGCATCATAAGAGCCTACCACACTTTCCTTCTATTACCCGAGCTTCACACACACACACACACACACACACACACACACACACTGCTGCCTTTTCCCTTAGGCCTAACGTCAGTAGTTGCCTCATCACTCCTTTCCAGCATAGTTCGCACTTTTGCCCCCACCCCTTACAAGGTCTCCTGCTCATTTTTTCAATCCTTTCGGTCAAGGCCCATCTCTTGTCCCAGAGCTCACTAACAAAACCAAGTATTATGATTCATAGTCTTTTCAATTAGTATTAAAATAATTAATGACATACTCATGATCAGAGTGAAAAGATCTCTTCTGGAAGACTGTTAATGTTTATCAAATAGATTGATTTTTTATCAAAAAATGTTAATGTTTATCAAATAGATTGTTTATCAAAAAGATTTATTTATTTATTCAAAAGGTAGTGTTACGGAGAGCCAGAGAGCCAGAGGCAGCAGCAGAGAGAAAGAGAGGCTCACTCCCCAATTGGTCGCAATGACCAGAGGTGCGCCAGTCTGAAGCCAGGAGCCAGGAGCTTCTTCTGGGTCTCCCAGGTGGGTGCAGGGTCCAAGGACTTGGGCTATCTTCTACTGCTTTCCCAGGCCATAGCAGGATCAGAAGTGGAGCAGCCGAAATTCGAACCAGCATCCATATGGGATGCTGGCACTGCAGGCGGTGGCTTTACCAGCTAAGCCATAGCTCCGGCCCCTCAAGCAGGATATATTTATAATAATCATACAGAACACGAATGTTTGCCTTGTGGCAAACATTGTTAAAAGTTAACCCATTTCATTTTCCTGTTAAAAACCCTATGATACAGGTACAATGATTATCACCACTTTATTGCATTTTTAGAAACTGCTCCTAAGAGAATTATCTTGGATATATTCAAACTGTGTGAGCACAAAAACTTATCATAGCATTATTCAAACTGAATATTTCTGTTTCATAGAATATAATGCAACCATTAATACAAAAAATTTCAGGAATACTTAATAATGTGAAAATTATAATCAAATGCTAAATGAAAAACAAGGTAAGCAAATTTTTAAATTTTTAGATTTATGCACTTATTTTATTTGAAAGGCAGAATGACAGAGATGGGGAAACAAAGAGAAAAAGAAACAGACAAGACAGAGAGTAAGAGAAATTTTTCATCTGCTGTTTCACTCCCCAAATGGCTGCAATGGCTAGGTGTGGGGCCAGATCAAAACCAGGAACCTAGAACTCCATCCAGGTCTCTCAGGCGCATTAGCAGGAAGCTGGATTGGAAGCAGAGCAGCAGTGACTTGAACTGGCACTCACCCATTGTGCCACAATGCTGGTCTCAGGGTACGAAAATTTGTACATGAAACAGGAGTCCAATATTTTCACTGGGTGTGAACAGTGAGGGAAAGAGAGAACAAACAGAGCAAAATCCTTCCAGTGAATATCTCTATGTAGGAGACTACTTCGCACTATTCATTTATCTGTGTCATCTAATTTCCCACAGTAAATATGCTTTTTGTGTTATGATCAAAGTAAATGTATTAAAAATATATTTTGCTATAGCACAATTTCTCCTAGAGCCCAAAGCTTTGGCTTCCCCATTAGGAGTTTCACAACCACTTTGACAGAGTCCATGAACTCCAAATTCACAGTATTCCCAAAGAGGAGTAGTCAGAAATGCAATGGAGTTTAATTACACAGAAAATATCCAGATAGAAAACCTGTGGGCCTCACTTGGTAGCAGGAAATGAATCCTCATTAAGGACCCACAGAACTGCCTGGCTGCCCTAGGAAATGGAAAAGTAGCTGTAGCCTTGGACCTTCTCTTTGCTGTCAGGATACTTTCTTCTTCAGCAATTTTTGTGTCTCAATGTTGTTCTTGCTTTCTTTCTTCTACCCAGCCCCTGGTTCTCCCATATCGTATTGACCCTGGTTCTGTCTGAAGCCAGCCTGGCATTTCCTCTAAAAGGACTCCCCTTCCTCTTGACTTGTGAGCCCAGGCAAAGCAATCCCTTCCAAGATCCAGGGGATGCACCCTCTGTTGAACGGGGCTACCTGATGCAGCACCACCTTCCTTTGCCAACGGGCTCCAGGAGAAAAGTGGATTCTTTCTCTGGAGAGACAAATGACAGTACAAAATCTTTCACCCAATGGCAGGACATAATGGACACTCCTTTTGTACTGTAACCATTATTCCCCCCTACACACACACAGAAAGGAGCGTGAATGTGTAACGACCCTCAATCCAAACTGGAGGCTAGGTCCTATGTTTAATTAGCTGGGAGAATGTGTACATGGCTGTGAAGGTTGCTCCTATACAAAACAGGTCTAGTAACCTCATAGGATTGTTGAAAGAATAAGAAGTATACACAGTGGTGTACAAAAGTTTACATAAAAACAGCATCCAGACCTTTGCTTCTATCACCACCCTCCAATAAAAGAAATCAAAGCTCTTAGGGAAAGGGCTGACAATAGAAAAGGGGAAGCAAATATAAGACGAGCCTGCAGCTTGTTGTAATTCCATTAAATTAAAAAAGAACTTAAAAATAAATAGCAGAGGCAGATCAACTGGATACAAGAGTAACTGAAAGATCTCCCAGTAGCCAAAGTTCAAACACTTTGAGCAAGAAAATTTTAAAAAGCACTATTGGGTTACAATCCAAAGAACAAAATACTCCTGAAATTTCATAGATATGGATAAATTGTAGAATGAGTAAACAAATGGGGAAGAAGAAACAAATCTTCCATGAGGAAAAATACAAAGAGTTGATGGAGCAATGCTCCCACCAGGACAGTTTTACGGCTCCCTACTCCCTAAGTGTGGGCTCTCCCAGTGACTTCCTTCCAAAGACCGCATCACGGACAGGGTGAGATGGGAGGGAGAAGAAAAGTTTCACAGTGGGGAAACTTGACGGACCCTCTCCAGCCAGGGTCAAGGCCAACAGGGACAAGTCTTGTTGAGAGTATGCATCTTTAACAGAGGAGGTGAGAATGGCATTCCAGCTCTGTGCTCTTCCTCCCCAAACCCAGAATTCCTGCCCAATCACAAGACAAACTTTAGACAAACTGCAATAGGAGGACATGCTACAAGCCACCCTTTTAGTACTCTTCAAAACTGCCAAAGTCATCAAAAACAGGAAGAGTTTAAAAAATTGTTATGGACAAGAAGAGCCTGAGACTTGAAAACTAATGGTAATGTGGTACTCTGTAGGAGGGCTGGGGAACTTTTTTTCTGCTAAGGGGCATTTGGATATTTATGACATCATTCCCAGGCCAAACAAAGTTATCAACTTAAACATTAGCCTGCTATAGATGTATTGAATTTCTAGACCTACCTATGGTTGCCTTGGCAGGGCCAGACCAATGATTTCACGGGCCTTATGTACCCCACAGACCAGATATTTCCCACCCCTGCTGTATGAGAATCTGAAACAGACAGAAAATGTTAGATTGAACAAACAAAATATGAAATCCTTATGGAGTTTATTAATAGCAATATGAAAGTACTGATTGATTAATTATGGCAAATATACCATACTAATGTAAGATGTCAGCAAGGGGGGAGCTGGGGTGCAGGGCATTTGGGAGCTCCGTGTACTGTCTTCATGAGTTTTCTATAGCTCTAAAACCTAAAATTAAAAGCTTATTGTAAAAATTGAACATGGAAATATGCTTTGTGAACCATGAAACAGAATATAAATAATTGTTTCCTCATTCTCTGTCTTTTGAGAGGTGACTATTTATAGACTCCATTGTTAGGAAAAATGCATTTCTTGATTATTTATCACATGACCATTTTATTAAATGTTAATTACAAATGATATCATATTAGCAAGATCCCAATGCATTTTTACTGACTTTTTTTCCAAATTTATTCTTGATAAAAGGGGAGGGAAGTATTAGTGAGGAGAAGGACAAAAAACTGGATAATAGGACTCACACAGCCACCATCTCCACCTTCCTTTTATTTTTAATTTTTATTTATTCATTTTGTTTTTCTTATTTGAAGGGCAGGAAGAGAGACAAACAGAGATCTTCCATCTGCTGGTTCAAAGTGGACTAAATGGAAGCCAAGAGCCAGGAATTCGATCGCGGTTTCCCATATGAGTGGTAGATATCCAAGTAATTGGGCCAGCACCTGCTGCTTCCCAGGGTGCTCATCAGTAGAAAATTGTAATCAGAAGCCCAGGACTGAAACCTAGGCACTTTGACGTGGCCTGTGGTGCCTCGAGCATTAGCTTACCTGCTGCAGCAAGCACCAGCACCTTCGCCTTTCTTCTTTGCTCATACAATCAACTCAACCCGTCAGCACATCCATTCTCCAGTAAAGCAGTGAGGCCCTGTTATCACAGTAAACGTCACAGCCTTGGAGTGCACACAGCCCAGTGCTCCTCTCCTGCTTCTCTACCGCTTCCCAGTTGCATGGCCAGGGAAAATTGTCTATCTCTATCTGTGTAAGCTTCAGGATCCTCATGTGGACCAAAGGATGAGACCTGTCCCCTCAATGGCTCTTAGGTGAAACAAGATGACACACATAGAAGGCTTAGCAGAGTGACTAAGGGTCATATATAAACTCTCAATAAATGGTAGCTATTATCATCATTTAACCAGTGCAAAATTTGGTCAAACATGATCGGAAGCACAAAGTATAAAATGAATAGCAGGGCAGGCACTTGGAGAATGGTTAAAATGCTGTTTAGGATGCCTGCATCCCATGTCAGTGTTGGGTTCAAGTCCTGGCTCCACTCCTGACACTAGCTTCCCACTAATGGGCATCCTGGGAGGTAACAAGTGATGCCTCAAGTATTTTGGCACCTGCCACCCTTATGAAAGATTCACATTGCATTCCCAGCTCCTGGCTTCAGCCTGGCCCAATCCTGGATGTTGTGGGTAATTGGGGAGTGACCTAAGGAGTTAGAGATCTCTGTTAGCCTCTTTGTCTCTCTTTCCTTCTCTGTCTCTCTGCCTTTCAAATAAATAAATTTTAATAAAGTATCCACAAGTCATAGTGATATAAAGAAGTGATTGAGTAAATGAAGAAATGGAGAGAGTAGATAATTCTGTACAACAATTCCAAATAATTGATGTCAATAGTGTCCCTGTGAGGAGGTTACATAACTTCTGACTCCATAGGTGTGCACTGTGCATATGGACTTCCTGCCAAAGAGTGCAGCAGGTAGGCAGGAGAAAGTGGACAGTGGAGAAACCTGAGCAACCCCACTTAGTCAAGTGACCCAGGTTAACATCAAGTTGATGTGTCATGCTGCTAACATTATAAGAAGGCCACCTCACCTCTTGACGTCTCCTTCTCCAAACCCCTTCCAAACACTGAAAATATCAGACAAACCCAAATTGAAGGATATTTTATAAAAATCTGACCAGTTTCATTCAAAACTGTCAAGATCAGCAAAAACAAGGAAAGTCTGGGGAAAAAAAAGTCTGTCTAGAGGAGCCTAAAGAAGCATGCCTATTAAATGGAAAGTGTTGTCATAGATGGCATCCTGAACACAAAAAGGACATTAGATTAAAAACTAAGGAAATCTGGACAAAATTTTTGTATGCTTTAACTAATACTAATGTGTCAACATTGGTTTATTAGTTGTAATAAATATATCATATGAAAGTCAGATGTTAACAATAGGGGAAACAGGGTTTGGGCATATGGGGAGTCTCTGTACTATCTTTGAGATTTTTCTGTGGAACTAAAGCTATTCTAAAATTAAGACACAATGTGCTTGTTACTGTAATTGGGAGCTACCTATTGTAAATTACAGCAGCTTTGCCTTTGTGTATCAACTTGTCAAAATAATTGAAGCTGCTTGGATGGTAGCATCAGCATTTACATCTTGACTGACGGTTCAAACTGGCACAGATTTTAAAACAAAACAAACCAGGTCATAGTCAAAGTGGAGGTTCTCTCCTCCCTTCAGAGAAAGGTACCTCCTTCTTTGAAGACCTGTTCTTTCCACTGGGATCTCACTCGCAGAGATCTTTTGCCAGAGTGTCTTGGCTTTCCATGCCTGAAATACTCTCATGGGCTTTTCAGCCAGATCCGAATGCCTTTAGGGCTGATTCTGAGGCCAGAGTGCTCTTTAGGACATCTGCCATTCTATGAGTCTGCTGAGTATCTCACTTCCCATGTTGGATCACTCTCCCCTTTATTTATTCCATCGGTTAGTGTTAGCAGGTACTAGACTTGTTTATGTGCTCCCTTTGACTCTTAGTCCTTTCATTATGATCAATTGTGAACTGAAATTGATCACTTGGAATAGTGAGATGGCATTGGTACATGCCACCCTGATGGGATTGAATTGGAATCCCCTGTTATGTTTTTAACTCTACCATTTGGGGCAAGTCAGCTTGAGCATGTCCCAAATTATACATCTCTTCCCTCTCTTATTCCCGCTCTTATGTTTAACAGGGATCACATGACCTTGTCTAAACAAGATAAGAATCAGAGAACTCAGAGGGCTTCCATAGCCTTGGAAACTCATGACTGGAGCATAGGGAGACTACTGATGCCATAGACAGGAGTGTCAATTGGTAAAGTCAACAACAGGAGTCACTGTGCACTTACTCCTCATGTAGGATCTCTGTCCTTAATGTGTTGTGTATTGAGATTTAATGCTATAACGAGTACCCAAACAATATATTTCACTTTGTGTTTCTATGGGGGTGCAAACTGTTGAAATCTTTACTTAATGTATACTAAACTGATCCTCTGTAAAAAAAAAAAAAAAAAAAAAAAAAAAAAAAAAAAAAAAAAAATTATCAACTCCCAACTTGACTCTCACTGGGATTAAACATGACAATAGGTCTGATCTGATTTCATCATCATTTAAAAAATCATCTATTATTTTCCACTTTATGTTTCTGTGTGGGAGCAAACTGTTGAAATCCTTACTTAATGTATACTAAGCTGATCTTCTGTATATTAAGATAATCGAAAATGAATCTTGATGTGAATGGAAGGGGAGAGGGAGTGGGAAAGGGGAGGGTAGTGAGTGGGAGGGACGGTATGTGGGGGAAGCCATTGTAATCCATAAATCATACTTTGGAAATTTATATTCATTAAATAAAAGTTAAAAAAAAAAAAAAAAAAAAACCTTGGTTTAATGAGTCAACCCTGCCTCCTAGTGGCCTAACATCTAAAATACATTTGCTGGTGAAGAACAGGCCTCCAGCCCGTCATTTATTATTCATTTAAAGAATAATTTTACTTAATAAATATAAATTTCAAAAGTATAACTTTTGGATTATAGCAGTTTTCCCCCCCATAACCTCCCTCCCATCCACAAACCATCCCATCTCCTATTCCCTCTCCCATCTCATTCTTCATTAAGATTCATTTTTAATTATCTTTATATACAGATCAACTTAGTATATACTAAGTAAAGATTTCAACAGACTGCACCCGCACAGACACACAAAGTATAAAGTACTGTTTGAATACTAGTTTTACCATTAATTTGCATATACAACACATTAAGGACAGAGTAAGTACACAGTGACTCCTGTTGTTGAGCTAACAATTGATACTCTTATTTATGACATCAGTCATTTATTTTTGAGACAAGACACCCTCAGAGCCACTGACCTGCTGGGACCACACCTGAGCTTGTCCATATACACAGAACTCTATGCTCATGGGTGGTCACTGAAGAAAGTGGCCCCTGCCTGTGAGGGAGTGGGGCTGTGGAATGCCATGGCTAGGCAGGCGGGCAGTTGAAATGGCCGTAACCCAACACATTTGATGCTGATTGAAAATATTTCTATTCATCCAAAATCTCTTTAACATTTGCTGCCAGTATAGATTCTTTTTGAGACATTTTTCAGTTTCTTTTTTCTTAAATTTAGGTGGAAATGAAGAAAAATGCCTGAACGTGAAATCTAACTTGACTTGGTAAGGAACAGAGAAAAATAGATGCCAATTCCTGAATTAATTTAAAATTAAATTTAGAATTAAATTCCTGAATTAATTTAGAATAGTGCCTCCCAATGAGACTGAACCCCTAGAATGTAAAAGCAGGATCCAGCCTCATGTCTGTCTCCCTTAGCCGGAGGCACCTTCCCTGTCCTTTATCAAAAGGAATTCATTGAATTGAGAGAGTTGCACAGCTGGCTCCCACAACGTCCTAATCACCAGACTCAAGAAGCCATTTGCTTCTCCAATGGAGAAAACCTTGATGGCCAGTATTGTCTGGACTGTTTGTTGAGGGAACTCCAGGTCCAGGCAGGGAAACTACAGGATTGCAGCAGAAGACAACCACCACTTCCACATAACCTCCCCAAACCAACTGGATCCCACCTGGCCATCACCAATTCCCTAAAGAGCATGGTATCATGGACTAATCAAAGAAAGGTCATAGCACCCCTGACCAACTGGGAACCTGGGCATGAGCTGATCATGCATCTCTCAGCCCATTTCAATGTGTAGGAGCCTTCACCTCTAGCTCCTCGGGGAGCCTGGGAATTGAGCAATAGCTGCTGGACGCCTTGCTCTCACTTGGCAATAAACACCTACTTCCTTCTAGACCCCAAAGTCAGCGGTTGGCTTTCTGCACGGCAGGAGAGCAGACCCTGCTTTGGGGGTTCATAGCACCCCCAACTAGTTTGTGGTGCTGCTGGGCAACACCAACAGGGAATGATTGTGTCCCAAGAGAACATTGGGCAAAAATCCACAGGCACCTTTGACTGTCTTGATTGGGACAGGGCAGGGAGGAAGGACAGCTATCGGCATCAGGTGGGCAGAGGCCAGGGAGGCTGCCAAGAATCCTACCATGCACGGTCAGCCACTCACATTAAAGAGTGGTCCAGCCTATTATGTCAATAATACAGCAGTTGAGAAATCTTAAATTCTAGAAAGCAAAAGCTCTGAGTCCAAAGCATCCATGAGAAACTAAACCTGTTTCAGAATTTAGAGAATTCTCTTTTTTAGATTGATTTATTTGTTTTCTTGTTCCACAGTTAGAATGTTGGAGAGAGAGAGAGAGAGAGAGAGAGAGAGGGAGTTTTATCTATTAGGTCGATCTCAAATGCCCACAACAACGGGGCTGTTCCAAGCCAGTGTCAGGAGCCCAGAACTCCATCCAGGTATCCTACATGGGTAGCAGGGGCTTAAGTAGTTGGGCCATCCTTTGTTGCTTTCCCAGGCACATTAGCAGGGAGCTGGATCGAAAGCAGAGCAGCCAGAGTTTAAACTGGCACTCTGATATGGGATGCCTGTGTGGCAAGCAGCACTGTGCCACAATGTCAATGCCAGAATTTACAGAACTCTTGAAGAAGGCATTAGACTTTGTACAATGTGTGAAATGTAGTCTGAACAAATCTTACCTAATAATTACAGACTGGGTGACTCTAGTGTATGTCTGAGTCATGGTATCAAATAATAAAAAATGAATCAATGTAGGTTCTTATTTTTAGTAATGGAAGCTAACTCTGGGGAGATTTATCAGGAAAAGGCTGTATTAATCCATAGTGGGAACTTCATAGGATCTCAGGAAGTACTGATGAACCCACTCAGGAGTTTCAGCAGAAAAGAACAACTTATAAAAGCATCCTACAGAACTGGCCAATGAAGACATCGGTGTCCCTACGACCAGCCCAGGCCCTGATGGAAGGTTGTGTATACTGGCAATCATGATGGCATGGATGTTTCAAAAACCAAAAGGAAAAATTATCAAGACATCAAAAAAAAAAACTTCATCTTGAAAGCAGATAACTGTCTTTCAATCTTAGCATTATGAAATGAAAATTCAGCTGGTTAAATTTAGGGTCATTTTGACCCCATAATTATAACCCAAGTCAAAACATACTCAAGTAATTACAAGGTCCTCCTAATTTTTCTTTCTACTTTTAGTTTTATCCCACTTAGGACAAACACTAAATTCACAGATAGATTAATCTTTTTAGAACAACATTCAGGGGGCCAGCACTGTGGCGCAGCGGGTTAATGCCCTGGCTTGAAGCGCCAGCATCCCATATCAGCGCCGGTTCTAGTCCCGGCTGCTCCTCTTCTGATCTGGCTCTCTGCTATGACATGGGAAAGCAGTGGAAGCTGGCCCAAGTGCTTGGGCCCCTGCACCCAAGTGGGAAGAAGCTCCTGGCTCCTGGCTTCGGATCGGTGCAGCTCCGACTGTTGCAGCCATCTGGGGAGCGAACCATCAGATGGAAGACCTTTCTTTCTCTCTGCCTCTCCTCTCTCTGTGTAACTTTGACTTTCAAATATAAATAAATATTTAAAAAAAAAACAACATTCAAATCACGGGGTCTCCCTACAGAGAAGTTATGCATAAGTTATGTGACTTTTTCCAAAAGAAAAGTGTCCAAGCATAATTGGACATGATTCAAGCCCCTCTTTGATCTGTTTTGAACCTACTCTCTGGTCTTCTTTCTTTCTTCTCACCCAGGCAATTGATTTTCTTATTGAGCCCTAAAAACACCAGGTAAATAATTTTACTTCCTCTCTACCTACACTCTCACAATTTGCTCTTTTGAAGTTCTTTTCTGCTTTTCTTTGCCTGTCTAAATCCACATCCATCCTTTAAGGTCAAGCTCAAAATCACAGTTCCTTGAACTTATAAAAGCACAAAATGGACATCATCTCATCTACAATGCTTACTGGTATTGACTGAGAGTTCTCATCCCGTTGTCCTGAGATACCTAGAGGGTGAGTTCTACAACATAACCATTCACATGATTCTTTGCTGATGCAGTAGAATTCCTTTCCAAGTCCATCCTTTATCAAGCAGATCAATATGTTGCAACTTAGCGTACTGAAGCCAGCCTAGATACCTGGCTCATGCTTTCAGTGCTCTTAGAACAGCCAGGATCTATTAATACTCCCAGGGAACAACCCTGAAGAACAAAAACACTTCAGTTTGTTTCCATTTCCCTGCATAGAGTAGAGGGTATTGCAAAAGTTTGTGTAAAATAAAATTAAAAAGATGAATTTAGGAGTATTGTAGCACAACAGATTAAACCACCACCTGGGATCGAGTCCTACCTCCTCTGACAACTCAGCTTCCTGCTTATGCACCTGAAAGGCAGAAGATGATAGATCAAATACTTGCGTTCCTGTCACCCACATGGAGACCCAAATGGAGTCCCTGGCTCCAGGCTTTGGCTTAGCCTATTCTCCCAGCTGTTGCATTTGGGGAGCGAATCAACAGATAGAAGATCTGTGTGTGTGTGTGTCTATGTGTGTGTGTGTCCCTCTGTCTTTCAAATAAATAAATAAAGGAAAAATGCATTTATCTTGGTGCAAGAAATTTTTGAATCATGCATACAGAGATCTTCAAAGAATTTGTGGAAAATGCATATTATGAGAACACTATTGATGGATTTCAATTTTTTGTACCAAAGTAAACTTATCCTTCAACTTTTGAACTTACCTTTCAAATTTTGAAGTTTTTATGGAACAGATATGAATCTTAGACTGCAAACTCAGGTGCATATTAAATATTGCATTACTTTAAGTCAACTGAACTTTAGCTCTGAGCACTCATTGGCTTCTGGGAAATTCAACTGCTGCCATTTTGGTGGCTCTTCTGTTACTGAAAGTAAAATACAAGTAGGTTACTCTCTCATTATGAAGAGTGTGATAATCACTTTTTCCTATCACTTTCTTAAGACTAGACAATCAACAAAATGATAAATCAAGCCCTGATTTGTAGTGTTTGTTGTTGTGGCATAAATACTGCCAGCATGACTAATTTCAAGCTGCCACTAACACAGCACTGAATGCAGAGATGGGAAGAGAATGCACAGTAGCGTGTCATTGTATTCCCTCACGCTGATATAAGGAATATACATAACCCTGCGCATAGAAAATAGTTCTCGGTAATTAGTGGGCACAGGTATCAGGAGTCTCGCAGTTTGGAGCAGCTGATTCCTAGCGCCTATGATCCCTCTGAGTCTGAGGGATCTGCTGTTTCTGGTTCTACTTGTGTGAATGGAATCTTTTAGGAGGTTAAGATCCCTCAGACATGTCTCAGGGTGGTGAGCTTGAGAACACTGTCCTAGGAATCACTACCTAGGTCTCTAGGAATCTCTACCTTCCCACATTGCTTCTAAGGTCCTCTCTTCCATTCCTAGCACTGAATCTAAGCTTTCACAGAAGACCAAAAGAGCCTTCGAGTTTCCCATTCTTCCTCCACTGATATCCCTGAGGCAAAGGAATGACAAAACCTGGCTACCTTTTCAATACGAGATGACAATTAGAAGTATGGAAAAATAACAGAAATGCAATTTTCAAAAGTGTATCCTACCTTATGAGTTTGTAGAGCAGAAGCAAGGCTTCAGCTTGAATATTCTCAATGGAGCTCCGTTTTCTCAGTCAGGGTATTTGAGGAGCAGTCCTCAGTGCAGTTTGCTTTCTAATTAATCATTAAAATACCTGTAAAGATCAAAAATATGAATATGCATAATAATGACAAAACCTCTAATCAAAATCGTGGAGGAGGGGCAGATGTTTTGGTACCGTGGATAAAGTCTCTGCTTGGGAGCAATCACATCCTATTGCTGAGTGACTGGCTCAGAGTCCTCCCTCTGCTTCTGCTCTTGCTTCCAGCCAATGCACCTGAGGGGCACCAAATGACGACTCGAGTACTTGGGTTTCTTGCCTCCTACATGGGAGACCCAGATGGAGTTCTTGGCTCTTGGCTTCCACCTGGCTCAGCCCTGGATGTTGCAAGCATTTGGGGAGTGAACCAGCACACGAAAGATCTCTTTCTCTGTCTCTTCCTTTCTCTGTCACTCTGCATGTCAAATAAATAAATAAATCTTTTTTTACAAAATCATGGAAGAATAACCATTGAGCATAAGACCCATGGGGCAAGGGAAGGCATTGTAGCATAGCTATTTAAGCCCCTGCCTGTGATACAGGAATCCCATATGGGCACCAGATTCAGGTCCCGGCTGCTCCCTGATCCAGCTCCCTGCTGATGCACCTGAGAAAGCAGCACAAGATAGCCCAAGTGTTTGGGGCCCTGTATCTACATGAGAGACCCGGATGAAGTTCCTGGCTCCTGGATTCAGCCTGGTTCAGCCCCAGTCTTTGCAGCCATTTGGGGAGTGAACCAGCAGATGGAAGTTCTCTCTGTGTCTCTCCCTCTCTGTCTCTGTAACTCTACCTTCCAAATAAATAAAATAAATATTTTTTAAAAAGACCTATGGAGCACAATTAAAGATTATTGTTCAATAAATGCTTTGCTTCCTGAAACAAAGTAAACCCTCCATCCTAGAATAATAGAATTAAAAAATATGAGGCCTGTGAAAAAATATTGCAAAAAAGGACAAAAACAGATATGAAGGATAGTATATCCTATATGAAGGATAGCATATCCTATATGAGGATTCACAAGCAGTGGAGTGTGGGCAGCCTCTAGAGACTGGAAAAGACAAACAAAACACAGGGGGTTCTTCCCTAAAGGCCCCAGAAAGGACCCATCACTGTAGACACCCTTCCTTTAGCTCAGCAGGACTGATTTCTTTCTTCTGATCTCCACAACAGTAAATTGATAATAATAACACATTAATAACTAAATTGGGGTCATTTATTGCAGCAGCAACAAGAAGATAATATGGGCAGAAATAAAAACCTCCATGGCACAGAGGCCCTTTGTGCCTTGCCTTTCATGCCCGTCTGCTTCTTGCCCTTACACTAATGAGAAATGACTTGGTGGATGCATTTTATGTTTCTTCTGTATGCTTCTCTGTATGTTCACAAGAAATATCTGATACATTTTTAAACTTTCATACTGAAAACTTTCAAATGCATACATAGGGAAGAGAACATAGGCATTTGCTGCCCAGCATCCACAATCTTCAATATCATTGTCATTTTAGTTTCGTCACATCACCCTCCTCACTCAGTTCCTTTTTATAGACTATTTACGTAGATAGAGTTCACACATACAAATATGAAATTTGAAATGCATAAATTTTAGCTATATATTTTGACCAATGAATACCACCATGTAGCTCAGAACATTCCCGTCCCCCAAGAAACTTCTCCACTGATTCTCCACCCATTTTCCCTTGTTCTAGAGCATCAAATAAACTGAATCAGTACAGGGCATCCTCTTTTGGGATCAGCGTATCTGTGAGAGTCGTTCATGTGATTATGTGTAAGAGTAGCTAGCTCATTTCTGTGTGCTACTGAGTACTATCTCATTGTGTGAGTTTGCTTAACCATTTTCTTGCTGATGGACTGAACGTTCAGTTTGGTTCCAGTTCAGGGCTATTGTGTATGAAGTTGCTGTGAACATTGTTATACAAGCCTTTTTTGTGAACATGTGCTTTAATTTCTGCTGTATAAATCCCTGTGACTGGAACTGCTGGACCAAAAAGAGCGTGTATGCTGAACTTTGTAAGAAACTGTCAAGTATGTGTCCATAGTGATTGCAACATTTTGCAGTCCCACCAGCAGTGTCTGACAGTTCTAGCTGCCCCACATCCTTTCCAAAAGATATCTTGTCAGTCTTTTTACTTTCAGCGGTTTTCGTGGAAATATGTGGGTAGTGATAGCTCATTGCGGTTTCAATTTGCATTTCCTTGATGACTAATAATATGGAGCACCTCTGTGTTCTTTGGCCATTTGTATCTTCTTTTGTGCAATGTCTGAACTATTTTACCCATTTTGCTTTTTATGTTTACTTATTTCATTAATTTAAAATTAATGAAAGAGACACACAGAGAGAAATAAAAAGACAGAGAGATCACCCATCCTCTGATTCACTCCCCCAAGAAACTGCAATAGCCAGGGCTAGGGCAGGCTTAAACCAGGAGCCAGAAATTTAATCAGGATCTCCCACCTGGGTAACAAGGACCCAACTGCCTGAGCCATCACCCTGCTGCCTCCTGGGGTGCACATTAGTGGGAAGCTGGATCAGAAACAGAGCCAGGACTGGAACCCAGGCACTCTAAAATAGAATGTGCCCTTCACAGGCAGTTTAACTGCTATGTCAAACATCTATCCCTTGGCTTATTTTTAATTGAGCAATCAAATTACTGAGTTTTAAGAATTCCATATAAAAAAGAATTTCATATATATCCTGTATATGAGTCCTCTATCAAATATGTACTCGAAAAATATTTTCTCCCAATTTGAAGTTTGTCAATTCATTTTTTCAGAAGTATTATTTGAGGACCAAGAGAATTTTAGTCTGATAAAGTTTAATTAATGAATCTTTTAACTTTATATGTTTACTTTCTATGAGGCAACTAATCTTTACCTACTCCCAGGTTGCAAAAATATTCTCTTGTACTTCATTCAATAAGCTTTCTAGTTTTTACTTCTACATTTAGGGCTATGTTGCAGATTAAAAACTTATATATATTATATATAATATATACAACATATATTATATTATGTATCTTGTCATTAATTTATTCATGATATATTATATATAATATATATTATATACACTATATATTAATTTTGCATATAGTATAAATTTAAACTGAATTTTGTGTATGTGCATTATATATTTTTTCATCTGAATATCCAGTTGTTCTAGCACCATTCCCTAACAAATATCTTTCTCCATTAGATTACTTTGGTGCTTTTGTCAAAAAACAGTTAACTGCACAAATGAAGGTCTTCATGGCCCCTGCATTCTGGTGCATTTATCTTTTAGTCCCCATTTGACATCACTCTGTCCTTTTACAATTGCTTTACAGTAAGTCTTGAGATCAGGTAGTAGAAATACTCTAGCTTTGTTCATTTCGAGGAGGCAAAGGCATTTTCAGCTCTTTGCATTTCAATATAAATTTTAGGATACTTTGTTACTTTCTATAATAAATGCCTTCTGGGATTATGTAGAGAATGGGATAGGTAAACTAATTGGAGGGAAATTGACTCTTAACAATATTGAGTCCTCCAGGCCATGAGCACAATACATATCTTTGCTTGTATAAGACTTCTTCAATTTCAACAGTGTTCTGTGATTTCCTGTGTACAGATTTTGCACATCTTTTGTCCAGCTGATGGTTAATTTTAATGTGTTCTTCTGATGCTGTAGTGAATGAAATGTTTTTCAGTTAATTTCCAGGTTGTATTAATTTCTGGCGGCTGCTCTAGCAAATGACTGCAAACTAGGCAGCTTCAAACAACAGAAATTCATTCGGTCACAGTTCTGAAGATGAGAAGTCCATGATCAACGTCACTGGGCTGACATCAAGGGGTCCAGGACCATGTTCCCGCTGAAAGCTCTAAAGCAGAACTTAGTGCTTGCCTGTTCCGTCTTCTGGTGGCTGCCCACATTCCTTGGTTCTTCCCTGCCTCACCCAAAGCTCTGCCTCTGTCTTCACAATGCCTGCCTGTGTAAAAGTGTGAAATCTGTCCTTTCTGAGTACACATTTGATAGCATCTAGGTCCCACCTGGATCACCATCTCGATGTCTTTAATGTGACCATGTCTGCAAAGACCTTTTTCTAAGTAAGGTAACAATGACAAGTTTCAGGGCTTAAAATCTGATATCTATTGAGTTGTTTTTGCAAGTATATGGAAACATAAAAATTTAAATCTATATATGTATACATATATATAGTGGCTTTGTATTTTGAGAGCCTCCTTATGTCAACTAATTCTGGTGGCTTTTTCAAAAAAACTTTTCTAAGAGTTTTCTATGTTAAAAAATTATGTCATCTAAAAATGCAATGCTATAATTTCTTTTTCTTGCATATGTACTTATACTGCACGTAATTTGTTGAGTCTTAAAATATAAATGTTACAAATAATGTGGATTTAATAATTTACAAACTATTTCATATTTGTGCAACTTCACCTTCATAAAGACAACTTTCAAATCTGCACTGCAAGCCTCACCTCCCCCTGGAATCTGATTTCTAACTGCCTTGAAGGTTTTTCCAGCCAGACAACTCATGAATACCTCAGCACCAATCTCATGCCAAAGCCAGCATTTTCATGCCACCTCTTACTCGGTCCCCAGCATGTGCTACCTCACATCATTATTTTTCTTCTTATGCACAGGTCTGTCTCCCTAACCAGATCATGGGTAGTTGAGGGCAGGGACAGTGTTTTACAACCCCCTTTAAACCCTTTAAAATATATATATAGATCCCCAGACCAAGGTTCACAGGGAATGACCTATAAATGTTTGTTGATGAAGATTATAACATGCTTTTCTGAAGGCTGCGGAGGGCTTGATGGTGCTGGTGCAAATATGTGGAACTCAGTTGTTTCCTTCTCAGGAAACCACAGAGAAAGAGCGCAGTCTCAAGGAACCTAGAGATCTTCCAGAAAGAACTTTGAACAAAATTTTATTGTAAAAATATAAATAAAATCTCATGAAAACAAAGATTTCAGATTTCAATAATAGCCCTTTCTCTCCCCTTCCAAAGACTCCTGATTCAGTGAGTCATATAGAAGATGTAATTTTACACAGCAAGGTAAATGATTTGAGACTTTCAAATGGTCAGTCGCTCAGTTCCCTGGAGAACCTGAGAATTTAGTTTAAAGTTTATTTCATACTCTGGCCAGAAAGATAACTTTTTAAAAGATATATTTATTTATTTGAAAGTTGGAGTTACAGGGAGGGAGGAGACAGAGACAGAGACAGAGATTTTTCTATCTACTGGTTCACCCTCCAAACGACCACAAGAGCAGGGCCTGGGCTAGGCCAAAGCCAGGAGCCAAGAGCTTCTTCTGGGTCTTCCAGGTGGGTGGAAGGAGCCCAAGAACTTGGGCCACGTTCTGCTGCTTTCCTGGGCATTAGCAGGGAGCTGGATGGGAAGCGGAGCAGCCAGGACTTGAACAGGTGCCCATATAGGATGCTGGTGTTGCAGGCAGCATATTTACCCACTGTACCATGACACCATTCCCAAAAAAGATATTTTAATGTATATTTTTAAAAAGTAAATAATGGGTATGGTGCCGTGGCATAGTGGGTGAAGCCGCTGCCTGCAGTGTCAGCATCCCATGTAGGTGCCAGTTCAAGTCCCCGCTGCTCCACTTCTGATCCAGCTTTCTGCTATGGCCTGGGAGAACAGTGGAAGATGACCCATGTCTTTGGGCTCCTGCACCCACATGGGAGACCTGGAGGAGACTCCTGGTTCCTGGCTTCAGATCAGTGCAGCTCCGGCTACTGTGGCCATCTGGGGAGTGAACCATCAGATGGAAGACCTCTCTCTCTCTACCTCTGACTCTCTGTAACTCTGCCTTTCAAGTTAATAAATAAATGTTTTTTAAAAAAGTAAATAATGGTGTACTTGTTAACAAATTCAAAGTCTAAAAGGATTTACAATAAAAGTGTTTTTCCCACACATGATCAAGCTTCCTCAAGTCTTCTGACCCAGCCTTTCACTAGGGCTTATTAACTGTGATACTTTGCTGGATCAGGCCTGAAACGGTGAGCAATGCAGACACGTTTGCTGTATAATGCCATACTGAATTGTATTCTTTCAACATGACATAATTTACTTGCATAGTTGTGTTCCTTTATATCCATACATATAGATGTGTATACTCATGTATGTGTATATACTCTCATTGTTTGGAAACATCTGTCCTGTCAGTCTTCCATTTTGTCATTTTTTTATATAAGTAGTAGCTCCCTTTATTCTTAATTCTAAGAAAAATAAAAGTGAAAGCTTTATTTTAATAGCAACTGATGTATTCGATTTTGTGAAGGAGTAGAAACTGTGGGAGAAGACATGAATGAAGGACTGAAGAATACAGCTACTACTGGGCTTCTAGTTCCAAGAATTTTTTTTTTTTTTTTTTGCATGGAAGAAGGGAGGTTTGATGCTGTCAGGTTGTCTCATATGTTAAGACAAACCAGGGGGCGTCGCCAAGGCACAGTAGGTTAATTCTCCACCTATGGCACCAGCATCCCATATGGGCTCTGGTTCTAGTCCTGGCTACTCCTCTTCTGATCCAGCTCTCTGCTATGGCATGGGAAAGCAGTAGAAGATGGCTCAAGTCCTTGGAGCCCTGCACCCACACGGGAGACCAAGAAGAAGAAGCACCTGGCTCCTGGCTTCGGATCAGCACAGCTCCGGCCGTTGCGGCCACCTGGGGAGTGAACAATGGACTGAAGACCTCTCTCTCTGTCTCTCCCTCTCACTGTCTGTAATTCTCTCTCTCAAATAACTAAATAAATAAATAAAATTTTTTAAAAAAGACAAACCAGGCTGTTTTTCAATTTAAAAGTTAAATTTCTTGGTTTTTAAGTGTTGGCAATAAATTGATTATTTTTAAAATACAGAATAGGCCAACAGTATACAAGCCAAACAAAACAAGTCTGCAGACTGAAGTTGGATGAATGGTGGCAGGATTTTATGATTTGAGAGTATCACCAATTGAAAATGAATGTAATATATCTAATCAACCAAAATCATAGCTTTAGCCTAGCCTAGCCCATCTTAAATGTGCTCGGAACACATGCATTAGTTGTATATCACAGTTGGGCAAAATAATCGAACATATTTTATAACACAATGTTGGGATATCTCGTGCAACATACTGAATGTAGTACTGAAAGTGAACAACAAAATGGTTGTATGATACTCAAGCACGCTTTCTAATGAATGCATATCATTTTGGCATCAAGGTAAAGTTGAAAAATCTCCAAAGTTGCAACTTTGAAGGTTGGAACAGTGTGCCTTAGCAAGGTGTACAGAGCTAACACAAAGGTTTCCATGGCTAGTCTGAATATAATTTATTTAACTCACTCCCAGCTACGGACATAGACGTGATTCCAAGCTTTTACTATTTCATACAATAATAGAAACATCACCATGCACACATTTTTGCACATGTTGAAATTATCCAGTAGGATAAACAACTAGAAGTAGAGCTGCAAAACAGGGCTCTATATCATGTAAAGAAAGGGGTTGTTATTTGGTCTTTTATTATTATTATTATTATTATTTTACTTATTTGAAAGGCAGAGTTACAAAGAGGAGAGAGAGAGATTTTCCATGTGCTGGTCCATTCCTCAAATGGCTGTGACAGCCAGGGCCAGGAGCTTCTTTCAGGTCTCCCACGTGGGTGCAGGAGCCCAAGGACTTTGGCCATCTTCTACTGCTTTCCCAAGTGCATTGGCAGGGAGCTGGATCAGAAGTGGAGCAGTCAGGACTAGAACTCACATCCACATGGGATGCCAGTGCTGCAGGCAGCGGCTTTACCCACTAGGCCACAACACTGGCCTCTCTCTCCCTCCTTCCTTCCCTCCAAGTTTATGTATTTATTTGAAAGACAGGGAGAGAGAGAGATCTTTCCATCTGCGATTTCACTCCTCAAATGTCCACAATAGCCAGCGCTGTGTCAAAAAAAAAAAAAAAAAAAGCAACTTAGAACTAATAGTAACAAAGAAATTTTTGTGGGGCCAGCATTGTGGCAGTGGTTTAAGCCACTGCCTGTGACACCAGCACCCCATATGAGTGCCAGTTCAGGTCCCGGCTGCTCTACTTCCCAATCCAGCTCCCTGTTAGTGCTCCTGGGAGAGCAGAGGATGGCCCAAGTTGTTGGGCCCCCTACAATCCACATGGGAGACATGAATGGAGTTCCAGGATGCTGGCCTTGGCCTGGCCTAGACCTGGTTGTTGCTGCCATTTGGAGAGTGAACAGGTGGATAAAAAAATCTCTTTCTCTGTCTCCCTATCTTTCCCTAATTCTGCCTTTCAAATAAATTAATTTTTTAAAAAACAAAGGAATTTTTGTGCACCCCTACAAACCTAGAAAAATGTATGGTCTTCACAGGTCAGCTTAACAAGCTCCTGTCTGGACCTGCCATTTAAACTGTCACCAAAATTAAATAAAGAAAATCAGCAGATTCTTGAATTTGAGAACTTCACTATCAGTGTCTGGGTCTATACAGAACTGTGATTCTAACGATTATGGGAAAGACAATTCTCTTTATGCCCTAGTGGGTGTCCCTGGGGTGGAAGCAGGGCACAGGGCCCTTTGATTTTTAGTCCTGGCTATGCCTCCAATTGGCTTCATAACCTTTCACAGGTCACATCCGTTTCATGGGCCCCAGTTTCGGCACAAAGCATAAAATGGCTGCGTTAGAAAAGGAAAAGGGTATTTAAAGGCACAGTGCTGTCTGAGATTACCTAGGCTGTGAATATAGATGAGGGGAAACAGGGCCCAGGATTTCCAAGATCTGAGACCCTTCAGCACTGAGAAGTTTGGCAGAGGATCTGGTAGCAGCTGCAGTAGAGCTAGGAGAAGGTGATGTCCCTACAGCCAGGTGAGGGCAGATGCGGGAGGCGGGGAGGCGACTGCTCCTGGGAGGGTCAGCGACCCCTGGCAAGAAGAGACTGCTGCAGATCTCCACAAGGACCACCTCAACAGAGGGGCAGGATTCAAAGCCAGAGGACGGCTGGTTAAGAGGGAATGAACAAAATCATTTTCTGACGACGTGACAAACTACAGAAACTTACTGCAACCCCACAGCTGGCCTGATCTATTTGAAGGTCCTTCCAGATCTGATCCTGAGATTCTAGGACACTTAACCTATTCATGACGACTCCTGCTTGCCAAGACGGTTCTAAGGATAGGAACGGGTTTTAAACACCGACCCCCATCAAGAGTGGGGCAACCATCAAGAGTGGTTTTTATGACTCTCTTGCGTACCCTCTAGGCACCTCCAAGCTCCCTCCATACCTCACTCTAATTAAGTCGGCTCCGTCGGCGACCATTCATCCATCCTATTTTCATATCCTTCCCCCTATCCAACCCTCACACCCTCCCCTCTCCAAGTCCTCGTCCTGGGAGGATCCAACACCGAATTCCAACCCGGAAATAACGAGTGAACCGGGAGGTGGGGGAAGTGAGTGGGGCCGGCGCCTTTCAGAGGCTCCGGGCGCATGCGCCACTCCACCGCGGACCGTTTGTGCTGCCCTCCTAGGAGGGGTTGGGGGGTGGTTGTTTCCGTGACGGACTGAGTACGGGTGCCGGGACGTCCTTTGCGGAAGTCCATGCGCCATTGGGAGGGCCTCAGCGGCTGCTCTGTGCCCTTGTTGCGGAGGGCCTCTTCCTGGGTCATTCCTGTAGCAGGAGCCGGGCTGGGGCTGACACGGGGGCTCCCACGTGGCCATCTCGGCGCCTGTGTGACCTCCCCGCTCGCGGGATGTGGCGACTACGTCGGGCCGCCGTGGCCTGGTGAGTGCGGGCTGCCGCCTTGCCCCGCTATTTCTGGGGCATCTGGAGAGCGGGGTTGTCCCATATCTACCCCCAGAATGAGGAGATAATTTTGAGGCCAGACTGAGGTCGATGGAAGATATCTTTGAGGCCCCAGGGAGACAGGAACTAACTGGGCTTACCTGCGGTGCCGGCTTCAGTATAGGCCTTGTCCCTGGCCCTGTCCGACTCGGTTCTGGACGCTTGTCAGTCTTGGCTCGTCTCTATTGTCCTTTTGTCCGTACCCTCTACACCCTTGTGTCCTCGCTGTTTTCTCTGTCTCCAGTTGCTTTTCTCTCTCCTCTGCCTGCCGCGTCCAGCTCTGTCCGTGTATGGCCCTCTCCGCGGTTGTCCTAACTCTTTTTCTTCCACCTCCCCCGCCAAGTGTCCACTGCACCTGCAGATAATTAGGCTCTAATCCCGGATCAGGAGGCCTCTGCTTGTGCCCCTACTCTGCTAACTGGAGTCAGGTTTAGAATAGGGGCGCATAGTGGCAGCGATGGTGTTGAGATAGTCCCTCTTACTAGCCGCTTCTTTCAGTGTTAAGGGAAAGACTTGTTCTTCGGTGCCAAGGGGTGAATGTGGCACCGCCTTTTTAGTCACGCCGTCTTTGTTGCCCCGGTCTGGTTTAAACCTAAGTAGAAATCCATAGCACCCTTTTTATTTCGGCGGGTTGCAATATACGTTTTAATGTTGTTATTTTGGATTTTCTCTTTATTTATAATGTTGGTCCAGTGTCCTTAGATACCTTCAGGCTTAAGTCATTGCTGCAGGCATTTGGTAGGAAGTAGTGTTCGTGAGGCAAGGGTGGGAAAACGTGGTTTTCTTGAGTAAACGCAGCCTCTAAACATCTGTCTTGAAATTTTGTTTTCAGAAACTTTTAAATGTTATAGGTACTTTACAGTGTTTATAAGGACTAGAATCTGTTTATTTTATGAAAGTTGACTGGAGTCCAAATGCAGATGATGTATACTAAATAGTGTTAGAATAGTTGTATATTTTAATTTTTGAATAAATTCACAGTGCTTGGGTTGAAGTATGTTACCTACAACCTGAGTACGTCTACTCAAACTATGTCAGTGGTTAATGGGGCATCATCCAATTTTCTTTAAATAAAAAGAGAATAGACAGTAGGACATGGCATACTTGCTGGAGCAATTAAGATGCATAGAAAAAACTTTTTAAATTGGGTTTGGAAACAAAATGATTTATAATTGGTATTATTCAATTTGTTGCTGTTGTACTAAATTGTTCCTGAACTAACTATAGACTCGGTAGAGTCATGACTTCAAAATATTTCATGCTTATCGCACAGTTATCTCCCTGAGGAAGTGGAGATGTTGGAAATTCAGGAGCCCCAGCCTCTGGAATTAATCTTTTACTTTAGTTCATTTGCTTGTACAGTTAAATTACCACTTTTTTAAGAGATGAGAACATAAAAAATTTTTACATACATATTTAAACACATGCTCATGGATCTAATATTGGTATAAAAAGACTGAAAAATATATGTTAGGAAATGGTATATACATTAAGAGATATGGTAGATGAGTAAAAGAATAGATGATTTGGGGGGCAACAACCTCTTTGGCATCACACTTGATTTTTAGTTGTGCTTGGATACAGAACACTGTAATCAGAATACTTTTCCTTCAAAACTGTGAAGTCATTGCTGCATTTTCCGTTAGCATCAATTTTTGCTAATGAGAATTCTCAGGAAAATCTGATTTTTTTTTTCAAGCTTGTGGGTTTTCCAGTTTTCCTTTCATGAATGCTTATAAGATCTTGACTTTATCCTTTTTCCTTGAATTTTTCAATTCTCTGTCCAGGTGTGGGGTCTTTCCACAGTGGGCCTTTGCATTACAAAGATTCTTCTCTTTTTTAGTTCATTGATTTTCTTTATTTCTTTTTTCTTGTTTTCAGATTCTTGTTAGTTGAATATTTGTCCTTTAAGTTTGGTCCTATATGTCCTTGATTTCTCATATATTATCTGTACTTTTCAACTGTTAAAAAATGTATACACATTCCAATATGTAGATGTGCCCACTTATATTTTAATTATGTATGAATTTCAATACTAATTATTTACATTGTAAGACTACTCTAACATAATTTTCAAGATTAAGGTACAAAAAGAAGCTTTGATACTTTCTTCCTGCATCCATGGGATACATTACACCCACCCCCCACCCCCCATCTTTGGGTGTCACTTCTCTGCATCACTTTTTTCTTTATGTTTCCCACCAGTTTTTCTGGACATTCTCTTCTGTGTTCTGAGAAATTTACTTAATTCATTTTCTGGTACTACTATTGATTTTTTTATATTGGCCATTGAACCTTTATTAACATGAACTTCTTTTTAGGATTTATGAAGCCCTTTACTAAAAACAAAGACATAATTAATTCTGTAAACTTTGTCATGTTCTTTGATTGTTATTTTTGAATGACAACATGCCCTTATTTTATGTCTGCAATATTTTCAGGAATTTTCCTAAGAATACAAATAAAGATTTAATACCGGGCTGGTGCCGCGGCTCACTAGGCTAATCCTCTGCCTTGCGGCGCCAGCACACCGGGTTCTAGTCCCTGTCGGGGCGCCGGATTCTGTCCCGGTTGCCCCTCTTCCAGGCCAGCTCTCTGCTGTGGCCAGGGAGTGCAGTGGAGGATGGCCCAAGTGCTTAGGCCCTGCACCCCATGGGAGACCAGGAGAAGCACCTGGCTCCTGTCATCAGATCAGCGCGGTGCACCGGCCGCAGCTCGCCTGCCGCGGCGGCCATTGGAGGGTGAACCAACGGCAAAGGAAGACCTTTCTCTCTGTCTCTCTCTTTCACTGTCCACTCTGCCTGTCAAAAAAAAAAAAAAAAAAAAAAAAAAAAAAAAACTTAATACCTGCTTTTCTCAGAGTAAATAATGTTTGTCTTGCTCCTCACCTTAAAGCAAAGGCTGGGAACATCTGGCCCATGAAGCTTTGTATGACCTGTGAATGATGTTATATATACTCAAATGTCCCTTGGCAGGAAAAAGGGTTCCCCACTCGTCTTAAAGAGTTGATGAATTTAGATACTTTGTGTGTGTTACCTCTGAACGAGAAGGCTGACTGAGCCTTGTGTTTTAGGTGTATGACATATCAACTAACAAGCTTCATTGTAGGGTCTTTAGGAGGTAGGCAGTTGATCTAAACTTGTTACGTACAAATGCCAATATTGTTCAGGGCTCAGGCTGGAAAGTCTGTGGTCTGTGTCCTGCATGCTGTGGGAGCCTTGGCTCCCGACTGCTGCTGTTAGCATTCAGCTGGATTGGGTTTCCTCAGATGCTGCTTCAGTGATTGCATTTCTCCTGTTTTTACTCATGTACCTGTATCTCAACAGGACCTTGCTGGGAAAAGTGGTTCTCTCCTGTATGAGCACTGATCTTTAGAGCTCCTTGAAGTGGAGGCTCTAGAAGTAATTCTTGAGGATGCCTTTTCCAGTACCAGGATTTTTGCTTTGAGTCAGTTACTCTTCCAGGGGACTCACTGAAGAACCTTTCACGTGTAATTACTGGCCTGAAATGCTGGACTCTCTGTCCCTGACTCTCACCCAGCTTTATTGCTTGCCAACATTATGGAAGTAGGCATTTCAGGGATTTGGAAGTAAAATATGGAGAAAATAAGGAAAGCAAAAGCATCTTAGGCATGAACTCAGATCTGAGATACATCAGGTTAAGATATGTATTTGGAGGCTGGCGCTGTGGCATAGCAGGTAAAGCCGCTGTCTGCAGTGCCCTCATCCCATATGGGTGCCAGTTCGAGTCTCTGCTGCTCCACTTCCGATCCAGCTCTCTGCTATGGCCTGGGAAAGTGGTAGAAGATGGCCCAAGTGCTTGGGCTCCTGTACCTGCATGGCAAGACCCGGAGGAAGCTCCTGGCTCCTGGCTTCAGATCAGTGCAGCTCTGGCCATTGAAGCCAATTGGCGAGTGAACCAGTGGATGGAAGACCTCTCTGTCTCTTTGCCTCTCCTTCTCTCTCTGTGTAACTCTGACTTTCAAATAAATAAATAAATAAATAAATGTATTTGGATTAGCTTTTTTCTTAAAATGCAGATAGCTTTTTGAGGATTAAAGATTATTCATTTGGCCCACTCACTTGGCTAATCCTCTGCCTGTGGCGCCGGCATCCCAGGTTCTAATCCCCGTTGGGGTGCCGGGTACTAGTCCTGGTTGCTCCTCTTCTAGTCCAGCTCTCTGCTGTGGCCTGGGAGGGCAGAGGAAGATGGCCCAAGTGCTTGGGTCCCTGCACCCGCATGGGAGACCGAGAGAAAGTACCCGGCTCCTGGCTTCTGATGGTGCAGCGCCGGCCGTAGCAGCCATTAGGGGAGTGAACCAACGGAAGGAAGACCTTTCTCTCTGTCTCTCACTGTCTATAACTTTCTCTCTGTCTCTCTCTCACTGTCTAACTCTGCCTGGCAAAAAATTTTAAAAAAAGATTATTCATTTATGCATTGCTGGAGTTTAGTGCAGATTAATATTGAAACAAATTTATTGAGTACTTACTCTGTCTAGCCATTGCTGGATTCTTTCAGTTGTTTGCAATTTAATTTTTTCCTTGACATTGCTTACCATTCGTGAGGCACTGGTGTAGCCCTGGGAAATAAAATGGTCAGAAGACAGATAGAACCCTGACCTTATGAAGATTGCAGTTTACTGGTGGAGACAAATATTATTACAATAAAAACACTATTATGCAGTGCAAATTTTACAAGCTCTACAAAGGAAAAGTACAGAGAGCCAAGAAGTGTAGCAGAAGGACTCAGCATTCTAATGAAGATTCAAGGAGAGGTGGGAGTGCTTGGGGTGAAACTGATTGTAAACAGCAGCAAAGTAAATAGAAGAGTTTGTCACACAGCCCTGAGATGGAGGGAGTGTGGCACAATTGAGGAACTGAATGAAAACTAGGCTGGGTTAAGTTTGGAAGCAAATAGGAGAGAGGCAGGGATCAGACTGGCAAGGCTTTATAGACCAGGAGTTTGGATTTTATTCCTAATTCAGGAGAGCCATTTAAGAGATGGATGGAAGTGAGTGACAGTGGTCACATTTGTATTCAGAAGAGTGGGTCTGGTAATAGTGAGGATAAGGGAGGTTCCAAGAGTGACCCCCCAGATCTGTGTCTGATGTCACAGGATCAATAAACTCATATGCTTTTCTGAAATAGCAAATACTACAGGAGGGTCAGGGTTTTAGTGGAAGTGGAAGAAGAGATCACAGTTAGGAACATCTTGAATTTGAGGTACTTTTTTGGATATCCAAGTGGTGATATTGAATAAGCAGTTGGACACATGGGTCTGTAACTTTGTGTGTTAGACTTAAATTTCAGAAACATGGATATGTAGGTAATCATTGAGGAAGTTAAGTGTAGATAAGATTACCTAGGAAGAATGAGAAGAGAAGTTGGTTGTGTGTAGAACTTGATGAACTCGAAGTTAATTGACATTAACTCTAATTCTGATATTATGTCATTTTAATGGACTAAGAAACTGAGGTTTTGATTAATTCATAATTTGTCCATGATGAGATAGCTAAGTAAGCAGTGAAACTGATTGCAACCAAAGTTCTGAACCAAAAGACTAGGTGAATGTATCCATAGAGTTGACAGAAGCTTGAGCTAAATGTTAGGGACCTGTAAGTTACTGCCTGCTGTATTTGTTTTTTTGACTTTTTTGGATCTGTAAGCAGTGGCCTCAGTCACACCAGGTAAAACCTAGTGATTATTTTTACTCTTTTCCCTTCCTCTGGCATTAAGTCTGCCATTCTGGTACCCACCTTTGTCACTGCTGCCCCCTCACTTTAGCTCTTCTCTCTTGCATCTGGAAAGCTGAAATATGATCATGGTTTTGCTGTGCTTTTGATCTACTTTTGCCCAGGGTTACCTTTAATATCTCCTTTAATTACTGTGCAGTTAGTCTTACTCAGAAACTTCCAGTGACTGCTTGTTGCCTACAAAATAAGGTTCAAACTTCAGCCTGATATTCAAGCATAGTTTGTCTGTAGACCACCTCTCCAGTTTTACCTCTCAGTATGAACCTTCTCTGCCAGCTTATTGGGTCTCTTACATTGTCTCACTTCTGAATCCTCTGCCTACCTGAAATCTTTTTCTCTGTTTTGACTTTTCACTTCCACTTCC
The DNA here is from genome assembly GCF_051225735.1 of Oryctolagus cuniculus. Classification (NCBI taxonomy): domain Eukaryota; kingdom Metazoa; phylum Chordata; class Mammalia; order Lagomorpha; family Leporidae; genus Oryctolagus; species Oryctolagus cuniculus. The sequence goes on along the minus strand of NC_142870.1, from coordinate 85,691,374 downwards.
CTATTAACTTTTAAGTTTTACTTTTTCTGCGGAGTGTTTACTGATCACCTCAACTACTAAGAATCACTTGCTTTCCTGTTAACTCTTGTAGCATTTAGCTGTTGTCTACCGCTCCTTTGACATGCTAGTGTTGTGTTATTGTCATGTGTATGTGATTGCTGCATTAGAGGCAGTTTTGAAGCTGAGGATTTTGCTGAGTTTGAGGTCAGGAGAATTCAGTCTCTTTAGTTAATAAAAAAAGACATGGACTGGACTTACTTTTTATATCATTATGGAAATTACTATTTATCTTGGGGACCGGGCTTTAAATAAAAAGAAATGTAATACATGTACTGACTTTTGGAAAGAAGGTAAATGATTTTGTGTCTACCATTAACATTTACGCACTTAGGCATACAAATGAATGATGTGCCTAATTCGTATTAAGCTCCATTTCCCTAAGGTTTCCTGAGTTGGAAAGTTCCTGTGAAGTCTTGAATGAGAGCAAGGCCCTGTGTCATCCAGAGAGTTCTAGAGAAGGCTGCAAGTTCTCCAAAATGTCACTTCAGCCTCCTGTTTGGGGACACTGATAGGCATCTGCTGCTTCCATGTTCTCACCAACTAGTGTCTTAAAGCAAGAATTTATGGTCAAGCTAACCCTGATTTCAATCCTCTTCCATCGTTAACTGATCATTCTACCTTAAGCAAGATGTAGTTTTAAAAAACAAACCTCTAGGGGCTGTCACTATGGCTTAGCAGGCGAAGCCACTGCCTGCAGTGCCAGCATCCCATATGGGCACTGGTTCAAGTCCTGGCTGCTCCACTTCTGATCCAGCTCTCTGCCATGGCCTGGGAAAACAGTAGAGGATGGCCCAAGTCCTTGAACCCCTGCACCCATATGGGAGACCCAGAAGAAGCTCCTGGCTCCTGGCTTCAGATCGGCACAGCTCCAGATGCTGCGGCCATTTGGGGAGTGAACTAGCAGATAGAAGACCTCTTTCTCAGCCAGCGCCGTGGCTCACTAGGCTAATCCTCTGCCTGTGGCACTGGCACCCCAGGTTCTAGTCCCGGTTGGGGCGCTGGATTCTGTCCCAGCTGCTCTTCTTCCAGTCCAGCTCTCTGCTGTGGCGTGGCAATGCAGTGGAGGATGGCCCAAGTGCTTGGGCCCTGCACCCACATGGGAGACCAGGAGGAAGCAGGTGGCTCCTGGCTTCAGATCTGCGCAGTGCACTGGCTGTAGCAGCCATTTGGGGAGTGAACCAATGGAAGGAAGACCTTTCTCTCTGTCTCTCTCTCTCTCACTGTCTAACTCTGCCTGTCAAAAAATAAGTAAAAATTTTAAAAAAAAAGACCTCTCTCTGCCTCTTTCTGTAACTCTGCCTTTCAAATAATAAAATAAATAAATCTTAAAAAAAAAAAAAACCTGTAAGGAGAATAGCTCACTTTACACTATATTTTTCTGAGCTAACAGGAGTAGCATTTATGAAAACATCTAGCATAATGCCCGATCTTTTACTAGGACTACAAGTGATAACCCATTCTCTCCACCCATCCCTCATCACAGCATTCTTTTCTATGTTTCTTAACATGTTTTTCCTAAGAAATTTCCAACCCTTTGTATAAGTGAATTAATATTTTTAAATTGCTTAGGATTGGGCCTGGCCCAGGGTAAGCAGTTATGGATATGTATGTTGAATAAGGCATAGAGCTGTTATTGGTAGCTCTTCATTCTCTGCAGGAAGGAGGAAAGGGTGGAACTGGGACAGCTAACACATACAGTTTGCTTCTTTTCTCTTTAGAGGCTTTTTTGCTGTTTTCATTTTCTGAAAGCCAGATGTGTTGGGTGAGATTGATTAATTTCTTCAATTTCCATCCTTGAGCTATTTGGCAAACATGTGAGGGTGCTTCAACAAGTTCATGGAGGCTGGAATTAAAATATAAGTTTATTTTGGTACAAAATAGTTTTGAGATGCTTGCATGGGTTTTCAAAGATGCATTTTCCATGAACTTTTTGAAGACGCTTTATATGTGAGTTTTAGAATTATTTGTATCAATATACACTTACCTTTGAATTCCATTTTCCATGTACTTTTGGAAGTATCTCTGTAGACGAGGGGAGAGAATAGCTGTTCTGCACTGTTGAAATTCTGCAAACAAAGGTTTGCATGCACTTTTATTCTCAACTTTTTCTTACAGTGAATAGCAGTTAATAAAAAGAAGCCCCACCTTTTCTGTTTTTAGTTTCAGTTATTCAGGCCAGGATTATGGCCCTCATTCTTGTACATTAAAGTGCAAGCTCTGGCGTGCCACTCAGAGGTGTGACTCTTGACATTGTTCCTTATCTGAGTGTGTAGTTGGGCAAATTGTTTATAACTTTGTGTCACATTTTCCTCATCTCTGAAATGAGGATAATTCTGGTACTTTGGTCATAGGATTGTTAGTAGGATTACATGAGATAGCACATGCTATCCTAGTGCCTGACATAGTAAATAGCTAGTAAGTGTACACTACTGTATGGAATATGTGGCTGGTCACATGTGCATGAGTGTGTTTTTCTTCAGAATATTGCTGCTCTTGTTTCTTTTGCATTGTTACTATGTCTGATCTTTTCTCATTTTTCTTTCAGTGAAGTTTGCCAATCCTTAGTGAAACATAGCTCTGGAATGAAAGGAAGCCTACCACTACAAAAACTGCATCTGGTTTCACGAAGTATTTATCATTTACATCATCCTGCATTAAAGCTTCAAAGACCCCAACTAAGGACATCATTTCAGCAGTTCTCTTCTCTAACTAATCTTCCTTTATGTAAATTAAAACTTTCTCCAATTAAATATGGCTACCAGCCCCGCAGATATTTTTGGCCCGCAAGATTAGCTGCAAGGCTCTTAAAACTTCGGTATCTCATACTAGGCTCTGCTGTTGGGGGTGGCTATACAGCCAAAAAGGTGAGTTTGACGTCCCTACTGATATTCCAGTTATTCCAATATGATTAAATTTTGATAGCATAAGGTTTTTTTTGTAGTATAGCAGAATATAATTAGGTGTTTATTGTGTGTCTCTACCATCTACTGGATTGTTTTAATGGTGGTAATAGGAAAATGCCTTCTGAATCTTATATGATGTAATGAAAGTTATAATTAAATGATATACAAATGGCATAGTGGAAGGAGCCCTGGGATGGAAATGAGATTACCTAGGTTTGATGTTGAACTTTGCCATTTAGAGGCATAGTTAGGAAAGCTATGTGGCAATCCCATTCCATTGCTTCTTGGGCCAGAGTCAAAGCCTTCTTTCCTCCAGTGTATCTTACTTCCAAGTCCACAGCATTGCTTAAAACCAAATCCTGTGAAAACAGGAGTGTATTTTGAATTTTTACGTTTTCTGTATTTAGTAGGGTGTGTCTACGTTTTTTATGTATTTGCCAGCTTATTGTTTTTAAAATAGTTAAGTCCATTTAAATTTGTTTCTTAAAATGTTGAACATAATACATTGCTCTCAGTAGATTAATGTGTTTTAAGTAAATAATCTTTCTCTACATTTTTGTTTGGGTAAATACCTGATTAACATTCTTATCTTTCAGACTTTTGATCAGTGGAAAGATATGATACCCGACCTTAGTGACTACAAATGGATTGTGCCCGACATTGTGTGGGAAATTGATGAGTATATTGATTTTGGTTTGTATCATTAACATTGAAATACCTTTCAGAGTCATTTTCTTAGGAAAGACAGGTAGTTGTATTGAGATAGTTTATGTGTGTGATATGCAGCAATTACTTTCTAATGTTAAAAGTAGTAGAATACCAAAGGAAAAAATTTGTGAAAAGAATGTATCCCATAGACTATCACTTAATACAACTGCCACTATACTTACAGAATCATCTAATTGTTCTTGTTATGTGCACGTGGTTATTGTTTTAGTTCCCTTCTCAAAAATTATACAGTCATAGTGAGCATACACTTTGGCATCTTGTGTCTTGCTAACACATTTGTCAGCATTTCAGTGCTTCCAGCAACCTTTCTGTACATCATTTTCAGAGTTGTATAATGTTGCCCAAAGAATTTGTACCATGATCCACCTAACTACCTCTTTTTAATTGGATGCATTAGTTACTTCTACTTTTTGAAGTCAAATTCCTGAAACATCTGTTACTATCCACAATGATTTCTCTCTCCTCTTTAGCCACTGTCCCACTTTTTTATTAGGCATATGAGAAAAAAGTATATTTGATAGCTATGATTGCCAGTAATTCATGTTGAACTTTTTAAATGTTTTTTGATGAAATTATTGTTTTCATTACCATTTTTTACGTGTTGTCTGATTTCTAAGTATATATGGAGATGGAATTAATCTCTACATGTACTTACTCACAGTACCTCTTAAAGATCAGACTGCTGTGTTGATCAAGGCATTTTCAGGAAAAGCACTTTTTAAATTATTTTTCTAGCATTCTACATTGTCACATTTATCAGTGTGCCAGTGGTGTCTCAGAGCCTGGATTCTGGGACCTAGGCTCAGACTTAGGCCTGCACTTCTTCACAGTGTGCCCACTTATTCATCTGTAAGTGAGGGTAACAATAGTAGCTGTTTTGTAGAGTTGCTATGAGGATTAAATAAGTTAAGAATTTTATAATCTTTATATTATATCTGACACATATTCTTATTTTGAGACTTTTTTTGTATTTTGGTCTTCTCCAGAGAAAATTACAAAAGCCCTTCCTAATTCGGAAGACCTTGCAAAATTAGTACCAGACTTTGACAAGATTATTGAAAGTCTCAGCTTATTGAAGGACGTTTTCACCACAGGTAAGAGAGGACATGTTTGATTTAATAAAAAGTTTTAAGAACCACAGGAAAAGTGATAGATATATTTGCTTGTTTATTACCATATTTTAAATGAAAACCTTTAGTACAAATTAAAGTCAGGTTTTTTTTAAAAAAAAAAAAAACTTTCATTGCACAGTGGTTTCAAAGCTCAGTGAAGTGCAGATTTACAAGAGCTTAAATATACGTGGCTTTTACTTAGTGAAGGAAGAATACATTTGTCCTTGACAAGTAGATGAGACTTCCTATGTATTTGCTTTTCATAATTAGTGAATTTGGTGACTTTAAAAGAAAATTTAACTATGGTAGATCATAAGGAGTAGAATTTATTAAGGTTAATCCTAGTATATTTGCCCAATTACTTCCCTGTAGAGTTATAAAGAGATCTCAGACATCTATGTGTGCTCATTCCTATAAAATTTTACAATTCTATTTCCCCTTTTGCTGATTTTTCGCAGGTCACAAATTGGTTAGTGAAGTCATAGGAGCTTCTGACCTACTTCTCTTGTTAGGTGTGTAAACAGACATTTTTACTGACCTTAACATGCCTCTTAAATGCTTCTAGTAAACTAGTTGCAATTAAAATTGCAGGCCAAATTTATAATGCTGCTTGTGCTAAATTTTAAAGCCCCAGAACTCTATTAGGCAAACTCATTATCTTATAGGTAGAAATAATAAAATAATAAAAATATTTCCTAAAGGTGGATATATAAGATTAAAGCTATTAAAAAATTTGCTTAGCCAAAATACTTTCTGGAACTAGATCTAATTTTTTTCAATGAATGAAATGAAAAGTAATTTTAGTTTGTCTCATCTGCCCTGTCATAATTGACATTTTACGTTGAGTGTTGTATCACATGTAGTCCGTAATGGCAGTGGTAGTTGTCCAAACTGTAAGTACTTTGTTGCAAATAAGATTATCTTGTTTAAATTATAGCATTCAGTTACATATTTTTAAGTAATTAGGTTAAACATGTGCTATAATTTCCTTTTAAATTTTCTATATCAGTTACCAGTAATGTTATTTAAAATAAAAATAAAAGTGATTTGATGTTTTGAATCTGAATTATTCTAAAGGTCCATTTCCTTTTTAAATGGTTAGATATAATTTGGTATTTAAGTTAGGCCATCAGTAGACATGATTAGAGAATTTGAAGGAGTGCGTATTTATCTTTAAGGTTCACCTGGAGAAACGGCATTTCGAGCAACAGATCATGGGTCTGAAAGTGACAAGCATTATAGAAAGGTAAGTATAAGGGAATTCTTTATATATGTAGTCTTGAAAGTTTTTAAACTTTTTACTTTTTTCAAGGATTTAAAAACGGTAACATCTGAGGGACAAATTAACACAAAAGTATCTGGAGATATTGTCACTAGTCTTAGTGCAGATTGACAATCATACAGCTTTTTCATAGTGTACCTTTTCCACAAACTTTTTGAATACCCCTCATATGTGTGGGAAAAACTGATTTAGACAAGATAAGTAGACTTATGTTTCCTTAAACTTCTCAAACTTTAATATATTCATGTGCACTGTAAACCTCCCAAAGGAGCCTCCCATTTTCTCTTAGTTCTCCTAGGAACTAAGTTTCACTTAAGGGAATAATAGGTGGGTTATTAGGAAATAAATCATTTCTCTTACATTGAAAGTCCACAAAGTTATTTTTAGGGTTATTTAGGGTCTGTCGGTTTTAGCACAGATCTATTAACAAAGTCCATATGAAATTTTTTGGGAGAATTGCTGATACAGAATAGCATATTGCCCTGTTTTTATAATTTATACATGTGTTTCCCTGACATTTTCGTAGTCTTCATTTTGTTTTAATTCTTTTGTAATTGATAAAATAATGATTCATTGAAGATTAAAAAACTATGTATTTGTAAATGGGCCAGAATTGTGGCACAGCAGGTTAAGTTGCCACTTGCCATGCCAGTGTCCCATTATCAGAGTGCTGGCTCAAGTGCTAGCTGCTGTGCTTCTGATCCAGCTCTCTGCTAATGAGCCTAGGAAAATAGCAGATGGTAGCCCAAGACATGGGCCCCTACTACCTCTAAGAAACCAGAGTGGAGTTGATGGCTTGATGGCTCCTGGCAGCAAGCTGGTCTAGAGACCTGGCAGATGGACGATCTCTCTCTCTCTCATTCTCTCTCTGCCTTTCAAAATAAATAAATAATATCTAAGAAAAGAGATTTCTAAAAAAAAATTTTATGAACATTTTTAACTTAAATATTGAGTATGTATCTTTTATGCTGAAGCCAGTTATGCTTTTAATACAGCAAAGAAAATAAATTTTTTGTTTTTATTTGGCAAAGCAAGAAGGAGAAATAATTCCAGTGTATGGGTTTCCACCTCTTTCCCTGTACTTCAAATTTGAACTTTTTACATGATATTCCAAAATTAATTGTATTTCTAAAAAATTTTTTTCCTTTGCCTTTTTTTTTTTTTTTTTTAAGACAGGCAGAGTTAGACAGTGAGGGAGAAACAGACAGAGAGAAAAGTCTTCCTTCCGTTGTTCACCCCCAAGATGGCCGCTACGGCTGGCGCTACGGCGATCCAAAGCCAGGAGCCAGGTGCTTCCTTCTGATCTCCCATGCCGGGTGCAGGGGCCCAAGCACTTGGGCCATCCTCCACTGCCTTCCTGGGCCACAGCAGAGAGCTGGACTGGAAGAGGAGCAACCGGGACTAGAACCCGGCGCTCATATGGGATGCTGGTGCCACAGGCAGAGGATTAACTAAGTGAGCCACAGTGCTGGCCGGCCCTCCTCTTTTGCCTTTTAATCTTATGTTTTGGAGAAAATGTATTTCAAAGTGTGTAAGTGTATGTTTGCATTTCATCTTGATCTTTTTTTACATTAACATTTTAACAAAAAGACACTGAATTATAAATTATTATTTGTAGCTTATTTTGAGCCAAGGCTTGCCTTGGCTTTAAGGCAAGTAAACTTATGTTCAGAGATAGAGCTAATCTAACTGAGAAGAAAGAACCCTTGTTACAGGTATGGTAGGATGGTTCTTTGAGTGGCAGGATTTTTCCTAAGTCGCTTAGGGAGGTCTGCATGCCTGTTTCTCTCTGATGTGGCCTGAGATTACTTTGGTGAAGGAAAAGCCTATTGCAGGGCCTGATAAACTCTAATGAAGTGATAAATGAATTATCATTAATTCTCCATGAGCTCTGTAATACAGAAAACAAGAGAATGTGTCTTGGGAATTTAATTATAGTATAACAGACAAGAAAGTGAATGTATTTGCTGTATGTTGTTATTTTCTTTTTGCTTGTTTCATAATATCTTTGTAATCAGGTCAGGCTGGTATCTGACAGTTCCAGATTTAAAATAATATTTAGGGTTGGAAATAACTTACGTGTTAGTTTAATGTTTGTCAGGTTTGTACCAACATTTCTCACTAGAAACTTAAAACTAAATTTCTACTAGAAATGGGTGTGAATCAATTAAATTTAGGTAATAATAATTGAAAAGCAATTTTTACAACTAGAACTAAAAGATTCATCTTTTCTAGTAAGAAAACACATCTGTAGAAATGCTGGCAAGCAGAGAAACAGTTAGGAACATTCAGACTCAACTGAAGTTAAAGTTAAGGAATCTGAGGGGGGAATACAGGTCAGGTAGCTTGACCTGAGTCAGAAAGAATGGGGGACGGCGCCATGGCTCACTTGGTTAATCCTCTGCCTGCGGCGCCGGTATCCTACATGGGTGCCAGATTCTAGCCCCGGCTGCTCCTCTTCCAGTCCAGCTCTCTGCTGAGGCCCGGGAGGGCAGTGGAGGATGGCCCAAGTGCTTGGCCCCTGCACCTACATGGGAGACCAGGAAGAAGCACCTGGCTCCTGGCTTCAGATCGGTGCAGCTCTGGCTGTAGTGGCCACTTGAGGAGTGAACCAGCGGAAGGAAGACCTTTCTCTCTGGCTCTCTCTCTCACTGTCTGTAACTCTACCTGTCAAATAAATTAAAAAAAAAAAAAAAAAAAAGAATGAATAACCTGAAGAACTGATTATGTTTAGTATCTGTCCTGGAGTCACTAGACTTTGAGGTGTGCTGGAAAGTTGTAATAGGGATGTTTGGAAAGTGTACAAAAACTATATATATCCACATAGTGCTGAACAGGCTAACTAACCATCAGTTTTCTTTGGTTTTACTTGGATTTATATCCATTCATTTTGTGGCACTAGTTATTTCTATTGATCAGTAATTCTGATATGTGCCTTTGTTTAATCAAACATTGAAAAATAGAAAAGCCACTTCTTCAACTTAACGACCACTTTATTAAAGGTATGAGTAATACACAGTAAAGCTACTTTTTAATCAATGCTTTTTATTAATCAAAAATTTTAAAACTTGTGTCCACTGGAGGAAAATAGATACTAAAATAGCTGTTGATATAAATAATATTCTTGAGATCTGGAGACCTTTAGAACTACTTGAAGACAAATTTGGAATTGGAATTTGTTTTTTTAGTGAATTAATGGACTCAGTTGATTTGTGAATCAACAACAGATTCCTGTGCATCATTCTTAGTAAAAACAGGAGACAAGACCACTCAGAGTATTTCCTTTTTTAGATTCTGTAGATTGTTGTGTTCTAGTAAACACTGACTTGCTAAATGAACCATTTGTGCTTTTGTCCTGTTGTTTCTGATTGGTCATAAGCATCTCACAAAAATAAATATGACCATTTTGAAGGTGACAAGCACATTTATAATTTATAGAAAATATTTAAATGACTGTAAAGGAACCAGTCAGGAAAAGTAGTGTTAACTGTTTTAAGTATAATTATTCAGTGGCGATACTTGTGCATTATTAATGCTCCTCCTTCCAATGTGCTAATTCTAGTTCTTATTTTGATGGTTTATGTTGTACCTCCTGGCTGAAATACCTGTCTTCCTGTGTTTTCTACCAGCCTAATTTCTGCTTACCCTTAAAGCTTGGTACAGTTGTCACCTTCATGAAGCTTTCCATAATCATTTTAGTTCTTTTCATTTGTACTTGTTTAAAGCGCTTGCCATGAAAAACATTATTTACTTTGGCTTGCATTCTTACCATTTAGTGAGTTATTTCGGTCACTCTGTTTCTCTCCTCAAAGCATCTAATGTTGAACTCTTAGCAGAATTGTTTGATTGATTTAGCTCATTTGAAGAGAGGCTGATTTAAAAGATGCAAAATTGGTTGATGCCAGCAATGATGAACCCAAATATTTTTTGCCCTGATTACCTATGATTTGCTCTTGGCCTCTGTGTTTGGTAACTGTTGAGAAGGGCAAGTAAAGTAGTTCCTGTGCTTGATATTCTGAATTGGAGTAAAGCTGTCTTGCTTAAGTATAATTTACATTTCTGGAGTTCCTTATGCAATAAATAGTTTTGTAACTGTGGCAAAATTAAATTCTCAGAACCATCATCATCACAAAATAGGAACTCAAGTTTTCTGAGCAACTGACAACTAGTAGCTATACTTAGTTAGGTTCTCAGCCAGAAGCCAAATCATTCGTGTACATGAATGTGGTGTATCGAACACTGAGGGATCAGAGGAAGAAAAGCAGGAAATTTCTGCATGAGGAAAAGTAGACTGACAAAGCAGATGGCCTTACTTTATTCTGTGATTAGGCTGCACTTGTATGCTCGTCGAGAAAATGTGTCAGTTCATATGTACATGTGAATGTCACATTGTTTTTTAGGTAACAATTTAAAATTGTATTTAGACAAAGTTATATATTTATATTTATTTGATAATAGGCTGTTTTGTTCAAATCTCTTAAAATTATTTGTTGAAATTGCCTAAATGGTGTTTCTGGATTGGAGCAAGTTAAATAATTCCAAGTGGATATTTATTTTCTTCTGACAGCCAGTAATAAATATTTTTCAATTGACTATGAATGTATATGAGCAGAATTTTTAGCTGGTCATGTAGCAGACTTGTTCAAAGTCTAAAAAGTAGTTTAATGCTTAAGAATATTTTTTTAATGGACAGGGAAAGAAGTTTTTACTTTCATAAAGTTCTCTGGCCAGACTGAGGTTACTATAAAACTTCTAAATCAATGGTTGTGAACTTTTTTTCTTACCAATACCAGAAAGTAACTATTTTAGGCTTGCAGATCATAATGTCTCCATAGACTACTCCATGAACCCACTAGGTTTGCCAGCTTCTTCTTGAAATGATGGGCCAGAGGCACTTTGAAAATAGTATAACCATATATAAAGTAGTTTCAGTGGCTGGCGCTATGGCATACTGGATTAAGCCACAGCCTGCAGCACCAGCATCCCATATGAGCACATAACAAGTATGTGCCACCCACTGCTCTACATGGTAGCTGCGACACATCTCCTGTCTGTCAGGCCTTATGCTAAATGCTGGGTTTAAAACTGAACAGGATGTGGTCCTTGCTGTGCTGTTGATTTTTTTACAATTCTCTTAAAAATGCTTTAGCTGAATTCACATGAGTGACTTATTTTCTTAGTCTGTTCAGGGTACTCTAACAAAAATACTCTAAGCTGAGTAGCTTATAAACAACAGACATTTATTTCTCAAAGTTTTGGAGGCTGAAAAATCTAAGATCAGGGAGCCAGCACATTTGACATCTGAACAGGGGCCCTATTCCTCATGAAGAGGCACCTTCTCCCTGTGTCTCAGAGCCCTCATGTTCTAGCCATCTCAAAAAAGACCCAATGTTTGAATACCATCGCACTGGGAGTTAAATTTCAACATTCGAATTTGGAGAGGACAGACATTCAGACCATGGCGTAATATTTCAATGTTATTTCAAATCTTTTCCACTGAACTGAATTACATTTAAATTAGTTAACATTTTCAGTTTATGCATTGGTTTCTAGAGTTACTGCTGATTTTCTTTATCTGATGTTACAGGTTTTTTTTCCCCAAAATCCAAGACTATCGTACATGAACTGTGAGACTGAAAGTTGCAGGATAAAATTGACAGTTGCCAGAAGATACTTAGAGAGTATATAATTTGTAATTGTTAACAATAATTATTTAGCATTATTTATAATAATTACTATACTATATGTATAAAACAAACACTATTTTAAAAATAATTGTTGCTATTTCTTGAAAGAAAAATGTCCATGCTTCAGAAGAATTTATTGAAAAGAAAGTACTTTGTACATCTGAGGAGTATATCTTGCACAGTAGATGTACACGTTTCTTCCCTTTCCTATTCTAGATGACCTTAACTTAGAAGCCATATAGCTCACCACCCAGTCTCTAGGGTAAGATTTGTTGCCTAAAATTCCAGAAAAGTAACATTAAGATTTGTAGATTAGTAGTATATTGTAAGTAGCTTTTTCTATGTCTAATTCTTGTTTTCTTCCTACTTTTTCCAGGAGGTAACAGTTAATTTCAACTATCTTCGCATAACAGTGCTTCAGTAACAGGCTTGGAAGGAAAGTCTAGAGAGTATATTTTTTCCATTCTAATAGATGTTATTTATTGTACAGTTGTACATAGATAAGCAGTAGATTAGAGAGGGGTGTTTAACTAGAAATAAAGAAGAATCATGTGCCTGATAGACCAGTGGAGGTAAAAGGTATAAAGTGTTTCCTCAGTACTTTGGCATTTTGTAAATTACAGTATTGGTGGAATAGGAATATAGTAAGTGCACTACTATATAAACCAACCTAGGAAGCCTTCTTTAAAAGGAATTGTTTGAGAAATCTAAACACTTAGATCATTAAAAGAAGTGATTATGATAAATGACCAAGTGAGTGGGAAATAAATCATATTTTTTTGAAAAGTAGTATTTTTAAAAACATGAAAAAAATTTATAAGAATGATGAGGATAATGAATGAGTGAATTAGCACTCATTTGATAAATTTATCAATGATCATAACTAATTTATTTAAAAGAGGTCTTTTGGGGGGTAAAAATAAGAAGTCGAGTACTGTTGAATCCATAAACAAATGATAAAATTTCATTGTCATGGAAGAAATAAACTGGTTCCATCCTTTGATTTATAGTTTTATTCATTAAGTAATGAAGCTTCTGATGAGCTTGCTACTTACATTCTGAATTTAATATTAACTAATATTTTATTTTGAGACTACTTATACAAAATAAAATGTTGATAGTCATTTTTAAAAAAACTCCAAGAAAATTATTTAAAGTCCTTAGATTATTTTAATAAATGCTGATTTTTCCTCTTTTTATTTCTATATCTGGGTAAAAGCTGAGCCCATTGTACTCCCAGAGCATTATTCTTGTGTACATTAGTTACCCTGTTCATTGGAACTTTACCTTTTTAGGATTTCTAGTTAAGAGTTAGGCTTGTGATGTTCTTTCCTAGTTGTCTTTCCTCCATATTTTTCAAGGTTGATTTTTGTAATAAGCTAGCAAATAAAAATACAACATGTACTTTGGTATCATGACACAAGCGAGTAGATTGTAATGAAAATTGTACCAATTTAACATTTCATGATTATTAAATGGAATTAGTTTTAGAAATAGCAGACATGATTATTTTGTACATAGGTCCAAACTGGTTTTTGTTTCATTTTTAATTGTCATATAACTATATTATTTCCATGTCTTAATTATGTTCCTATATATATATAGTGCTTTTGTTTAATGATTGATATATGCAAAGAGCCCTAAGTTTTAGTTAAGTAAGCCTGTGTATACAAATGCACATAGAATTTATGGATTAATGTAAATCCTTGATTAACTTGATGGTAGAAAACAAATTGGTATGATTTTGAATGATTTTAATCTTTAAATGAAGAAATCTGGTATCAAGGAAAAATATTTGCTTAAGAATAATAATGAATAAATAAGCTATTATTGTCCTCCAGGCAGTCATAAGAGAATTGTAGGTGAAAATTGGAATGTATAAGCCTATAAGATCAACAATTTAAAAATTAGTTCTGTTTTTTTCCATACGCAGGAGTTTACACTAGTTTATATTTTAAATATATTTGCTTTCTAAATTAAAGAAAAGTTAATGAGCTACAGTGCCACCCTCCTTGAATGTTCTAGTTAGTCTGGGTTTTACTGCGTTGATATTATATGTGTGACTTGTTGCATGAAGCATTTACTATTGCATTTTCCTTTTGACTTTTTAAAATATGCTGTTTTTTTCTGAGACATCTAATTTTACTAAGGGAAAAATGGAAATGCAGTACAGAGCCCAATTATAATGATGGCTTTAAAGGTACACAAGTTTCCATTTTTGATTTAAGCTATCCATTCCTCCCTCTCTTACAACTCTTCCTTTGTTGTGCCCTTCGGTTTAACATTGTTCTCCTCCCCAATTTCCCTCTTCTCCTCATTGTAAACTCATGGCAGGGTCTGCTTGGTGAGCTCATTCTCTTACAACAGCAAATTCAAGAACACGAAGAGGAAGCGCGCAGAGCCACTGGCCAATATAACACGAGCTATGTCCAACAGAAGCGCAAGGTGATGGATGGTTTAAGGGGGCTTCTGATTTATTCACACTAATCAACCATTTCTGCCAAGATCATGTCGCCTTAATCCATTCGTGGACTCCAATTATGACAGTTTTTTATAAAGTAAAAATATTAAAAAAATATTAAAAATATGTACATTTCTTATAGTGACAAGTATAGACAAAATCCAAAATATCAAACATAAGCATAGAAATTTAGTTTCTGAAAATTAGGTTGTTTGTGAGGATCCATTGATTTGTATTTAGAATAGAATTATGACTTGCTATTTATATGGCCCAGTTACTGAGTCACCGCCCTAAGTTTGTGTACAATTCATTGACCTGTTCTTCAAGTTTATATTTCTAAAATTAAATAAGAATTACTGTAGATTTGCCAGTCTAAATTTTTTAAACTAAATTTTTTAAACTTCAGTTTGTTGTAGCTAAAATGTATCATCTGAACATTTTTTTTTTGACAAAGTTAGTGAGAAAGAGAGATAGAGAGAAAGGTCTTCCTTTTCCGTTGGTTCACCCCCCAAATGGCCACTACAGCCGGCGCACTGCGGCCAGTGTGCTGTGCCGATCTGAAGCTAGGAGCCAGGTGCTTCCTCCTGGTCTCCTATGCGGGTGCAGGACCCAAGCACTTGGGCCATCCTTCATTGCCTTCCTGGGCCACAGCAGAGAGCTGGACTGGAAGAGGAGCAACTGGGACAGTATCCAGCACCCCAACCAGGACTAGGACCCGGGGTGCCAGCGCCGCAGGTGGAGGATTAGCCAAGTGAGCCGCGGCACTGGCCGAGAACATTCATTTTTTTTTAAAGAAGAACACTATTGAGAATTAACTTCTGGGGAAAGACATGTAGTTCTTTTGCCGTTGGTTCACCCTCCAATGGCTGCCGCGGCCTGATCCAAAGGCAGGAGCCAGGTGCTTATCCTGGTCTCCCCTAGGGTGCAGGGCCCAAGCACTTGGGCCATCCTCCACTGCACTCCCGGGCCATAACAGAGAGCTGACCTGGAAGAGGGGCAACTGGGACAGAATCTGGCGCCCCGACCGGGACTAGAACCCGGTGTGCCGGGATTAGCCTAGTGAGCCGCGGCGCCATCCCAGACATCCCAGACATCCCAGACATGCAGTTCTTATATGCTTTGATTAACTCACTACATACATAAGTTTTTTATATTAATAATACAAGCACAAATAAATTTTCAGTGTGGACCACTGAGGCATTGAACATTGAAAATATGATGTAATTGTTATCAAGAAAATATACCAAAATTGGACTATTATTGTAATCAAATATATATAAAATATAAAAATATATAAATAGACCAGATGTATGTACTTCTGGCTGTTAGGTAACCCCACAGAAGAGATGCCAAGGTTCATGTTTTAAAGAAACTTTTAGGTCAAGTGAAATAAATGTGGTGGTACTAAAGTTATACTGTGAGATTTTGAAATCAGCTAGTTTATATTTACATCTGTTAGATCTGAAAAGTTTTAAAGTCTATACCAACTTTATTCAAGAACAGAGATTTGGTCATATATTGACTTCCTATCAATTCTAATTTTTAAATCAACCAATATTATAGGGACTGATTTAGTGCACTAATTCTGCTGGCTAACCTTATCTCATTTGGTGGTGGTCAATACTTTAGAATACTTATTTATCATAGTTCCATTTGTTTTTCAGTGTCATTTCCTGGCTTTTCTCAATTCCATGGCTGTGGAATCAACTCCTTTACATTGTTTAGCTTTCAGTGAATGAATAACTAGGTAGGAAAAGAAAATAATGCTCTTCTCCTAATGGTTAAATTAAAGTAGATGTGTTAAGCCCAGGAAAGACTTACTTTAAATGGTACTTTAACATCATTCAGTATGCTATGAGTGTACCATTTAAATATTCTAGCAAACTAGGTGCTTAGCCTATTCATACTTTATTTTATAATATAAGGAAAGGAGAAGAAGTAGTACATTCTGGCATGTTACTTAGAAATATAAATATAGATCAAGTTATTAAATAATTTGGGATGAGTCCCATAGACCTGCCATTTCCAAGATTTCTAAATTTCAAGACTAAAATAAGGTTAATCATTGTGCTTTTCAACCTGATAATTCAGGAGATATTAGTGATAAATACTGGTGAGTGATGATATTGCAGTGCCATAAGTTACTGTTTATTGTAGGCCTATTTTAGTAGTCTTTATTCAGGTTTAGTTGTATCTTTCTTATTTCTAATACTTTGATTATTAATTTAACCCTTCTGTGTCTGCCTTTTCCCATTTGTAAAACAGAGCCTGGCAGGACTATACTTCCATCTGTTTTGTTCACTAAAGCACACTTATTGGAGCACCGACAGGCTTGTTCTTGCCAAGTCTATAGTAACCTTCTATAAAAATAAATGGAACTTTTAAAATAATCTGTGTTCTTCTATAATAAAGTCTTCCTTTCCTACCCTGAAAGATTGTTTCTCTACTGTAGCCTCCCCCTCTTTCCCCTTGTAGTTATGCAGAGGTGACTAATTCGTATCATTCCAGGCTTTTGAGGTTTATTTGAGGCACAAAACCACAGGTACTTTTTTGCTTTTTAATCGTTCTTTCTCCCTTACCTTCGTGAAAGTGTAAGCAGGTTTCCATTTTTAGTATTTTATTAATAACAACTAATACATTTTCCCTCTGTCTTCGGAGCAAAAGAGCTCAAGAGGAGATGATAGATTAAAACTGCCATTGGTAGTTTTGCCTCTCATGAATATGTACATGCATATAGAATTTTTATGACTCTTTTACATATATATGCATTTCAGTGTTTCACAATGGCCAAAAACGGTCTGCTAGAGAGAAATACTTAAAATTTAAAGTCAGGCTTGGTTTTGTGAGGAGCTAGTAAAGGTTTTTCTCTTTCAGCTTTAGCTTCTTTTCTGCGGAGGATTCCGCTCTTTCTCCATCAGTTTCACAGCCCTGGAATTGTAGAAAAGCTCTGGTTTCAAGACCATTGATACCCATTTCTATCAGGGTGAGTTTTAAATTAATTTCATAATGAAAACTAAGTATATTGAACAGCAGAACATGAGGTTATTTTTGTTTTAGTGGCTGGATTTTACCAGTAAAGCACATCAAAATAAAACATACCCAGATCGCTGTTTAAGACATAGAGTAACTGACAGATTAAATATAGCTTCTTCAGTTCTTTTAAGAAAATATGTAAAAATAGCTTCTCATAAATTTTTCCCGTTTGTTTTATAAACTTAAGAGTTTTCATCTTATTAGAAAATATTTGATCTAATTCTGTGTTCTACCACCACTCATCTATATGACGTTAAGATTAATTTTGATATTCCATTAAGACAAACATAGAATGTAGGAGGTCAGTAAACTACATTGCATCAGAAAAGAAAATGATGAATTTAAATACTCCTAAAAATCTGAATTTGTAAAAATCTTAATAGTTATGATCCCACTATATTCCTAAAGTTGTACCTATGAGATTTGTATTCATTAAACAAAAGCTTTAAAAAAAGTTATGATCAATTAGCATTAAAATTGTATTTGTGATATTCTAGTACCCTTCCATTATTTTAACATGTTATATAACATTTTATTTTACAAAATTATAAAGTTAACATTTTGTAGCCCTTGACTTATAATAAACATTCAAAATCTTTTGCATAGTTGTATTAGATTCTTAATTTTTACCCCAGATATTGAGTACTGTTCAGTTTTCTATAGTCACAAATGATGTATTGTATGAAATCAGTACACGTTCACATTCAAAACTGAAATTGTTTTTACTAATACTTTTATATATATTTCATACTAATTTAGCAGCAGTTGGGTAAATATTTAATGGAATAAAATTCATAAAATATCTTTTAAAATAAATTTGGGATCTTAACTGCATAACAAATTTGCTAGAACCATACCATTACAGAATGATGGCATACCATATGATCATAATATGGAATTATTTATTTCTTCATTGGCCTTCAAGATTTTGTTCTTTGGGTTATGGACTCCTCCCCAATTTGCTTGTCTCCTCACAGTTAAGGAGACTGTTAATAATTCTTGTCCATTCTACATTAAAACACATAGTTAAAAGGAAAAAAGTCTGCCTACTATGCAGGACTGGGAATGCAATTAAAGTTTGTATTGTGCTATATATTTTTCTAGTTACCAGATCATTTTTGGAGATTCTCAGACTAGGCTTTAAAAAAATAAAATATGTACGAATTGTTTCTAGCAAGCACTGTCATTTGTATTACTTAAACAAAGTTTGGGGAAATTTTTGAGAAAATATTTATAAATAAGAATTAAAATCTGAAAATAACTTTTTACAGCATGGGCAAGACTTATTAATGTCTATTTCAATAACCAAGTCATCTAAATTTTTCGTATTTGTTGGCCACCATGATGTCTTGATTGCTTGAATATTCAACAAATAAAATGAAGATGGGAATAAGGATTTAAATCAAAAAGAAAAAGAATGTTTAATTTAACTTGGGTTTCTCTTCTATAAATTTGTATTTACTAATTTTGATTTTTCAGAAATTAAATAATTATTTTTAAAGGCTGAGGATGACAACTTCTGCACCTCACCAGGAAGTCAAAGCATGGTTATATGGATTTGTCTTAAATGACATCATTTTAATTATAATTGGTCATTGTTTTTTGTATTTAGAATTGTATTGTGACTACTTTAAAACTTGTTATACAGTAAAGTTCTTTGCTTTTTAATATTTCATCTTAGAACTATTAATAACAATTTGAAGTAGTTTACACAATACCTCTGGATTTTATTCTATTATTGATTCAAATGTTCAAATTGACTTCAGTTGTTTCACTTGGCTTCACTGCTGCAGATCCAATCTCTGTACTGTGGGTTAGCAGATGTTACATTGGAATTGAATTTAAAAGCAAGCATCTGGCTCCACTTGTTAAAGTTCTGGAAATGTAATTTGTTCTTTGTGTTTACTATACAGTACAGAAATGGATATTTCCTTAACAAATACACTATGATCAGTGAGCTTTTTTGGTAGTTGTAAATGATAGCCTGTACCTTATTTCCCAAAACACATTTCTGGAGGGATACTAATGCTTTGTTTCTCTAGGTGTGTAAATCCCTGTACAAAACAACCTCTGAAGAATATAGTAACCATATGTGTAAATGTCTTATTTTTCTAACAGGCATTTCATAGGAAATATCTAAAATGGTCAAAGAAAATGACTGCCTAAGTTTTTTTTATAAAATTTTGATGAGCTATTTTTATTGATGAATAAGTATGTTTTTACTTTCTTAAAACTGACTTCAAATTTGCTTTGTTTAAATATGCTAGTTGTTTTTACTGTTAATATTTTTAAAAGTTTAACTTACTGTACATTCTATGGAAAACATTATTCAACTAAGATTAATTTATTTTAAATATTTAGGTGTCAGACAAAGAGAAAATTGACCAACTTCAAGAAGAACTTCTACATACTCAGGTAATTCTAATGAGTAAGAAAACCAGGGACTTTTTTTTATTATATTCTAATGTAATTTTGGTGATATGGAAATTTATTTTTCAATAAAGCAAAATTTGGAATGGTTTAATGATAGACATTATCAGTAGATGCAAAAGATGACTGAGAAAATAAAGGATAAAGAATTCATTCATTCATGTGTAAAAACCTTCATTCATGTGTAAAAATCTATCTTGAGTGAATCTTGTGCTTCTAAAGAAAAAACCATGAAGATAAAGGAGGAAGATGGTTTGTTCATGTATAAACTTATGTTTGCATCTATATAATGCAAAGTTAATGAATTGGAAACAGGTAAGAACTTTGAGTTAACACATAGTTACAGATTCCTCAGGACCCTTTCCTTTGCTTCTCTATAGCCTGAACCCAATCAGGTAATACTTTTTAAAGATATTTCTCGTGCTACTTTGATAAACTCTTATCTTACAGTTAATGATAAAATCATCATTTTAAAGACCTGAGCAGTGTGACAAGTAAGTAATGTTCTAGTACAAAATTGCCGTATCACTTACTTCATCACTGCTTGTTCTAGACAAATAACAGTGACACGCAATAACTAAGAAGTTACTTTGTAAAGTTAAAAGATAGTATGTTGGGTCTCTGTAGGGAAAAAATAAGCTAGTAGGTAGTGTATGAAATGAAGCAAGTATATTTTTGAATCACAGGTTTCCTTGATACAGATGTATTGAGTCTTATATCTGACTGTATACCAAAATCACCTGTGCTGTCAGTGGTACTGTGTATGTTTTTGTCTTCCCAGCCAGTTGATTCCAGTCCTCAGTCAGAGGTTAAAAATCATTGATTTCAACGTGTGAAAATATTTTTAAAGTAGAATCTAGCTTGTAGTTCTGTCTTATATTAGGTAGCTCAACTATGTTTTTCTTTCATTTAATTTAAGTTGGCCATTTTCTGAGGATACAACTATGAAATTCTGTTATTTATTTTGTTCTTGGAAGATTAAAACCTAGAATTTTTCCAAGAAATATTTTCCATTATAAAAAGAAGGGTATTATAAATAGGACATAAACAGAATGCTTATTGTAGGAAAGAGCAATTCATAATTGTTTTCTTTCATGTTGATGTTTAGAGAAGAAATAAAAAATTGGAAGACCAATTAGAAAGGATCAAATTTGTTTGAGAAGAAAAATGTGTGGCCAAATGACTACATTAGCAAAATAACCTGTATAAATATATTACTATTCTTTGGAATTATTTTTATGTTGACATTTTGAGTATTAATATGTTATCTCTGGACATGTAAACTTAATAAAACTTAGAAAGACTTCAGTTACTAACTCGAACAGACCTGTATTCAAAATCTTCCTTTCCTACCTACAAGCTGGATAACCTTGGACAGGCTGCCAGACTTCCCTAACCTTAAAATCCAAACCTTTATACCTCTGCCTCATGGGGTATATGTGAGAGTGAAGGAAGCTAATGCATGTAAAACACTTAGTACAGAGCCTGTCAAGGAATGCACGCTCTGATTCTTCTAGCTGTTCTTGTTATAGCATCTTAATTATGATAAAATAATGTGGAAAATGGGAAGAATTGGAATTTTTCAAATGGCTCTTAATGAAGACTTAACACCTTGGTCTTATAGGAAATAATCCTCTTTAGAGTGTAATTAAGAATTTTGAATTCTTATATTTGTAGTATTTTAAATCTATTTTCTCCAACGTAAGCTGCAAAGAATTTTCTAAATGTTAAATTGTAATAGAAAATTATGATGAATGTAATTAAGATGATATTCATAGTTATTTTACTCTCTCAACATTTCTAAATGTGATAATTCATTTTAAATAATCAGGATTTGGGAAATTCTAATTTAAATGTAATGTTCTTTGAAACACATAGTAGTTTATGTATATTACTTTGTTGCAGTTAAAGTATCAGAGAATCTTGGAACGTTTGGAAAAGGAGAACAAAGAATTGAGAAAATTAGTGTTGCAGAAAGATGACAAAGGAATCCATCATAGGAAACTTAAGGTATTTTAAGACCATCTTAATTTGTTACTTCTCAGAACTTTCCCTCTGAGCACTATGGATCCCTTAATACTTGTTTGTAAGGAAATGAATTCTTATACTTTTTCTAACCTAATGTCCATATTTCAGAAATTGTAGTCTCAAAAGACATTTTATACTGCTTATATAAATGTTCTTATATAAACTGCTTATAAAATGTTCATACTTTTAGGAATCATTTCTTTTTGGAGAAGTATATTCTTCTGAAATAACCTTGTTTATCCTTAGGCATAATTTGTAAATCTATAAAACCATAATTATTCATTGGTGGACATTTAAATATGACTTATCATCATTGCCTTACTTGTATTTCCAGGGAATGATTTGACTACTTCAATTTTAAGACTACTTCAATTTTAATTTTTCTGCTGGTTCACTCCCTAAATGGCCATAGTAGTCAAGGCTGGGACAATCTGAAGCCAGGAGCCAGGAACTCCATCCTGGTCTCCCATGTGGATGGTGGTGACCCAGGTTACTCGGACCATCTTCCACCTGCTTTCCCAGTGCATTAGCAGAGAGTTGGATCGGAAGTGGAGCAGCCAGACTCAAAACTGGTGCTCTTAGGGGATGCTGGCATTGAAGAGGGTGGCCTAACCTACTGCACCACAATGCTGATCCCAACATTTTTCTTTCCCCTCCCCTCCCCTCCCCTCTCCTCTCTTCTCCTCTCCTCTCCTTTTTTCTTTTCTAAGATTTATTTCTTTATTATTTGAAAGGCAGAGTTGCGGAGAGGCAGAGGCAGAGAGAGAGATTTTCCATCCGCTGGTTCACTCCCTAAATGGCTGCAATGGCCAGAGCTGGGCCGATCCAAAGCCAGGAGCTAGGAGCTTCTTCTGTGTCTCCCACATGGGCACAGGGACCCAATCATTTGGGCCATCTTCTGCTGCTTTTCCAGGCCATAGCACAAAGCTAGATGGGACCCGTATGGCACCCGTATGGGATCCTGGCACTGCAGGTGGTGGCTTTACCCACTATGCCGCAGCGCCATCCCCAGCGTTTTTCTTTTAATGAGAGGTTTCTTAAGTATTTAAAATAACTTATGAAAAAAATATGCTAGTACTGTTATCATCATCACATTGGTAATTACTGTCGCTCCCCCTCTTCGTGGAGGAACGACACTAAACCCTGCCTAGGCTTCATATCCGAGTCACGGCACCAATATGTCGCTCCCCCTCTTCGTGGAGGAGCAACACAAGACCCTGCGCTGTTCTTTTGTCTGCTCGGCCCTCCCCGGGTTTGCTGCTGGTTCTTCCCGGGTTGGCTACCATCCCTTCCACCTCCGTGGAAGGGCGGTTCCCCCTGCCACATTCCCCACTTCCGCGGGGGAGCGGCACACCGCCGGCCGGCTCTCTCGGGGGCTGCACAGGTGTTCCCCTTAGATGTTCCCCTTAGATGTTCCTCGTACATGCTGTCTCTCTCCTCCTTTATAGTCCTCCTCCGCCAATCCCAACTCGGCTGCCCACACGCCGAGTACGCTGCTCTCCTCCAATCAGGAGCAAGTCTTACAGTTTATTGGTTGAACTGGAGGCAGCTGTGTAGAAGCTGTTTTCTTCTCTCCCAGCGCCATATTGTGGGAGAGCAGATGCATAGAATAAGTCTTAATTCCAGTAACTTAGTCCAGTCTGAATTGCTCCCCACAATTACCATTATCAATAAATTAAATTGTCTTTCTTGTCAAACCAAGACATTTATGCTAAATTTAAATAAAATTTATTTAGTTTATTAGATTAATTTAAATTGCAAAATAAGTAAACATGATTTATTGCAGTGTGGCAGAATCTTGATGCAGTAAATCATGGACTAAATATGTCAATAATTTACCTCAGAAATGATATTTTCTTTTATAAAATGCAGTAGTAATGATAATTTTTGTTCATTTAATGTTCATGGGGGTGATAGCTGCTTGCCATTTAATTATTTCCAGATGTTAAGAGATGAAAGGAATCTTGAGCCTTCATTTTTTTCTACCTTACCATTAGACTTTATCTTGAGGTCAGGCATTGTGGTGCAGTGGGTTAAGCTGCTACCTACAACATCAGCATCCTGTGTAAGAGTTCCCATTTGAGCCCCGATGCTCTGCTTCCCATCCTGCTAGTTCCCTGGGAAGGCAGCAGAAGATGGCCCAAGTACTTGGATCACAGCCACCCCCATTGGAGAACTGAATGGAACTGCAGGCTCCTGGTTTTGGCCTGGCCCCAGCATTAGCTGTTGTGACTGTTTGGAGAATGAACCAGCAGATGGAAGATCTCTCTCTGTGTCTCCGCCTTTTCTCTTTTCACATAAATAAAATAAAATAAAAAACAAAAAAAATATACAAAAAAACCCTCATCTTGAATTAGTAAATGCTTAATGGTTACCATTTTTTTCCTGGCCCATTTATGTCCTCATTTATTCACTCATTCATCAGATACTTACTTGAAGATTGGTCTGTGTAAGGCACCATATTCAATCCTGGTTCTACAGAAAGAAGCGATATAGAATCTGCCCTGAAGCTTTCAAATTTCAGCCCTGCCCATTGGTCAGAGGACAGTTAACCACTCTTTCTGGTTTAGCAGTCTTCCTCATGATCATTTATCCTCTCTGTCCTTTTTCCTCTGACTGTCATGTGCACACATGCATGCACACACACACACACACACAGCAAATTTAGTGTAGAATAATTTCCTTCTCAGTTGACTCTTTATATGATTTTTTGGGTGTTAGCAGTCTCCCAATGTTGGCATTTAGTATTAAATAATGACATTTATTATTAAATAATGACTTCCCTCATTAACCATTTAATTAGAAGGTTAAGAAATTAATGAATTGTATTAATTAGTATATCTCTGAATAAAATCACTAAATAAAAAATGGAACTCTAACCTATACCATTTTAGCTTTATATTATTAATATTTTAAATGTTTACAGAAATCTTTGATTGACATGTATTCTGAAGTTCTTGATGTTCTCTCTGATTATGATGCCAGTTATAATACACAAGATCATCTGCCACGGGTAAGTGCAAAAAGTAACAGTGAACTTGCCCATTAGCAATAAAGCACTGTAGCATCTCAAAAACCACACACACATACAGATGTTTTCATATATTTGTATTTATATTTGTGTTAATACTTATATATACACAGACATACGCACATAGACGTAGAATTTTTAATCGACATAATCTTATTTGTGTGTTCCAGGTGTTGTCTGAAGCACTGAATATTATTTGGCTTTTTATTGTGGTCCATATAAATAAAGTATATTTTTGTTTTAGTTATGTCTTACGAAGGAAAACTATCAGATAATTAACATTATATATTCATAATATTTATAATGTTAAAATGTTTTAATAGAGGATTAAATTAGGCATATGTGTGAAATTTAACCCAATAGCATTAAAAATGTTTTTATAAAGTCTAAACTAGCTATGAAAAGCTTTCTGTAAAGTTAGTAATCTGGTTTTAGAAATAGTGGTTTTGATTAGCACAAATTTTTGAATTTGGCTATAGATAGTGCATACAATTAATATTTTGCTGTTTGTATCTTCAGTATGTATACATGTGTCAACCATCATTTTCTGTGGATTTTTAAAACATTTTTGCAATAAAATGGATGCAATTGGAGACCCTTACACATAGTGAAATAAGCCAGTCCCAAAAAGACATGTCATGTTTGTCCTGATTTGTGGCGACTTACATATAGAATATTTTTTAAAATGTAATATATATGAGTGAAATTGACATTTTGAGATTTGTGTATTGTTTAAAGCCTTTGTCTATACTCCTGAAGAAAAGTGATTTTCCTACTTAACTACTTGTTGAATTCTTTATTTAGTAAAGGGTTAAGCTTGTGATTATAAAATAAATTGAAAGTATATCATTGCAAAATTAACAGAAAAGTAAGAAAGGAAGGGGGGGATAGAAGCAAGGGAGGGAAAGAGGGTACGGTGAGAAGTATCATTATGTTCTTAAAAAAGACTCTCAGCAGCATTCCGAATCTATTTAAATTTAATTTGGTATCAGAAGAATATGAATAAATGTTATTTGTTTTCTGGTAAGGTTGTTGTGGTTGGAGATCAGAGTGCTGGGAAAACTAGTGTGTTGGAAATGATTGCTCAAGCACGAATTTTCCCAAGAGGATCTGGGGAGATGATGACACGTTCTCCAGTCAAGGTAGGAAAATGAAAAAGTTCCTCAAAATAACTGCTTCAGGGAGGTCTGTTCATTTTGTTGAAGTGGAGACTGTTGACTAAATAAAAATGTTTTTACAACATTTAGAATTATTCTTGTATAGAAATTAGTAGGAGGTGTAGCCGTGAGTCCAGAGTTGCAGGAGTTGAGTGAGTAGGTGAGAATAGTAGAAAAAATGTTGGGCACAGTAGGAAACAGGTTGTACTGAACTGTGATAAGGCCTTTGGATTTTATTTTGAGCAAGGTAGTTGAGGGCCTGAGAACGAGAATGAGAATACTGGAAGTAGAATCAGAGCATATAGATAATTTTCTAGTTTTATTGTAAAATAGAGCAGAAGACTGAAGTAGTAGTAGTTGAAAGATTTTGTATTAAGGCAACATTTTAAAAGATAAATGCTGCTGCTGATGTCATAGTAAAGGAAAAAGCTGGTGCAAGAGAGAGGGAATAGTGCAAGAGCAAAGTTGCTGAGGTGAAGGAGGCTCTTAGTCTTTGTATTGGTTGTTCATAAAAACACAGTTCATCCATGGTCACAGGAAGAAAATATGCGCATGGTGTTAGACAGATATTTATTGGGCACATGGTATGTGTCAATACTCTGAGGAGCTGGTGCTGTGGGGTAGCAGGTTAAAGAAGGGGCCATTAAAGAAGGAGGTACCTTTCTCTGAAGGGAGGAGAGAACTTCCACTTTGATTATAGCCTTGTCTAAATAATGTTGGAGTTCGTTGACTCAGGTGGCATGTACCAATGCCATCTCACTAGTCCAAGTGATCAATTTCAGTTCACAATTGATCACACTGATAGGTCTAAGAGTCAAAGAGATCACACAAACAAGTCTAGTGTCTGCTAATACTAACTGATAGAATCAAAAAGGGAGAGAACGATCCAACATGGGAAGCGGGATACACAGTAGACTCATAGAATGGCAGATGTCCTAAACAGCACTCTGGCCTCAGAATCAGCCCTTAAGGCATTCGGATATGGCTGAAGAGCCCATGAGAGTATTTTAGGCATGGAAAGCCAAGACACCCTGGAAAAAAAAAAAAGGAAAACCTAAATGGAAGATCTCTGCGAGTGAGATCCCAGTGGAAAGAACGGGACCATCAAAGAAGGAGGTACCTTTCTCTGAAGGGAGGAGAGAACTTCCACTTTGACTATGACCCTGTCAGAATAAGATCGAAGACGGCGAACTCAAAAGGCTTCCATAGCCTTGGCAGCTCATGACTAGAGCCTAGGGAGATTACTGACGCCTTAAACAAGAGTATCAAATTGTTAAGTCAACAATAGGAGTCACTGTGCACTTACTTCTCATGTGGGATCTGTCCTTAGTGTGTTGTCCAATGTGAAGTAATGCTATAACTAGTACTGAAACAGTATTTTACACTTTGTGTTTCTGTGTGGGTGCAAACTGATGAAATCTTTACTTAATATATACTGAATTGATCTTCTGTATATAAAGAGAATTGAAAATGAATCTTGATGTGAATGGAATGGGAGAGGGAGCAGGAGATGGGAGGGGTGTGAGTGGGAGGGAAATTATGGGGGGGAGCCATTGTAATCCATTAACTGTACTTTGAAAATTTATATTTACTAAATAAAAAATAAATAAAAAACAAAAAAAGCACTCTTAGAGGCAGTGTGCTGATAAACCAAGAAAAGTTCCTTGTCATAATGAATGCAGTATACATTCTTTTCGAGGGAGACAGGTGATAAATAAACTTAATAAATAACTAGACTATATAGTATGGTTTTTTAAAAAATTTTTTTTTTTTTTGACAGGCAGAGTGGACAGTGAGAGAGAGAGAGAGACAGAGAGAAAGGTCTTCCTTTTGCCGTTGGTTCACCCTCCAGTGGCCGCCGCAGCCGGCACGCTGCAGCCAGTGCACCGCGCTGATCCGATGGCAGGAGCCAGGTGCTTCTCCTGGTCTCCCATGGGGTGCAGAGCCCAAGCACTTGGGCCATCCTCCACTGCACTCCCTGGCCACAGCAAAGAGCTGGCCTGGAAGAGGGGCAACCGGGACAGAATCCGGCTCCCCGACCGGGACTAGAACCCGGTGTGCTGGCGCCGCAAGGCAGAGGATTAGCCTAGTGAGCCACGGCGCCGGCCTGTATAGTATGTTAAAAGGTCATATTGTTGTACAAAAAAAAGAAAAGGTAGAACCAAGCAAGCGGAATGGGAATGCTAGGATGTTGGTAGGATACATTGATAAGATGGCATTTGAACCCAGATTTAGAAAGCAAAGGAGATAGTCATGTTGCTATATAGTGCAAGAATGTTTCAAGCAAAGAATAACTAATGCAAAGCCCCTGGAAGGATTAGGTACTTTCCGTTTTTAAGGAACAAAAAATAGGCAGAATGGCTAAACCAGAGAGGACGCTAGTAGGTGATAAGATCAGAGGGATGATAAAGAGCAGAGAGAAGCAGCAGATCATTAGAGCCTTGTAGGCAATTGTATTGATTTTGGTTTTTTATTTTTAGTAAAATGGGGAGCCAGTGCAGAATTTTGAGCAGAGTAACATCAATTTCTAAAAGGTTCTGGCTGGGTCCAGTGCTGTAGGGTAGCAGGTAGAGCTGCCACCTCTGGCACAAGCATCCCATATGGGCACTGGCTCAAGTCCCAGCTGCTCCATTTCCAATCCATCTCCCTGTTAATGCACCTTGGAAAGCAATGAGAGATGGCCCAAGTGCTTGGGCCCCTGTACCATGTGGGAGACCCAAAGGAGGTTCCTGACTCCTGGCTCCGGCTGTTGGGTAGTGTCCCTCTCTCTCTGTCTCTGTTTCTGTCTCTCTCTCTCTCTCTTTGTAACTTTGCATTTCAACTAACTAAATAAATCTTTTTAAAAAATAAATAGGTAAAAAGTAAGGTTCTGGTGCTGTGTTGCAAATAGGTGTTGACAAGATAGGTAGTACCAGGGAGACCAGTTAGAAGAAAATTAAAGTATCTGAATGATGCTTAAAGCAGTGAAGTTGGTAAGAAATGGTTTGATATGAATCTATTTTGAGAACAGAATCAAAATGATTTCTTGACAAAGTTAGTGTGTGTCAGTCTTCAAGGCCTGAACATATTGAAAGATGTGGTTTGCAAGGGAAGCCAGTGAGTAGACCAGGTTTGGAGAAGATGAAAAGTTCAGTGTTGGACTAGCTGTGAAGCACTAGCAAATGAGTGGTTGGGATACAACCTTGGAGAGAGGATTGTGCTAGTGATATAAATTTTAGAAGTCATAATCTGTTATTTTAAGGTAGTATTTAAAGCCATGATCTTACTAGTTACAATCTCCAAGGGAATGAGCAGAGATAGAAAAGACACAAGACCAAAAATTTCACCCTGAGCCTGAAGTGGTTGAGGAAGAGGAAACAACAAAGGAGTATATAAAACTGAAGCCAGTGCAGGTGGAGGAAAGCAGAGTAGTGCAGTATACAAGTCAGGTAAGGAAAGTATCGAGGAGGGAGTCATCCGTGAGGTCAAATGCTGCTGATAGGTCCATGATGATGAAGACTGAGAATCCTCATTGAATTTACCCATGGAGGCAAGTATGTAGACTGTGTGGAAGCTTCCTTCTACTTCCTTATTGTAATAAGAAGTGATATTACCAGCCATTAAACAAAGAGAGGAGAGGGGATTGAATACTGAGGCAGAAGTAATGAAGTCTTTTTCTAAGAGATTTTAGTGATACTACTCAGAATGAATCCTAAAGAAGGAAGTCAAAGAATATTAGGGTTGCTGGGTTGAACTGAAGTCCCTAGTAAATTCTATGGAAATAAGTTTAAAGTGAATCTGTATTTTTTTCTTTCTTTCATGTTCAACAAGTAGAGACATATAAAGGGTAATTGGAGAATTGAAAAATTGAAATCATTAAGAATTACGGTCAGAATCATGGTAGAATTGAAACAGTAAGGTTGATGCTAAAATCTTCAAGAAATAAGTCTGTATGTAACTGCAGCTGGTGTGCTTCATCCAGAGTCTACTTTTTGGGATATGGCTATGTATTAGATCATGTTGTATGATACTAGTTCCTTTTTCGTAGCTTGATGGCATTGTTAATGTACCAGACGTCATATCCATTTTACTATTCAGGTGAACTTGAGAAATTCTACCTTAGACCCCGTAACATGCTCACTAATCAATTGTATAGACATTGGCCACCTACCTTTCTCAATGTTACTAGCACCTGAATTAAAGTGGCTGTAGTGGTTATTTCCTATAGACTAAGGAATTAACTTTGTTCTGGTGGGCAGATAGAGTATGAACAGGTTTGCTTGAATCAGGGCTGGTCTTTCTCCAGGTTGCCATTAGCTCTAAAGTATTGTATTAGCCAGGGTTCTCCAGAAATAGAACCAGTAGACTATATATGTATATATGGGCTTTAATAGGTTGCCTTAAATGATCACAGAAGCTGAAAAGTTCCACAGTGGCTGTCTACAAAGTGAAAAGCCAGAGAGGCTAGTAGCAGTTTAGTACGAGAAACCAGAAATCTCAGAATGAGAGAGACCAATGATGCAGCTTGAGGCATCTGAGGGTGATGGCCTCACACTCCCCCACACTGCTGAGGGCCACTGGTATGAGTCCCACAGCCCAGAAGACACAGAACTCAGAGTTTGATGTTTAAAAGCTGCAGCAGCAGCAGCAGCAGCAGCAGAAAACCCATCTACTTGGGAAGGAAGAGGTAGAACAATAGACCCTGAGTTTACCCCCTGTGCTTTTTCTATTCTATCTAGGCCCTTGATCTATCCCCTGGTACCTCCTCATATTCAAGGCAGGTCTCCCCCTTCTGAGTTCACTGACCCAACTGCTAGTCTTCTCTGGAAACAGCTTCACAAACACACCCAAAATAATGCTTTACCAATTCCTATGCGTTCTTTAATCTGATCAAGCCAAAACTCAAAATGAACCATCAGGTGTGTTTACTAGGGCTTTTCTTTGACAGACCCTAGACTCCAAATGTTTGTTTGCCCGGAACAGTGAAATTGCCAAAATCTTGACTTAGTATTTTATACTTTTTTGGCAACTTGGTTTCTTAATATGCAAGTGCCTCGAAGGAGGTTGTACACAGGATGTGGGCAGGACTTACTTTTTGTAGGTTCATTTTTACAGTCCATTTTTTGCTAGAATCTAGTCAGTTTTAAGTCATGGCTGCTTGATAATCCAGAATTTTGATTTTGTCTGTTTAACCCAATGGAACCTCTGCAGAGCTTAAGCTTTCCTCTTTGGCCTCTGCCCTGCGCCACAAATCAGCAAGTGATAAAATGTAGCTGCAGGAAAATCCCCCACCGCCCAAATCCTTTGGTATTCTGGACCTTGAGACCAGTCTGCTATGGTGGCTTTCAAACAACTATTTTTCATTTTTTTTTCCTGTTCTGTTTAGCTAATATTTTACTGTATAATTATAGGCAATCTTGAAAAGTTAAAAAATGTGAAGTTTAAAAGGTCTTATGAAACCACTGACTGTTAATTATGTTATAAAATGTTATGGCACTCCTCCTTGGGTGAAGCCTACCTTGGCTCCCTTGTAGTCAGCACCATTCTCTTCTGCAGCACCCTTGTTGCTACACTGTTACCTTGTCTGAACTCTAAACAGGGACTGTCATCTTTGTCTCCCCATGTACAACACCTGACACATAGGTCATACATATGGAAAAAATTGTCCTTTACCTGAATTTTCCCTGAAGTTAAGCACAAGTTTCTCTTGAAGTTCCTCAGGTTTCAGGATGATGATTTTATGCTTATTGTTCTATATAATGTTGACTGGGGGAAAAGAAAGGGCAACAGCACTTTAAGTCAGAAAAGATAGAGTGACCAGCAGTCTTTTGGAGAAATCCCAACACATGTGACATATGCATGAACAACACAGGTAACAAAATTATTATGTCCTCAGAATGGCCCTGTTGCAGCTCCAGGGCTGCTCCTGAGTGTAGTGTGAAGGGACTCCTGAATTTGTGTAGTGCTGTGGCTTTTTCTGGCTGTATCAGTGCTGGGGGAAACTAATCCTAACTGCAAATGCACCACTATGTCTCAGTTTTCTGTTTATTTCAGGTAACTCTGAGTGAAGGTCCTCATCATGTGGCCTTGTTTAAAGACAGTTCTAGGGAGTTTGATCTTACCAAAGAAGAAGATGTAAGTAACAGTCTTCTAAAGTTCTTGTATGTCGCTTTGTAACCCTTATCACCATAAGTAAATTAATTGGACTTTTTGTGAACTAAGATTTTGTTATTTTCCCATTAATAGCTTGCAGCATTAAGACATGAAATAGAACTCCGAATGAGGAAAAATGTGAAAGAAGGTTGTACTGTTAGCCCTGAGGTAATTATTGCAATTCATTTCAATAGTTTTTTTTTTTGTTTTTTTTTTTTTTTTGACAGGCAGAGTGGACAGTGAGAGAGACAGAGAAAGGTCTTCCTTTGCCGTTGGTTCACCCTCCAATGGCCGCCGCAGCCAGCGCACTGCGGCCGGCGCAATATGCTGATCCGATGGCAGGAGCCAGGTACTTATCCTGGTCTCCCATGGGGTGCAGGGCCCAAGCACTTGGGCCATCCTCCACTGCACTCCCTGGCCACAACAGAGTGCTGGCTTGGAAGAGGGGCAACCAGGACAGAATCCGGCTCCCCAACCGGGACTAGAACCCTGTGTGCCGGCGCCGCAAAGCGGAGGATTAGCCTAGTGAGCCGCGGCGCCGGCCTCAATAGTGTTTTTTGAAAATTCAATGTTTATGGCTTCAAATAAATCACAGTATTAGTATTGATGTTTTGATTACATCTGTTCCAAGATACACAGATTCTTTTACAGTATTTTAAGTAATGTTATTCTTTTGTGGATAATTTTATAGACATTTAGGATTAGAAAAAGAATAAATTTTTTCTGAGTATCATACCTGAATGGATGAGATGCAGATTTTCAGAATATGTAACACCAAATAATTCTTAATATGCTCCTCCACTCATCAAAATTAATACTTTTTTCCCCTCCTGAATTAGACTATCTCCTTAAATGTAAAAGGCCCTGGACTACAGAGGATGGTGCTTGTTGACTTACCAGGTGTAATTAGTGTAAGTATATTTAAAAAACAAACATGTATTTTATTTTATCCCTATTGTATAAAACATTTTTAATGACATTTGTAATCTTTCTTCAAGACTGTTACATCAGGCATGGCTCCTGACACAAAGGAAACTATTTTCAGTATCAGCAAAGCTTATATGCAGAATCCTAATGCCATCATACTCTGTATTCAAGGTAAATCATGTCAAATGATTTTTATTACACTACATTGATTCCTTCTCTACCAGTCTAAGCTTTGCTGTAAATAATTGCCTTATAAAATGACTCAAGATAAATACATTTTTGCTTTCTCTTGTTCATTTTATTAGTAAATAGAAGTGAAGTTAGGAGTATTTTGATAAATATCACTGTAGGCAGTGAATTTTTATTGCCTAGAGTTTCTTTTCATAAATAAGGTAAATGTATTAAGATAATTTTTCTTGCTATAATGTAAACACAAGAGTGTAGTTTGTGCTAAGCTTTAAAATCCACTTTGCAATTATTACAGTCTCATTTTTCAATTTTTTTCCCAGATGGATCTGTGGATGCTGAACGTAGTATTGTTACAGACCTGGTTAGTCAAATGGATCCTCATGGAAGAAGAACTATATTTGTTTTGACCAAAGTAGACCTGGCAGAGAAAAATGTGACTAGTCCAAGCAGGGTAAGGACAGATTCTTTATTGTGAAAACGGAGTCTTTGTACAAGCTCTGGCTGTGACAGGGGTTGGTTATTTAAAAAACAACTACAACAAAACACATTGTGAAATACTCTATCAGAGAGTAATAATGAGATTTTTTTTTGGTTCCCATTAAAAATAAAGTATTAGAAAATTATAAGTTACTTAAGTGGAATTGGGGTGATGTAAACAAAATTATAGTTAATTTGCCTCAGAAATATTTACTGCTAATGTTTACCCTAATTCAGGTCTTTTTATATGCTGACATATAGTCATTAACTTCATTTCTCATTTCTTTTTTTAAGTTGATGCCCATACCTTCCCTAACGCATCAAGGACTGCATCAGATTTTTATAGAAAAAGCACGGGGTTGAGAGTCAGACCACAGTATTCTTAATCCATGTGCTGCCATTAACCAGCTCCATGGCTTCTAAATCCAATCAGTGCAGAATCCCATGCATTAGTCTGCTTAATTAGACTAGATCTGAGGTCATTTTCATTTCTGAAATGGTGTGAATTCTATACATACTGTTCAGTGTCCCTTACCTTTGGAAAATTTATTTTTAGAATTATTTCACAGAAATCTCTAATAATTTTTCTTCTCTTCTTTTATTTCAAGGTAACATTGTGACCAAGTCTTAATTAGGGTGAAATTCTTAACTTAAGACATGCCCTCTACTTAAGTACATAAAGTGAGAATTTACAGCACAGAATCTGTAACCAGATTGCTTAAGTTTTGAATCCTGACACTACCACTTGCTAGCTATGTAACTTTGGGTGTGTCCTGTAACTTTTCTGTCCTTTATACTTCCTCAGCTAATGGAAATGAAGATATTAGTGAAACAAATTTACTATCATAGCTTATGAATATTTAATCAGTTAAATATATAGTAGTTGGAATAATATTTGGCACGAAAGCATTCATATATGTGATGCTTGTCATCTGTTACATATATCATTGCTCCCCATAGAATAAAAACTTGGATATTCTCTCAGAATTTCTCTCCTTCTCACCTTGAATTTTTCTGGAACTATGCCTTTGAAAGACCAGTCCTTGAGTCAGTGATTCTCTAGAAGAACTATAAGATTTAGGATGTAGCCACACTTAGAACCATAATTTATTAACAACATGAAAGGCAAAAATCACAAAAAGGAAAAGGTGCTTGGAATGAAGTCTGGAGGAAATCAGGTTCAGATTTTCAAGAGTCCTCTCCCAATAGAGTCACAAAGAGCACACTTACTCCCTCCAGCAAAAACTTGCCTACAATGGCAGGGCTGGGCTGAGCTGGGCTGGGCTGCAGCTGAGAGCTGGAAACTCAATCCAAGTATCCCACATGGGTGGCAGGGACCCGATTACTTGAGCCACCTCTGCTGCCACCCAAGGTAGATATTGATTCCAGGTACTCTGATATATAGTGTGTATATTTTAACTGGCAACTCCACCACTAGCCTAAATGCCCATCCTGGTATATACGTTCTGGTAATGCATTTTTAGTACAGTAAAATTAAATGTATTTACACTTGTGTTTTTCCCTCCGATAACAATGGAAGTACTTTTTAAATACTTTATAGATTTTTTATTTAACAATAAATATACTTTTTAATATTATGTAAGCTACAACTCATATTTATTTTTCTCATTTTTTAAAATAGATTCAGCAAATAATTGAAGGAAAACTCTTCCCAATGAAAGCTCTAGGTTATTTTGCTGTTGTAACGGGAAAAGGTATGCAGTGGATAACTGTGATTTATTTTTATCCTTTGTTATTGTCAGATAGTAAAGATGAATCTTCTTGGTAAAAATTTGGCTGCCATTTTTCCCTAGGAAACAGCTCTGAAAGCATTGAAGCTATACGAGAATATGAAGAAGAATTTTTTCAGAATTCAAAACTCCTAAAGTAAGTGTCTTGTTAAAGATTTTACAGTATTGCTTAAATTGCACTATTTGTGTTTCCATTAAAAGTTCATGTTTTATAGCTGTTACTTTAACATCAAAAGTTTTGCCAAATAATTCTCTGCATCTGATAAGCAACTCTTGACAGAATTAGAAGTAGTGGATCATATGGTGTAATAGATGCTGGCATAGTAAACTTCCCCTTGGGATATGGCACTGAAAGTTAACATGGACACATTGTATGCCATTTTACTTATAAAGTAATATTTTTTAAATGGACATTTTTTAAGTTTGTGTGTGTGTTTCTCTTATAATATTAGGGAAAGTTGGAGTGTTGGTGCCAACAGGGTATCTTAGAATAGACATTGACAAACTTGACAAAAAAAATCAGATGACTAGAAAGCGAAAAGGAAGAGCTAAATAAATGGCAGTTAAATTATACTAAAACTTTGTATGTAGAGTTTCTGAAAATAGAAAAGTATGTCTGCCTCTGGGTGAGTATAGTAAATGAAAATAGCTTTTGGAAACATAGACTTGAGTATTGACCATTGGGAATGAACTGACAAGCATATAGAATGTGCTGTTCAATATGGCAACTAGTCCAGTGTGGTTATTAAAATTTAAATTAGTGAATATTCTAATTAAAAATTCAATTCCTCAGTCACATTAGCAATACATTTCAAGGGTTCAATAACACCATGTGTGAGGCCAGTGTTGTGGCACAGCAGGTTAAGCACCTCCTGCGAAGCCAGCATCCCATATGAGCAAGTGCTAGCTGTTCCACTTCCAGTCCAGCTCTCTGCTAATGGCCTGGGAAAAGCAGCAAAAGATTGCCCAAGTACTTGGGCCCCTGCACCCATGTGGGAGATCTAGAAGAACCTGCTGGCTCCTGGCTTCAGCTTGGCCCAGCCCTGGCCATTGTGGCCATTTGGGGAGTGAACCAACAGATGGCAGATCTTAATCTCTCTTTCTCTCTCTGTCTGTAACTCTGTCTTTTGAATAAATAAAATAAATAAATAAATCTTATAAAAAAAAAATACAGGGCCAGCACTGTGACGTAGTGGGTAAAGCCACTGCTTGAGGTGCAGGCATCCCATATCGACTCCAGTTCAACTCCCTTTGAAATCCCAGCTGTTCCACTTCCTATCCAGCTCCCTGCTTATGCACCTGGGAATGCAGTAGAAGATGGCCAAAATACTTGGGCCCCTGTACCCATGTGGGAGATGAAAAAGCTCCAAGTTCCTGGCTTCTAATTGGCTCAGCTCCAGGCCCTTGTGGCCATTTGGGGTAGTGAACCCCAGTGGATGGAAGACTGTCTCTCTCTCTGACTCTGCCTCTCTGTAACTTTGTCTGTCAAATAAATAAATACATATTTAAAAAAATAAAGTTTCAGAAGCTCCAGTGGTGTATACCCTACAAAGCATGGTTTAAAAAAAAAGGAGGGGGCACGGCACTGTGGCTCACTTGGCTAATCCTCCGCCTGCAGCGCCGGCATCCCATATGGCTGCCGGGTTCTAGTCCCGGTTGCTCCTCTTCCAGTCCAGCTCTCTGCTGTGGCCCGGGAGTGCAGTGGAGGATGGCCCAAGTGCTTGGGCCCTACACCCGCATGGGAGACCCGGAGGAAGCACCTGGCTCCTGGCTTCAGATCTGCGCAGTACCGGCTGTGGCAGCCATTTGTGGGGTGAACCAACAGAAGGAAGACCTCTCTCTCTCTCTCTCTCTCTCTCACTCTCTGTAACTCTACCTGTCAAATAAATAAATAAATCTTAAAAAAATAAAAGGAAAAAAAATACAAGTAGGCAGATCAGAAATTAAACATTCTTTTTATGAAAGCTTTTGAACGGCATTGATGTAAAAAGTCTAAGTGGCTATTTTATAATAAGTACATTCTCAAACTTGGTGTGACAGTATTATTGTCCTTTTTGCCATTTTAAAATATTTCACCTCTTATTTTTTGTAGAACGAGCATGCTAAAGGCACACCAAGTAACTACAAGAAATTTAAGCCTTGCTGTATCAGACTGCTTTTGGAAAATGGTACGGGAATCAGTTGAACAGCAGGCTGATAGTTTCAAAGGTAAGTTGAATTTTTAAAATATGCAAGTACATTCAGACATTTTATTAGCTGACACTCATCAGCATCCATCAGATTCATTACACAGAGGTAGGGAACCTTTTTTCTGCCAAAGGCCATTTGTACATTTATAACATCATTTGCAGGCCGTTCAAAATTAGCAACTTAAAAATTAGCCTACTATGGGTTTATTGAATTTCAAGTCTCCTTAGCAGGGCCAAACCAAATGATTTTATGGCCCTCATATGGCCAATGGGCTAGACTCTTTTCCCCCTTCATCCTGCCCCCAACAAAGTTGATTTATAAAATACTACCAGGCAACATGTGGAAAATGGAAAAATGCAAACCTTTAGTTATAAAGAATGGAATGTTTCCTTTTTAAAGGAAGCCTTGCTAGGAGCACATGGCAGTTTATCACCCTGGACAGTTTGCAGTCATGTTTGGGAGAAAGCTTAGTAAACTGTAGAGAATTGGATTGGCCCTTTTTAGGGAGAAGAGTGCAGAGGTGATGGGAAGTGCAGCACCCTATGCTTCACCTACATTATACTCTTGACTAAATCCCACACTTTGCTGCTAAGTCTTGGCTTCCATAGTTTCATCTGATGAGATTTTCTGCTTCCCTTTTCCTGTTTGGAAATCCTACTTACTTACCTCATTTGGTATTTCAGCAAACTTATAAGTATTATTTTTACTCTCATTTTATACAAGACAGAAACAGGCACAGAGTTACCCAAGTAACTTACCAGTGTCCTACAACAATAGGTAGTTGACCCAGAATTTGAAACTTGGTGGAGTCCATTTTCTTAGCAGTGTACTAACCTGCTTCAGCTGTGTGTTCTTGAATTGAAAATGGAGAAACTAGGGTCCAAGAGAATAGTAAACAAAGCTGTTGAAATAATGTGATTTTGAGATGTTGAGGCCCAGAGTTCTAAGGAGCAGTCAGTGAACCCTCAGAAATTCAGTTACCACAGAACATATGCAGAATAGCCTTTAGCCACTACACTACATCTGGAAAGAAAATCTTCAAACTTGAACATTTTCCTTCTTCAGCTACACGGTTTAACCTTGAAACTGAGTGGAAGAATAACTATCCTCGCCTGCGAGAACTTGACCGGGTAATATTTGGGTACTTCATGTATTTTACATATACATATTGTCATTTAGTGTTTGTGTCCTCACAAAATTTAACTCTAGAAGAGAATTCTGGTAAGCCAAATTGAATTGGTTTTGATCACAACTACTAGTTTAGAGCTGTGAAAATGCATTTCTAGGAGTAGTTACCTCTTCTATAATCATTTAAATTATTATATAACATTAAAATAATTAGGAATCACAATTTTGAAAATAAGTACTTAAAATGTTATCTGAGAATATGAAGCACAGTCTTTAAAGATGCTGTACAATTAATGTATTTATGTAATCTAAATTTTTTTTAATTATACATTAAGTTTTTACATTTTCAGCACTTACCTTGGAGAAGTTTGCTGTAATTCAGAGGGAAATAAATGTTGATTTTCCATAATTAAAAAATGCCATTAGTTGTAAAACACAACATTAATGTATTTCTACTGATACTTTAAGTATGTATTGATGCTTTCACAAAACATTATATGAAAATTGTAGCATGAACAAATGTGAAAAATTATATTCAGAATTGCATAAATCAGGTGGGTATTTATGTCAGCTTCTTTGTTTTTATCTGGATATTATCTGAAAAATCATGACAGGGAAAATTTACTATTGTATGAAAATCTTATTTTCTTGTATCCATATTGCCTAGAATGAACTATTTGAAAAAGCTAAAAATGAAATCCTCGATGAAGTCATCAGTCTGAGCCAAGTTACACCAAAACATTGGTGAGTGTTAACTTAGATATTAATTCCTTTTCTCAGAAACTTTACTTATATACATAGTAAGTGAAAAACTATAATTTAGATGAATAACTCAGTGATTTATTATTGCCCTTGCTCATCCCTCAGAATAGTAACTAGGCAAAAACATAAAAGTATGTCTTTTTGCAAAAATAATCATTATTATAGTCTAACCAACTGAGTTTCTAGAAGATAATTTTTATGTGTTCTTTTTAAATATTAACTCATCTTTGTCTTTTCTTTATCTTAAATACATGAATGTGTTTTTTATAAAGTCAGGCGGAAGTTTCATCAAATTGTTTTATAAATAATATCAACAATTTATTGGGATAGGTTGCTGTTTTTGGATTAAAGATTGTAAAGGGAGAATAGCATATATTTTCAAGTTCTCATTTCTGAGTAAGAATGGTTAGTGCTTTCTGTAAAGTCTTCTGAATATATTGTGTATAAATCACATTTTGAATTGAATCCAAGTTGATATTTTTAGACTAGCAAATAAATACATCCTTTTGGAAAAAAATCTCATGTAAATCTCTTTTGAAATAGACTATCACCTTTCATTTATGGTTTTTTTTTTGTTGTT
This sequence comes from Oryctolagus cuniculus, assembly GCF_051225735.1. Lineage (NCBI taxonomy): Eukaryota > Metazoa > Chordata > Mammalia > Lagomorpha > Leporidae > Oryctolagus > Oryctolagus cuniculus. The sequence goes on along the minus strand of NC_142870.1, from coordinate 85,651,325 downwards.
GTAAATTTAGACATTCTTAAATTTATTAAAGGTATCATAACCAAATAGACTACATGTACCACAAGTTTTGAAGTTTTTTCAGTCTTAATTAACAAACTTTTGTGCATAAATTTTCTAATGAATTCTGTGATACTTTTAAGAAATATCATTATCATTTTTGAAGCATAACTGTGCTTACTGACACTCATGATATTTTCTGTACTTCTCTTATTTTCTTAGGCATAGACAAAGGTTATCAGATAGAAAGGTATAGTCCTTAAGTTGGAATTCTGAATCACTAGTTTTCTCATCTTAGTGCTAAACTTGTTGTGAACCCTGATCTCTCTTCTAAAAGTCAGAGTTTCCTTATTTGTAGTCTCCTTCCTATACTTATTCAGAGTAAGAGATTCTGACTTTATCCTTATTGGTTGGTTAATTAAATATCTACAACACCACTTACTATGTTTGTTATTCTATTTTAAGCCTGTTCTCTGGCCATATGTAAGTCATTTATTGAGCTTCTAGGAAAGCTGTAGATATGTTCGCATAGGTATAGGTATAGGTAAACGTATAGGTATAGGTATATAATGAGAATGAAAATGAATATAATACTAGTTGCCTTGCTCAGTTGTGTTACATAAAAAAATCCTTTGTAAACTCTAACAGCTAATGCTCTTTGATGGTGAGGAAAATGTGCTCCTTCTGTCAGTTAATTTCTGGCATCATCAAAGGAAAGGTGAATTTTGTTTGGAGCAACCTCTAAAATCAGTGTGTACCTACACTAAAGTGGAACTTGAAAATAAATCCTATGCATTTAATACACAGATGGCTGAAGGGAATTGTGAAGGTACAAGGCTCAGGTGGTATTAGAACTTCTGGCTGATAATTCATGTGATTTTCTATCATCTTCCCATCAACTTTATTCCCCTAGACTCTGGAACTTAACACAAACAGATCATACCAAGTCCTAACCTCAGCTGTTCATACCACATTGAATTCAGCTGCAGCATACACAAACATTTCATTTTTGTGACATAATTGGTATTCTCTTAGGAGTTTTTATTTGGTATCTTTCTGCTGCATACTGCCTTATATGATATTTTAGGATACATGCCCAAGTTGTTTATAATTATTTAACTCACAGAACTGTTTGTTCTGTACACAGTGATCTTGAAGCTGTCTTATAAGCAGTTTACATCATAACATAATATTTATTTATATATATTCTTATACTTCAGTTATGTATTAAGAAAGTTATTGAAGTTTAGATTTTACATGTAATGCCTTATAGTAGAAACTAAGCTTTTAGCATTTTCACACAACGTATGTGATATTGAAGAATCAACTATTGATGTTAAGCAGGAGATAGCACTGTATCATTAACATGTGAATGTCAATTTAGATACGTCTTTTCCAGGATAGCTGGCTGGCTTCATAGAAATTTCCTTTTTGGAAAATGATATTATAATATGCATACAAGTTTTGATGAAAAGAAATATTATTTTGATTTAAAAGAATGAATGATTCTCCCAGCTCAGATTTGAGGACTCAAAGATTTCTAGTATTATAATCTGAGATTTAAAGGGTGAATAAGTGTTTGGTAAAGACAGAGGCAGGTATAATGCCAAGGCCAGGACATGAAAGCACAAAGGCGATATAGGGAGCTGTGTCCTGTGTCTTTATCAAACAAAGAGGCGAGAGGCTTACCATAGAAATAAGCAGAATTATTAAGACTTGTAAACCATGATCAGAAACTTAGCTGTGGAGGCCACTGAAGAGATTTAAGTCGTATTTGCATTTTGGAAATATTTCTGTAATATAGAGAACAGAATACAGATGGAGAGGACTGTAAGCAAGGAGGCAGTTGGCTGTTGCAGTAATTTTGCAGTAATTTAGGCCGGGGTGATAATGATATGAACTTGGTTACTGGTAGTACAGGTGGAGAAGACAGACTTTTTTTTTTTTTTTTTTTTTTTTTAAGACTCATCTGTTTATTTGAAAGAATTACACAGAGAGAGGGAAAGAGAAAGAGACTGAGTGTTTCCATCTGCTTGTTCACTCCCTAAAAGGTCACAACAAGGTAGGCCAGACCAAATCCAGGAGCCTCAATCAGGCTTCTCACATGGGTGGCAGGGCCCCAACTACTTAAGCCATCTTCTGCTTTTCCCAGGCCATTGCCAGGGAGCTGGGTAGGAAGTGGAGCAGCCAGGACATTAATTCGTTCCCATACGGGATGCCAGCATCACAGGGTGGCGACTTTACCTGCTATGCTACAGTGCCAGCCCCGAGACAATTTTTGTGATATTTGAGAGATTACCTTAAATGATTAACAAGATTTCATAATTGGAAGTGTAGGTAATGAAGAAAGGTCCAGTAAACATTGAGTGCATTTATATTCAGTAATCATATTACTAGCTATTTATGAAAGTGAAGGTACCTTTGACAAAGGTGAACACATAAGTATCTCACTGTGATTTTGTTTATAAATTGAAAAAACATGTTTACTATTTATAATTACAAAGTATTTGGCTTATCCTTAGATTGAATTACTATGAGCCCATTGAAAAATATAGGGTATTGACATGGAAAATTATATACAATATATGTTTAGGTTTAAAAAGCAGCAGAGGGGGTTGGCACTGTGACATAGTAGGCTAAGCCTCCACTGGTGGCGCTGGCATCCCATAAGGGCGCCAGTTCATATCCCAGCTGCTCTTCCTCTGATCCAGCTCTCTGGTTATGGCCTGGGAAAGCAGTGGAAGACAGCCCAAGTGTGTGGGTCTCTGCACGGACTTGGGAGACCTGCAAGAAGCTCCTGGCTCCTGGCTTTGGATTGGCCCAGCTCTGGCCATTGCAGCCATTTGGGCCGTTGCAGCTCTGGCCATTGCAGCCATTTGGGGAGTGAACCAGATGGAAGACTTTTCTTTCTGTCTCTCCCTCTCTCTGTAACTCTGCCTCTCAAATGAATAAATAAATCTTTAAAAAAGAAACAGCTGAGATGGGCATTTGACACAACAATTAAGATACTCCTTGGGATCCCCATATCCCATGTCAGTGCTTGGGTGTGAGGCCCAGCTGTGTTCCTGATTCCAGCCTACTGCTGACGCACTTACCGGGGCAGCAGCGGGTGATGCCCCAAGTAGCTGAGAGCCTACCACCCTGGGAGACTACGATTGAGTTCCAGGCTCCTGGTTCTGGCCTGGCCCAGCTCCAGCTATGGTGGGCACTAGGGAGTAAACTACCAGATGAGAGATCTCTACCTGCCTCTCTCTCTCTCTCTATCTCCCTCTTCTTCACCCCTTTCTCCTGGCTTCTACTCTCTTTTCCCTTCAAATAAATAAATAAAAATTTCTAAAACCTCAGCACTTAGCTGAATTCTATTTAGTGGAGGATTAAGCCTTTGACTATAAAGTTCATTAAAGTATTGATTATGGTGCCAACATTGGGTAGCAGCTAAAGGTGCCACCTACAATGCCAGCATCCATATAGGCATGAATTCATGTCCCGGCTGCTGCACTTCCAATCCGGCTCCCCACTAATGTGCCTGGGAAAAGCAGCGGAAAATGGCCCAAGTACTTGGGCTCCTACCTCCTGCATGGGAGGCTCCTGGCTTCTGCCCTGTCCAGTCTCAGCCATTATAGCCATTGAGGGGTGAAACAGCAGATAGAAGATCTCTGTCTCTGTCTCTTCCTCTCTCTGTAACTCTGCCTTTCAAATAAATATTTTTTAAAAAAGCTAATTTCCATTTTTAAAACTTTTTTAAATAAAATGGAGTGTAGGTATAATTCCTTGGAAGAAGGTAGTAAAACTAATATTAATTATATATTTGTGGAGGTTATCCCTGGGTGATGGCAAAACGTAGGATAGAGAAGAAGTCTGTAATCTATAGGATATGCTGGAGTAATTGGTAGATGATAGCAATAAGTAAAGGTAGCAGGTGGCATAACCAGATGAGGGGGTCATGTTGTAGGGATTTTTACATGAGAGGTGGAATCTGGTGATCCAGAGGAGAGACTGTGGAGTAAAAAAAAAAAAAAAAAAAAAAAAAAGATACAACTTCTACTTCCAAATTCTGAAGCATTCTCAACTACCTTGTAGCTTTCACTCAGTGGAATTTGAGGACCATCACTGTTCTTAGGGGAGAGCCAAGAAAGGTCTATGGATACAAGGAATAGGGAAAGACAGAATGTAAAGTTGTCATTGAACAAGATTTTGGGAGCACTGTAAAAGTTGATCTGATGGAGAAGAGCAGTGGAAGTCAGAGCACAGCAGGTTGGGGATGAACAGGCAGGAGAGGCTGGGTATAAGGAGGTGACAACAGTACCTCTGATGAGTTGCAACGCAGCAGCATCATTTGAGAAAGTTACCTTAGGCTCTTCTTCTACTTTCTCAAGATTTCTTTTTTCTTTCATTGGGAATAGTTCTTTTTCTGTTTTGTGATCTGTGTTGTAAGATATTTGTTATGATAGATTCTCAACTTGATTATGCATCTTTTCCGTTATTACTTTTTTTATAAAGATTTATTTGAAAGAGATTGACAAAAAGAGAGAGATCTTCCATCAGCATTGTTCATTCCTCAAACTGCCACAACAGCTAGGGCTGGGCAAGGCTGAAGCCATGAGCCTGGAACTTCATCCAGGTCTCCCACAAAAGTTGCAGAAGCTCAAGTACTTGGGCCATCCGCTACTGCTGTCCCACATGCATTAGCTGGGAACTGGATCCAAAGTGGAGCAACTCAGACTCAAACTGGTGCTCCAAAATGGAATGCTGAAGTTATAGCCAACAGTTTAACCTGCTGCACCACGATGCCTGTCCTTGTATTATTGTTTTAATGATGAAGCATTGAAAAATTTTATCTAGTAGTATCCTGTCAACGTTTTATGCTTTGTGTTGCAATCTAATAAATTATATAAATTATACCAAAAAATTTTCAACTTTGGACTAAGCAAATATAAAGTGTATATCAGTACTAAGCAAGTGAGGACTGGCAAGTAGGTTAAGCCTCTGCCTGTGGAGCCAACATCCCATATGGTCACCGGTTCAAGTCCTAGCTGCTCCACTTCTGATCCAGCTCCCTGCTAATGGCCTGTGAAAGCAGTGGAAGATGACCCAAGCTCTTGGGCCCCTGTACTCATGTGGGAAACCGGAAGAAGCTCCTGGCTTCAGATTGGCCTAGCGTTGGCTATTGCGGCCATCTGAGGAGTGAACCAGTGGATTGAAGACTTCTCTGTCTGTCTCTGTCTGTCTCTCTGCCTCTCAAATAAACAAACCTAAAAAAAAAAATGCTAGGCAAGTAAGTACATGAAAAGATGCTTGGAATATTAGCCGTTAGAACAATGCAAGCCAAAATAATATTCAACCATAAGCCTACTTGAATGACTAAAATTAAGATGATTAACCATACCAAATGTTGGCAAGGATATAGAAGATCTAATCCTCTCACTTTTAGCTAACGAAAATGTAAAATAGTACAACCATAGTAGAAAACAGTTTGGTAATATCTTAAAAAGTTAAATATATAATCACCATTCATCTAGTTATTCTACCCTTATTTACCCAAGAGGAATGAAAGTGTGTGTCCATACAAAGACTTATACATAAATGCTCATAACTTGATTTGTAATAACCAACATCTTGAAGCAGCTCAAGTATCTATCAACAGGTGAGTGCAGAAATAATACTATTTAGCAATAAGAAAGAAGTGAAATATTAATATAATCAGCATGATGAATTTCAAAGTGATTTTGCTGAATGAAAGAAGACAAGCCAAAAAAGAAAAAAATATATGCCCTGTGGATGCATTTATATCAAATTCTTGAAAATACAAACTATTCGGTGACAGAAAGATCTGCCGGTTCCCAGGTTTGAGGATGATGGATATCTGTGTTACTTTGATTGCTGTGAGTCACAGATAATATACACATTTCAGAACTTATCAAAACTTTAAAAATGTACAGTCTAAGTTAATGATACCTCAGCCAAGCTGTTCTTTAAAAACTTAATATTAGCTTTGGTGTTTTTGCAACTTTTTGTTTCATTTCAGGGAGGAAATCCTTCAGCAGTCTTTGTGGGAAAGAGTTTCAACTCATGTGATTGAAAACATCTATCTTCCAGCTGCACAGACCATGAATTCAGGAACTTTTAATACTACAGTGGATATCAAGCTTAAACAGTGGACTGATAAACAGCTTCCTAATAAAGCAGTAGAGGTTAGGATATAATTTAATTAAATGGGTAAGAAGCATTATCTGAAGGGAATAGGAGCTGTGAGTTTCAAGTTTTATTCTCATCACAGCCACTCTTTCTTTTTGGCTCTTATACTCAATTTAATCTTTGTTCCTCATCTGCGTGTTGGGACTAACCTTAACGTTGCAACCAATTACCACTGTTATAAAAACTTATTAATTGGTATGGTATTGTCCTGAGGTTCTTTCAAAGACAACATTTAACAAAACCAGCAAAATTTGCTTGAATGTGAAATATTTTGATTTTTTTCTGTGGGCAGGGATTCCTTAAGTGAAATATTTAATGGTCCAAACATTTCACTTATTGATTTTCTTTAGGGCTCAGTAATACTTAAATACTATTTTCTTAGGATCCTGCCTATTACCTATGTATCTTCACTGTGACTTGATAGCTGTGGGATCCTTGGGCTAGTTGCTTAAGCCTTTCTGTTTCATTCCTGTAAAGTAAGAATGGCAATGTTGCCCACTCACAGGGTTGTTAGGATTCAATAAGCTAGGATTGGTACAAAGTGTAGAAACTACCTGGCCCATAGTAACCACCCAGGAATTGCAACTGCCGTTGTTAGGATCATCATCTGAGCTGCACGTTATTCTTGAAGAGTGATATTCTCCTGTGCTTCTGTATGAAATTGCTCAAAAAAAATTTAAGTCAATGTTAAAAGTAATTTTTTCTTACTTACCTTAGAAACAAAATGCCATTTTCTAATTATTCAGGTATGGTTTCCTCTCCTGTCCTACCGCAGTCCCAGTTTCTTCACCTGTACTCTCAATTTCTTTAAGCCTCTAAATATTCTCCCAGCCTGTCTGCCTAAGTTGTGTGTTGCTGAACCCCAGGGCAACTCAACACATTTACCCTAAGTAATGAGAGAGCTACTGTCACTGCTTCTGTGTCTCTCCTTACTGCTGACTGTAGCAGTTTTCTCAGCTCTGTCCCATGATAGGATACTTTCATATCCAAAAGTTCAAGCAGTGAAAGTGCTCATAAAAATGGCAGTAAATGAGTCTCCTGCTGCTTTCTTCTGTCAGCCTTAGGTGTGGTGGAAGTAGTGTGCATATGGTGAGGGTCAAGAAGCCTGGATGTTAATTCCAGCCACCTTCTGTATTTTTGCACAGTCACCTTTCTTAATGAGAAAATTTCTTTATATTTAAAGTAGGGGAGGACTAAAGATAAAATCCAACATTTAAAACCCACTTAATCCTCAGTAGGTTTAGTTCTGAATTACTTTTGACACTGTGCTGTTTTATTGTTCAGATAATTTAGAAGTTACCCATAATACAAAGCAGAACAATAGCCATATGAAAGTATTAATTCACTATTTCGTATCTTTGCTTAAATGCAAAGATGTGAAGATGACTGAATTGCTGAGACCTTTAAACTTTTCACAGTGTAGAAGCAGCAGGCAAACTCAGTTGTCTTACACGTTGAAATAAATAAATGAACTGAATCTGGTGGCAGACTTCAAATGCATACCTTCCCTAATGGAGGCAGCCCCTGTTCAGCTCCAGCAGGTAGCGCCATGTAGGAATAAGGGTGTGCCATTCCCAGATAGTTCAGAAGAAGCTAGCAGTGCAGATTCTTATATGAAGTCTCCCAGTTTTTAAATGTTGCAACAATTTTTTTTTAATGTAAAACACTGTGCATGTCTGACAAAATATGTCAAGAGACCAAATCTGTCCCAGCAGCTCCCAGAATAGGACTTTTGGACAATTGTATATACTTGCTGCCACTTTATTGATGTGGTTTCATATATATTTTTTGATAAGCTGATTTACTGATCTGTTTAGCTTGAATTCATATGTTATTTTTCATGCTTTGTAATTGAAATATAATATGTAGCATAAATACAGCTTTTTTGTTTTAAATAATTCTAGGTTGCTTGGGAGACCCTACAAGAAGAATTTTCTCGTTTTATGACAGAACCCAAAGGCAAAGAACATGATGACATATTTGATAAACTTAAAGAAGCTGTTAAAGAAGAAAGTATTAAACGCCACAAGTGGAATGACTTTGCAGAGGACAGCTTGGTATGTTGTCTGTATAATCAGATATCAGATTCATATTTTTAAGTAATTTCTTAAATTGATACCTTTTTCATAAAATATTTTGATACAACTCTGTAAATTACTTTCTGAATTTTAAGTAATAAAGTAATGAAACAAATTTATGACTTGTAATCTGTATTTTGACGTTTCTTTGCCTTTCTAAAAATCACTCCCTGCTATAGGCTTTCTTGGCTTTTATTTCAGGAAGAAAAGCCAAGCCAGACTTCTCAAATTGACATCCATTAGCCATTTCATGGGCCTTAGATAGCTGTTTCTATTTTTACCTTCTGTGGTAATGAAAGGAACTAGATGCAAAAATGTTAGTCTCCTAAAATGATAGCACTAACCACCGTGTTTTGAATGTTCACTATGTATCAGGAACTCTGCTAAGTGTTTCAAATTACTTGATCTAATTCATAAGCAATCCTGTTATTGTCATCGACAACTGGGATTCCTTCCTTGCCCTGTCTGACTACAAAGCCTGGTTTCTGACTGCCCACCAACTGATACATCTTTTGTCCTGTAAAAAGTTCTCATCATCAGCTGGTAGGCTAATCCTCTGCCTGTGGCCCTGGCAATCCGGGTTCTAGTCCCGGTTGGGGCGCCCGTCCTATCCCAGTTGTTCCTCTTCCAGTCCAGCTCTCTGCTGTGGCCCGGGAGTACAGTAGAGGATGGCCCAAGTGCTTAGGCCCTGTACCCGCGTGGGAGACCAGGAGGAAGCACCTGGCTCCTGGCTTCTGATCAGCTCAGTGCGCCGGGCATAGTGGCCATTTGTGGGGTGAACCAATGGAAGGAAGACCTTTCTCTCTGTCTCTCTCTCTCTCTCTCTCACTGTCTAACTCTGCCTGTCCAAAAATAAATAAATAAATAAAAAATTCTCACCATCATAATCAGACCTTTCTTAAGCACCTGCTTTGTTCAGAATATGAAGAGAGACACTGTTGAGTAACAGGATTGAGCAGTTTTCTAGGAGAATGCGAATCTCACTGTGGGCTGTTGTAATTAACATTTTCCTTTGAGTGAATGTTTGTCTTCATGTTTTAAAACATATATTATTCTTAAATGCTTTAATGAGAGAATGATGTCATTTTCATTTGTTCACTCAAATAATAAAATTTGGAAAAAAGTTCTGCATTGTAGTAAATAATTAATACGTACGATAATCTAGACCTTTTAAGTGTCTTATTTTTTCACTGCTATTAACAGTGACAATGGTTATTAATTTTTTCTCCTTTTTTTCAAAATGCTAGTACACAAGTCATATGGTCTTGTGGTTACATTAAGCCCTGAATATTAGAGTTTGGGGTATTGGATTTTATACAGTTAAATGCATAAAGTTCCCTAGCCCCACACTCAGTAATGGTTAGCTTGCTTCATTTGGGAGGCTGTTGATTTGAATAAAGTTACAAAACTGATGAGACAATCAAATTACCTTTTTCTTGTTATTTCAGAGAGTTATTCAACACAATGCTTTAGAAGACCGCTCCATATCTGATAAACAGCAGTGGGATGCAGCAATTTATTTTATGGAAGAAGCTCTGCAGGCTCGTCTACAGGATAGTAAGCGGGGCCATGGGCTGTAGAGTTCTGAGTATTTGTAGTGCTGAAGGGATCATCCATTTGAGTGAACATTTGTAAAAGCATAATTAACATTTCCAGATCTTTGTTATTATACTGTAGTTGAACATTATTTGTGATAGTTTTTAGTCAACTACTTTGTTACTACTAAAAAGATTAAATAGGTTGGACATGTGATGCCTATATATACTCAAGTTTTTTAAAAAAAGCTGTAATTCAGAATATTTTAGTGTTTTTATAAGCAGTTGTGCTTCTAGAAGATTCCAAAAACATATAATTAAATTCCTTCTTATACAAAATGCCAAATCAGTCATAGGATTTTTTTTTAAATTTCAACTGACTTTATATTGGTATAGCACTTGGATGTGAATAACACAAGACCATTTGTTAGCTATAATTTAGGTATTGGGCAAATGATAAAATTCTTGATAAATTAACTATTTAAAAACTTTTCTAGCTGAAAATGCAATTGAAAACATGATAGGTCCAGACTGGAAAAAGAGGTGGTTGTACTGGAAGAATCGGACCCAAGAACAGGTAAAAACAAAGAAGTCTTTGGTCTTATAATGATGTAATTTTGTTCATTTTAATTCAAACATTAAAATATAATCCTTGCCAGGGTCATCACTATCTTGAGAATTTCATTTGTTTTATATTACCTTTCAGATGTTTAGAATAAAATATGTAAGAAAGTAGTTTTTTTCTAAAGTGAAAATGCTATTATTAAAAGAAAGGGGGAGATGAAATATCCTTCTTTGGTTGATTACTTTGTTCATTTCAGTTTTCTAATGTGAGGTTAACAAAATAGAAAAAAATGGACAGGGTTTCAGATGATGTACAATGAGTGAATGATGTTGAGGGAAAATGATTTTTTTTCCTTTTGCACGTGCCAGTTTATTATTTCTGTATTTTTCTGCTTATAGGCTATTCAAATTACTTTATTCTTTTGTGTTTTTGTTCCTGTGTTCAGAAAATAAGTATAAAAATTCAGACAGAAGTTGAATTGTAGATTTCAAAATTTAATAAATGAGCACTTCAGAAGAACAAAATGATAGAATACAAATAACTTTACAAGTGAGACCCTACCCTACCTTCACCCCTTTTTACTCCTGCCATACTCTTTTGGTTCTTTTCCAATTTTATGGCACTATCTTGTTCTTAAAGTTATTTAAATGAAGGAGTTAAAATAGGATATATGTCCAAATACTTAAATTAATGAAGTAATGAAAAAAAAGATGGCATCCAGTCTACTTTCTTCTCTTGTTTTTTTGATTCCTTGAATCCATTTAATTGGATGAAGAAGGCCAAGAAGTGGAAAAATTGAGATAAGAGATAAAGAGAATGAAAATTACCAAATGACATATTTCTATTTATATTTTTTAAGTATAGAGTTACTTAAATTATATAATTTCATTTTTTTCTAGTTTTCCCCATGTTTTGTTTCTTAAGCGATCAGATATAAATCAGAAACTGTCTCAAAATAATGTGAAGAGACAGCCTTCCTCTTTTGTCTGTCATGATTTTTGTGGAAAAAAATAGTGAGTCATTAGGAGACTGAAGAGTAACTGAAGAGGGGACAGAGTCAGAGATTGGATCTTGCGTGTGTTCAGGGAACATCAGTTATCTCTACTCTACAGATGGGCTGAGAGAAGGAGTTCTGTCAGGAAAGCTTTTCTCTGGGATCTGTTAGAGGTTTGTGACTTTGAGACAGGAAGAAGGATTGATTAGAAAGCTGCTAGAAGGCAGATAAATGCAAGAAAGTGTCTAGCCATTAAGGCTCAGTGAAATTAGGTGTAAAGTCTCCAGAATAATTAACATTGACAAAACTTGCCTCAGCTACTGGTGGTAAATATGCATGGCAAAATACTCAGAAAAGAAATGATTTCTGGTTGTACAGGAAATCCTCTCAAGAGAAGCAAAGGAATTAGCTTTAAAGTCAGTGCAGAGTCCATTTGCCTAGAAGAAGAATCTGGAAATCCTTACGAGAAGAGCCCTCTCCCACCAGGTTTCAGGGCAGCAAATGTAAGACTTGGGCAGATTACAGAGTGGAGGTCATAATATGGAATATAGAAGAAAGGAACATGAGAATTGCTGGAGCAGATGAGAGGATGTAATTATTTGTGATTTTGTTTTTGTTTTTTTACACTGCCAAAGATAGCCCCATGTCCAGCTTACTAGTCCAGTTCTTCTCTAACCTGTCTGTCTTCTCCCACTCCTGTTAAAAACCATTGTGCTGACCTCATACCTGGAGGTTAAAATGACAAATGGGCCAGCACTGTGACGTAGTAGGTTAATCCTCCACCTGCGGTGCCGGCATCCCACATGGACACCGGTTCTAGTCCCGGCTGCTCCTCTTCCAATCCAATTCTCTGCTGTGGCCTGGGGAAGCAGTAAAGGATGGCCCAAGTCCTTGGGCCTCTGCACCCGTATCGGAGACCGGGGAGAAGCACCTGGCTCCTGGCTTCGGATTGGCACGGCTCTGACCGTTGTGGCCACTGGGGAGTGAACTGACAGAAGGAAGACTTTTCTCTCTGTTTCTCCCTCTCACTGTCTGTAACTCTACCTCTCAAATAAATAAATGAAATCTTAAAAAAAAAAAAAAAAAAAAAAAAAAAAAAAAGATGACAGATTATAGGGGAGCAGTTTGGGTAGCCATGTTCCTTCTGTCTTAGAGTGATAGGATTTGACAAGAAAAAATTAAGGTCAATTCTGTGTTAAAGATGAACAATCCTATGTTAAAAATGAAGACTATTTTGTGCTTTTGTGTTACCTTTTCCTTAGTTTTCTAAGAAAATCCCTGCCTTTGAAATATTCTTATCTTGTCTGAACTGAACTAGTAGAAATCTTGGACAGGATAGATGGGAGAGTATTCTCTTCTGGAGGCCAAGGATGGTGGGTGGCAGTGAAATGGTGACAGGTAGGAAGGTGAAGTGAAGACACAAGCCAGGGTGAGGATGAGTCACAGGCCATGTTTCTTTCCTGCCTTAGACTGGCTAACAGATGTTTGAGCAAACAGTGACTTTTTCTTCATTAAATAATATTTGTTCTAAAGTTTCTTAAAGTCATGTCTTGAAGAAGTTTAGTTAAAAGCTCCACTGACAACTGTCATTCTTGTACCAGGGCCTTCAGAAAGTTCATGAAAAATGAATACTTGGAAAATCCATGCATCGTTTTCAATATTTATTTGTACCAAAATAAACTCATGTTTTAATTCCATTTTTTCATTAATTTTCTGAACACCCTCATATAAATAATCATATTCTATAGCTGTGGTCCAGTTTGGGGCAAGAACTGTTGTAGCAATTTGTTAGAGTAATAAGTGAATTACTTATAAGCTAGCTTATTTTATTTTACAATTTTGAGTGAAGGTTTGAAAAAGACAAGATAAATTTAATTTTATCCAGTAAAAAAAGTCTTGTTTTCATACTTAACAAAACTGCTGTGTGTATGTATTCTTCCACTGGTGAAGAGATTGACAAGTAATTACAGAGTGGAAGTGAATTTAAGAATGATAGGTACCCCACAGCAGCAGTCTGAAGTATGATTTTTAATTAAAAGCCTTTTTAGTAAACCAAATGATGCATTTTGTATTTAATTTAATTATCAGAAAAGCTTGTCAACAGACAGGAGTCATTTCAGTCATCTAGTTCCTAGATATGAGGCATTTATAGAACATGATCTGTTACCATGTATTCACGTTACTTTTTCTACATCCAAATTATCCCATAAGGTCAAGAAAGTAAGTATATAATAAGGTGCCTGATGCAGTAACTTGATGGTAAAATATTTCAGAAAAAACAGAATGGAACAAAAGGGACTGTGTTTTTTCATCTCTATTAAGAGAAGTAGCACTGCATTCATAGGCCAGCTACTCATATTCATAAACCAGAGAATTCCATTATTTTTTGTTTGTTGTGATTTTGTGTCAATGTTGGTAACAGTAACATTAAAACTCGGACTCTGTCCCTAGGAGTTGTACATAGGAAATTTATATTCATTAAGTAAAAACCTTCACACACACACACCAAAAACAACTCAGACTCTGTTTTGACAAATGCCAAATCATGAGCCACCTAAACATAGTCCTCTTTTAAACATTTCTAAGTGTGTCCACAATGAAACCAAGAATGAACTGGAGAAAATGTTGAAGTGTAATGAAGAACACCCAGCATATCTTGCAAGCGACGAGATAACCACGGTCCGAAAGAACCTAGAGTCCCGAGGAGTAGCAGTAGATCCAGGCTTGGTAATGAATATTGCTTTTTAGCATGACTTGACTTGTATAATCTTTGTTTCTTACAGTAAAATGTTGCTACTCCTAATGGATTAAAATTTAACTGTTCAGTTTGACTTTGAACATTTGCTGATGATAAATTTTTTATTGAAGAGTAGATATTTTATTCTTGGTATTGTTTTGTTAAATGTATCACTTTGGTTTGTAAAGGAGAAAATTGAGGTTTAAAAAGGGTATTTACTTGGACAAGTTGAGCAGTTCTTGGAGAAGGGAATGAAATGCACCCAGACCTTGCATCACGTCTCACTGTTTCGGAATGCAAGACATAATTTCTGTTTATATATGCTTATGAGTGGAAAAGACTTTGAAAGAGTTGTAAATAACTTTTCATTAAATTGGAAAGGTCTTTGAGTTCTTATTTTCCTCACTTAAAATAAATATTAGATTAAAATAGCTCATACTTCAGACTTTTTGCTTCTCTTCATGATGCTTATTTATGGCAAATTAAAAAAAAAAAAGTTCCCCAGCCTACATTCTCTCTTGCTTAGTGTGATGTAAGAATTCCAAAGTTTATTTTATGGGGCAGATGCTGTGGATTAGTGGGTAAAGCCACCTTCTGCAGTGCGGGCATCCCATATGGACACTAGTTCGAGTCCCAGCTGCTCCAATTCCGATCCAGCTCTCTGCTATGGCTTGAGAAAGCAGTAGAAGATGGCCCAAGCACTTGCACCCCTACACCCACATGGGAGACCTAGAAGAATCTCTTGGCTCCTGGCTTCAGATCAGCCCAGCTCTGGCCGTTAGGGCCACTTGGGGAGTGAACCAGTGGATTGAAGATCTCTCTCTTTCTCTCTCTACCTCTCTCTCTCTCTCTACCTCTGCCTCTCTGTAACTCTACCTTACAAATAAATAAATAAATCTTATAAAGTTTGTTTTATAAGCAAAACCCAATCAGAAAAGTAAATCTGATGGAGAAAGTAATCATGTAAAAAATTTCTTGGGGCTGGCACTGTGGCATAGCGGATTAAGCCACCTCCTGCAGTGCCAGCATCCTATATAGAAGCTGTTTCGAGTCCGAGCTGATCTGCTTCTCATCCAGCTCCCTGCTAATGCAACTGGGGATGCCCTAGAAGATGGCCCAAGTGCTTGGGCCCCTGCACCCATGTAAGAGACCCAGAAGAAGCTCCTGGCTCATGGTTTCAGACCAGCCCAGCTTTGGCCATTGCACCCATTTAGGGAGTGAGCTAGAGAATGGAGGACATCTCCGTCTCTTCCTCTCTAGATCTGCCTTTCAAATACAGAAAAAATAAATCTTTAAAACTTTTTTTTCTTGGCTACACATACATTCTTTTAAAGATTATCTGCTATTTTTGTTCCTGTACTTGAGGAATGATTGTATTTAAATTCCACCCAAGGTCAAACTCAGCAGTTAAAGCTGTTATATTTCTAGTGTTATAAGTTGAAAATGAAATTTTTAACTGAATATAGATGTAAACTTATAATTTATCCACATTGGTCCTAGCTCGTGATACTTTTAAAGTTTATGTGGCTGTTAGTATGTATACTTTGTGTTGGTTAATACAGCAGAAAGATTTTTGTCTTAGAATTAAAATGGTTGGGGCGCCGGATTCTGTCCCGGTTGCCCCTCTTCCAGGCCAGCTCTCTGCTGTGGCCAGGGAGTACAGTGGAGGATGGCCCAAGTGCTTGGGCCCTGCACCCCATGGGAGACCAGGAGAAGCACCTGGCTCCTGCCATCGGATCAGCGCGGTGCGCCGGCCGCAATGCGCCGGCTACAGCGGCCATTGGAGGGTGAACCAATGGCAAAAGAAAGACCTTTCTCTCTCTCTGTCACTGTCCACTCTGTCAAAAAAAAAAAAAAAAAAAAAAAAGGTAAAATGGAAGAGATTATATGATTTGATTTTTTTTTTCTTTTTTAGTTTTTCCAGTATCTTAGGCTGTGGATTGACTATGTATCTGAATTACTTTCAGTGAGCAAGAAAACTTAGTTTTTTCCAAGTGACACTTTGTCTACTGTATTTTGCAAAATCTTTAAATAAATAAAAACAAACAAACAAACAAACAAAAGACCATAATGAGGATACTAAAAGGGATGTTAAGAGATGTGAATTCTGGGCCTAGTGCCACTTGCACACTAGGTTAATCCTCCGCCTGCGGTGCCAGCATCCCATATGGGCACCTGGTTCTAGTCCCCATTGCTCCTCTTCCAGTCCAGCTCTCTGCTGTGGCCCGGGAGGGCAGTAGAGGATGGCCCAGGTGCTTGGGCCCCTGCACCAGCATGGGAGACCAGGAAGAGGCACCTGGCTCCTAGCTTCGGATCAGTGCAACTCCAGCCATTGCAGCCAATTGGGGAATGAACCAACAGAAGGAAGACCTTTCTCTCTGTCTCTCTCACTGTCTGTAACTCTACCTGTCAAATAAATAAATAAATAAATCTTTAAAAAAAAAAAAAGAGAGATGTGAATTCTAATCCAATTACATTACATGAGTTAGTAATATTACCTTTAGTAGTTGATATAATGTCTTTGAGCCCCACATTCCTCATTTGTCAGATGGCATTGATGATATTTATTCTACCTGCTTAATATTATTATGTCAAAAAAAGACAGTTGATATGAGAGAACATTGAGCAGACTGGGTAGTAATAAAGTAGTGGGGGATCATGTTGGTATGGTTGCAGTGAAATTTAATAATCAGTAATGAGGGGCAGGTATTTTGATGGCAGTGTTAAGACACTACTTGGGATACTTCATCTCATATCAAAGCACCTGGATTCAAGTCCCAGCTCCACTTTTGAGTCCAGCTTCCTGCTAATGCGCATCCTGGGAGACTGCAGGTGATGGCTCAAATGTTTGGGCTCCTGCCACCATATGGGGGACCCAGACTGAGTTCCAGTCTTCCAGCTTTGGCCTGACCCATCCCCAACTATTATAGATATTTGATTATATTGTAGATATTTGAATCAGCAGATGGAAGATATTTGTCTCTCTGCTTTTCAAATAAAATGTAAATAAGTAATAAATAAGAATTTTAAAAATAAGACTATCATACTTTGAAAATATATTTAAATATATAATCACCAGAAAGGAGATACTGTTGGGTTAATGAGCATTGTCCTAGATTAGCTTCCAGGTCTGAACTCTTGCCTTTGTCAAGACTTTCAATCTGTTTTTGCTATGGTTATCCTCACTTCTAACTAAGGGACTTTATCTATTCTATAAGACGATTGTTTGAATATAATAACAGCTTTTGTTTAAAATGTAAATCTTGAATTACACAACTGATAGATTAGTAGCAAATCTAATCCTTGTCTTGAAAAAATGTTAAGTGAATAAAAAATGTGGTAGAATACCCACACAATATTGTTGTTGGTTTTAATTAACTCTTATAGAAAACTATTTCTATACAACTTCTCAGTATAATTGATCAATAAGAAGACTGTACACGATAATTTTGTTTTCTTTTCTCATTTTAGATTAAGGATACTTGGCATCAAGTGTATAGAAGACATTTCTTAAAAACAGCTCTAAACCATTGTAACCTTTGTCGAAGAGGCTTTTACTATTACCAAAGGCATTTTGTAGATTCTGAGGTAAGAACTCCAAAAGCAGAGAAATGTATAAGATGTGTATTAAACTTTGGCTTTAATCTTAATTTTACATCCTTTAATCATCTGGAAAAAGTATGTATAATCTATGAAGATTAACATAATTCTTATCATTTCAAAGATGTTTGTCCCTTTGGTAGTAACTGCATCTTACATACATGTCATCCCTGGCACCTGTAACAGTACGTATGTGTTTAAATGTGAAATAATATGTAAAAGGAAATAATCATTTATAATCCTCAGATCTAGAAGTAATTTTAGTTAACATGGATTTCTATTCAATTTTTTTCTATCCATAGAGAAGGTGTGTGTGTGTGTGTGTATAACCAGCCATTTACATGGTAGAAAACATGCTGCAAAAAAATTTTTACTGAACTTTTTTTATGTATCATTCTTCATATCACTGAAACCTTGTTTTAAATAATCCTTTATTTTTTTAAAAGATTATTTATTTGAAAGTCAGTGTTAGAGAAGGGGAGAGAGAGAGAGAATCTTCCATCTGCTGGTTCACTCTCCACATGGCCCAGCAGCCGGGGCTGGTCCAAGCCAAAGGAACCCCTAAGCTTCTTCTGGATCTCCCACATGAGTGACAGGGGCCAGATAGTTGGGTCGTCCTCTGCTGCTTTTCCCAGACCATTAGCAGGGAGCTGGATCAGAAGTAGAGCAGCCGGGACTTGAACTGGTGCCCCTATAGGAGGCACTGGCAGGCAGGGGCCTTATCCCCTATGCCACAATGCCGGCCCCTTAGATTAAGTAATTCCTTAAAAGAACTGAAGTTACTGTAATGGACTTTTAAAATAATGTAGCGTCACTTTTTACAAAGTAACCCCTAGGTGGCAGCAGATTGATATATTTTGGGCATTTTCTTACAGACAAAACATGCTTTTTTTTAGCCTTCTGAAAAAACCTTCAGTCAGCAATCTAAGACTTCTAAAATACTTTTCTTTTGTTTTCATAAGCTTAAAATAAATTTGTATTTAAATTCACTTACATAAAAAAGTTTTTGCATAATTATTGAAAAAACTCTACAGAATAAACTTTAAATCTTTAAATGTGGTATGTGTGTGTTTGTGTGTGTTTGTGTATATGTAATCTGAGGGAAGGGCATACAGTACACTGATTAAGATGCCGCTGCCACTTGGTGTATCTGCATCCAATATCAGAGTTCAAGTCCTAGCTCTACTACAGAGCTATGTGCATCCTAGGAGGTATGAGGTGATGGCTTAAGTAGCTGAGTCTCTGCCATCCAACTGGAAGACCTGGATTGAGTTCCTGCCTCTTAGCTTTGGCCTTGCCCAACCCTGGCTGTTGCAGGCACTTGCAAAGAGTGAACCAGCAGATGAGAGACCCCTCTGTTTCATTGCCTCTCTATTTCTCTGACTTTCAAATAAATTAAATAAATTCTTTAAATAAAAGTTTAAATATCAATTTACTTTGAAATACAACTAAATCACAAAACCAGCTTTAGTGCACACTCAAAAGAGGTTGACCCAGGGACATATTTAACATAAGCATGATTGTTAACGGACACTAAATATAAGCTAAGAAAATACTGTTGCAGCCAACTGGGGAGTGAACCATTAGATGGAAGACCTCTCTGCTTCTCCTTCTCTCTGTGTAACTCTGACTTTCAAATGAATAAATAAATCTTTAAAAAAAATAAAACCAACAAATCTATGTAGATATAGGGTAGTTAAGACTCAGAACAGGCAGAATTTCATGGATCTGTACAAAAAAGTTGCCTCTGTTTCCAATTATAGAATTACATGTATTAGATAAATGTAATAATGTGTATTAAAGCCCAGTATATAGGTACTGACTTTGGTAGTTGTCTGTGTATAAGCACTTGGTTTTCATTTATAGATTTGCTTCTGGTAATCTTAATTGTTTAATATTTCAGTTGGAATGCAATGATGTGGTCCTGTTTTGGCGAATACAGCGCATGCTTGCTATCACTGCCAATACTTTAAGGCAGCAACTTACAAACACTGAAGGTAAGCCACAAGGGTTAATGCTTTCTCATTTTGGCATTAAAATGGTAGTAGCTCCATTTTTAATAGGAGGATTGCAAAACCTCATTAAAACTAGATTTATTAGAAAAACAATTATAATTTGCCTTTAAAAATTAATAAATCATAATTGAAAAAGTAGAAGATGAAACATAGCAAGAATCTACCTTTATTACACAAAAACTAGATTAGTAATCAAGAAATCTGTGCTTTCCTTAAAGTATTTTGAATTAGAAATATGCTGTTTTCTGAGATTTGGTATCAGTTATGTGCTGTTAAAACATGCTATATAATATCAGAAATTCTCTCTGTAATTTTGACAACTATAAACTTAATAGATCTAACATGATAAGAAAACATAAGAACTTACTGTTCAATAGAGAATACTTCAAGAAATTCTTGGGAAAATGTAAAATAAAAGATAAGTTTATGTTAGTGCAAAAGAGTTAAAATCTACACATAGTTTTTCATAATATGTTTTATTTTATGAACTTTTTGAAGACCCCTCCTATGGTTAATATTATTATCCTGGAGTATCTATTAAAAAAAACTCCTCCAATTTCTTTATTTACTTTGAACAGTTAGGCGATTAGAGAAAAACGTTAAAGAGGTGTTGGAAGATTTTGCTGAAGACAGTGAAAAGAAAGTTAAATTGCTTACTGGTAAACGTGTTCAACTGGCCGAAGACCTCAGTAAGTAGTTCTCTGTGCCCTCCACCTTACCTCCTATCTGCCTTCCTTGTTTCTGTTTATTTACTAGTCTATTTAATATCAAACTTACAAAAAAGTTATCTACAAAGTGTAGGTTGCTGATCTGAAGTCCTGTCACTTCCATGTACTTTAGTGTTTATTTCTTAGATAAGATTTTCTGCTAGCAACCATAATGCAGTCACCAAAATCAGGAAGGTAACATTGGTATATTACTGTATCTTAATCTCTGACCCCATTCAGTGTTGACCCAGTGTCCCAGTACTGTCCTTCTGTAGAGACTGATTCTGTAATCTAGCTTCCTTTTTTTGGAGAATGTTATTTAGATGTCAAGATGTGAGAACTAGATAAGCTCATTGTTATTGAAATATCACTGCTCCCAAGCCTTCTCAGTAAAAACAGCTGGGGAATAAATGTTGTTTATACATATGTACATATGTATAAATGCATATACGTACTCATTTACATCTACATTCTTATGTATGTGTTTATATTGAAAACAATGAGTTGATTCTGATACTTCCAATTTTAGTCCAGTACTACAATACTAGTTTTCTTCCTTTTCATATCTGTAACTCTGTTTTCTGACAGTGAAATACCTACCTCCTAGTGTCCTTAATGTAATTACTTATTCTAATCCGTCCTCCTATATGTAACCAAACTTACCACTGTCCCTTCATTGTGAAAATTGTTTTTCCACCAAGCTTGGACTCTCATCATCACACACCAGGCTCTCACCAGAGTTCCTAACTCTGCATGGATACCCTTTTCACCTTGTCTAGGCTCTGACATCCCATACCAGGTTGCTTTTCCTTACAGAGACTTTTTTTTTAAGATTTGTTTTTTTATTTCTTTGGAAGGCAGAGTTACAGAGAGAGGGAGAAACAGGGAGAGATCTTCCATCCACTAGTTCACTCTCCACCACAATGGCAAGGGCTGGGCTAGACCGAAACAAGAGGACAGGAGCTTCTTCTGAGTCACCCACATGGGTAGCAGGAGCCCAAGGACCTGGCCCATCCTCCCTGCTTTCCCAGGATCATTAGCAGGGAACTGGATCAAAAGTAGGGCAGCCAAGACTTGAACTGGTACCTATATGGGATGCTGGCACTGCAAGAGGTGGCTTAACCAGTACTACACAACACCACCTAGATAGAGACCTTTTTAATGGAGCTCATGCTCAGATACTTTGTGCCAGGCCTTGTCCTGCTCCTCCACGTCACCTAATGCCAGACCATGCTTTTGTGGAGACAGACACTCTGTTCATCCTGCTTGTGCTCTGACATGCTACAGTAGGCTGCCTTCCTTACACAGATATTCCTGATTACTGGGCCAGGCTACCAACTCCCCCTGGTGAAACCTCCTTATTCTTGGTGAAGCTTTTAACACTTAGAGTAGGCTAGTGCGCCCTCCCCCAGCCTAACTTAGCCCTGTTTGGAGGGTTTATTTAGTTCTGTCTTGAGTGTTAGCTGATTCTTAGCTTTAAGATTAGGGGATTTTCCAAAGCTTTGGCTGCTTTGCTTTTTAAGTGACTGTTATAATGGTCATTTCACTGGCTTGTTAGAAAAATTGGTTCCATAAGCATTTGGAAATCTCTGGCTCATAATTTCATGCTAAATTAGTACTGTTACTGGAAGAGGTATATCACTGTCTTGATATATACAAATGTATTTCTTTTGTACCCTCAGGGTATAATTTTCAGATAATGAAATACTTCAATGAATTTTACTGCCATGTAAATTTTTTTAAGTGATTGAAAAAATAAATGTCTTTTCATGTTTTATATTAAAGCTTGTGTAACCCCATCACTCTCCACTCCTACTTGGATTAAAGAAAGTATATTGCTAACTCAGATATGTACACTGTCAAGCCAAGTCTTCTGTTCTCCAGGTGATTTTCTGAGAAAGTAGTCTTCTGAATCTCTTGAAATGATTTACTACATTTGCACATACAAAATTATGGTGGTGTTAATGTACCAAATAATGTCCTTGAAAGGAACAGTCTTGTTGGTGACTTCACTTCATCAGTCACACCAAAGGCAATGAGCCATGACTCTGTCCATCAATTGCAAAAGAGTCTTGAGAGCGCCTTTTCCTTACTGTTGTCTTTGATGTGACACTGGGGAATATGTTCATGGATGCCTTCAGCCAGAAAACTTTCAGAATTTAACAGTTACTACACAATTATGTGGATCACAGTTTTGAAAATAGCATTTTCAATTAGAACATAATGTGTTGGTTCATAGAGTTCAGAGAGAGGCAATCAGGCGGTTTTAGTACAATTTCAAAACAGTCAAGAGAAGAGTGATGTAGAAATTGTAAAAATTCTGATCTGATACATTCATTTTTGCCAGTCTTAAACTTGCTTTCTTTTAAATCATTATCATTACTTTAGAGATTCATTGATTGTCCCTTAAGATGAGCACATAAGAAATAATATATTGTTCCCTCATAATCTAAAGAACATATATTTTGGAGATGCAATGTATTCCATAGCTAGAGTGGGAAAGGGACAGGATGAGCCTGAGGCATCTTAGATTTAAGAAAGTAAGGATCTGTCAGGGCCAGCGCTATGGTATAATAGGTTAAGCCTCCACCTCTGGTGCTGTCATCCCATATAGACACTGGTTCAAGTCCTGGCTGCTCCACTTACGATCCAGGTCATGCTAATGCACCTGGGAAAGCAGTGGAAGATGGCCCAAGTGCTGAGGTCCCTGCACCCATGTGGGAGACCCAGAAGAAGTTCCTGGATCCTGGCTTCAGATCCACCCAGCTGTGGCCATTGCAGACATTTGGGGAGTGAACAAGCAGATGGAAGACCTCTCTGTCTCTCCCTCTCTCTGTCTGTAACTCTGCTTCTCAAATAAATAAATAAATTAGTATTAAAAAAAAAAAAAGAAGTAGTAAGGATTAGTCAACAAGACACAGAGGCCATCTTGAAGAGTCTCCAACTGGCCAAACCAGAGACAGTTTGCACTCAAATAAGTAATGATGGTGCAAGCATTTGGCCCCATGGTGAAAGACACCACTTGGAGACACCTGCATCCCATGTTGGAGTCCCTGGGTTCCAATCCTGTCTCTGATTGCCCTGCTAGTGTGCACCCTGGAAGACAGCAGGTGATGGCTCAAGTTCTTGGGTCCTTACTGAGTAAAATAGGAATCCATGAGTCAGCAATTATGTACATAAATGAATAAAATCAGTGACTAAGAATGGAATAGTGATATAATTAAATATTTATTCATTAGAAGGAAAAGAGAACATGGAGAAGCTTGGCTATCACCATGTCAGTGGGCAAAGTTAATATCAGTAATCATCCAGTCAAAACTGTGTTCCACCTTGTAGAATGCAATGAGAAGAACCTAGTATCATTTCTAGGATCTTCTTATCAAAGATTTATATCTTGGGGCCAGCATTGTGGTACAGCAGGTTAAGTTGCCACCTGTGACACCAGCATCCCTTATGAGTGCCAGTTCAAATCCCAGCTGTTCAGTTCCCACCCAGTCGATGTACCTCAGAAAGCAGCAGAAGATGGCCCAAATCCTTAGGCCTCCATCATCCGCATAAGAGACCCAGATGGAGTTCCAGGCTCGTGGCTTCAGCCTGGCCCTGGCCTAGCCCCAGCTGTTGTGGCCATTTGGCAAGTGAACCAGCAGATGGAAGCTTTCTCTGCCTATCTCTGTTAACTCTGCCTTTCAATAATAAATAAGTCCAAGCATAACAATAAGACAAGCCCAAATCAAGTCACAGTATACAAAAGAACTGTCCCATAGTCCTCAAGTGTGTCACGTTTGTGAAGGACGTAGAAGAACTGGGGAACTGTTCAGGTTGTAAGAGACTAAAAAAAGTGAAAATTAAGTACAGTGCATGATCCTAGGCTGGATCTTACTGCTCTAAAGGACATTAATGTGACAGTGAAATTTGTATAGGATCTGAGGGTTCCATGGTAGTAGTATATCAGTGTTAGCTTTAAAGCTTTGGGATTATTTAGGAAAATATCCTTATTCATAGCTAATATATGTTAGAATACATATTTGAGGGTTATGAGGTATAATGACAGTAAATATTTCAGGAAAAATACGTTCTTGCAACTTTTCTGTGAGCCTAAGATGGTTTTCACATAAAAGTAAAAAGAAGGCTTTAATTTTGTTCTTGTTTGTATAGCTGATAATGGATCCAGATCATGTGAAAATACATTAGAGAAAATGAGATCTTTGAAAACATGATCTCTGAAGATAAACAAGAGACTGAGTTACTTCATGAACAGTACAATAGATTGATGTGTCTCCTCTTTCCACCCAGATCCTTCATTTGCAGTGTCTACCTACAGTTTGAAGTCTGTGGAGTTTAAATATGCTCGTAACCTTCATGAAATTCTTTTTAACTTTAGTGAAAAGTTTAATTTTTAAAAAATTTATTTATTTATTTGGATTGTGGAGTTGCAGAGAGAGAGAGAGGTGGAGAGAGAGAGCTCTTTTATCCACTGGTTCACTACTCAAGTGGCCACAATGGCCAGGACTAGGCTAACCCTAAGCTAAAAGACAGAGAGGTCTAAAAGACAGGAGCTTCTTCCAGGTCTCCCACATGGGTGACAGGGTTCCAAGTACTTGGGCCATCTTTTGATGCTTTTCCCAGGCCACTAGCAGGGAGCTGAATCAGAAGTGGAGCAGCCAGGACTCGAACCAATGCTGATATGGGAGTAGCAGGTGGTGGGTCTACCTGTTTCACCAGGATGCTGGCCCCAAGAAAATTTAATTTCAAATAATTTTTATAGCTATTTATATACACTGTCAACTTTAATAAAATCTACTTGGATATCCACTGTAACTTTTAGTAATATATCTAATCTATTGAAATAAACTGTAATTTTTAAGTCCTTTCTGTGGAGATACAACTATTGGTATATGAGAGCCCAGTTAAAAGTTCTTCTTTCTCTTTGAGATCTACTTTATGATTTATGAAATCTGTTTTATGCTTGTTATATAAAGCAGGTAAAAATGCTAGCACTTCACAGACTTGTTATAATTTGTTTTCTATCATTCTGTCTCAGAAGCTAAGTACCTGGGTGCTGGTAACAATAGCTGGTTAGTGTTTGTTGCTGTTTCATCAGTTGCTCTGTGAATATTATATCATCTATTAACTAGATTATTACAAGTTTTTAAATCCTTAAATTGGTTGGGAGTTGGAACTTAGGCTTCTTTTTTAACTCTTGTTCATTAGAACTCAAGGTATACTTTTTATTCTCTATGTAGATAATCAGAAAATCACTGATATCCAGGAATAAAAGATTCATTACCAATCAATTAGCACGTTCTTCCTAAAATTTAAGGAGTCTTTTCTTCCTTATTTTACAGAAAATTCATTTTCATTTTTGAAAACTTGAAACTTCTTATGAATAAATATTTAAATAATTTTTATATATCAGATACCCAGTTAAATACTTTCTCTGTACTTTATTTGATAGGTACCGTTGTTTTTCTCATTTTACAGATGAAGAAATGGGAGCTAAGCAATGCATCAGTAGTAAACAATAAAGCCAAGAACTGAATTCAGATTTTAGACTACCATGCTGAACTAAAAAAAAATCAAGCATTTAAAAAATATAGTTTTATAAAATTGTTCCTTATTTGGGAAGTTTCTTTAATTAACGACATCCTTCACAGTTGGGTGAGAAAGACATATATTAGTGATGATGGTTATACTTATATCATCCTAGTTACTTCCTGCATTATAAAAAGTGTTGGAATTTAAACTTTTAAACTATATGTAAACTTCAATAGAACATCTGGGTAAAGGTACATTTGGAACATTAAAGTATAAATGAAGCCACTAAACAGATTAAAGTAAGTTAATCTTCCTTTTATGACTTGTAAGCATGTCTCCAATTATACTCTGTCACTACTATACTACTATAGTGAAGAAGTATCTAGTTGCCCAAAATTGAGACAGATTTTCAGTATGGCTGTGTTCATATTAAGAGTTCTGAAGTCCAGCTGTTAACAGCTACACAATCTTTAATTGAGCATAATGGCTATTTTTGTAACAGCTAGTTTGAGAATATTAAAATGTTTTCTCATAAGTTTCAGTATCTTTGCACTTCCTGTACTTTGTGTGAGAAGATGCACTTCATTGAAATCTGAATTACTTCATAACAACGTCTCATTTGGCAACAAAATGTGAAAACAGTGGTAAATTCCTTTACTTGGGCTACCATTGTGCAGATTTATTTTGGTGGTATAGTTTGATATCCTGAATGTTAAAAACGGTTAGCTTAAGTAGGCTAGTAAATTAGAATTTTCCAATATCCTTAGCTTTTTTTCTTCCTGCAGTTAATTTGCTCTGCTGACTCCCTACACGAGGTGGCAACAGCTGGCCTTTTTACTAGAGCTCAGAGGGATTAGTGAGTAGGAGTCCAAGCAGCATGCTCAGCCTCTTGCCTCTGTTGACTGGTCTTTATTGTTTGATGCCTGAGCATCTCCCAGACAGCAAGCAATTGTTTCTGGAAACTTAAAGTTTGTTTCTGTTGGGCGTATACAATGCTGCTGGAGCTTGTCTTTGTGTTGCTTCACTTTCCCAGTCTCCTCTTATCCTCTGTTCTGTGCTTTCTCTGGATAATTAGAAAAGAGCAAAGATAACAGCCTTTATATATTAGTGTGTGTGAAATTCAGTTTTAACTCAAAAATTCAGATATACAGACTATAAATGAAAGGGTTTTTTTTCCTGAGTTATCAGATTTCAATAACAAAATCACTTTTAGAATGAAACCTTTATTCTTCAAAATTAATATTATACTATTTAATGACAAAAACAGATGTATGTGCATTTTTTAAATTATGGTGATTAAAAAGGGAGCTGCAGCAAAATGCCAGTTTTAACAGCTAAGATTAAAAGAGATGTGTGCTGTAATTGCTTAAATCTAAGAAGATTATTTCTCTTAAAATATAATTCTAATTTAGAGGATAGTTATAAGAATATCTTCATGCCATGTTAAAACTTGGTTTTAAAAAAAATACTCAGGATCTAGCTAAAATCGACCCTTAGTTAGCCAGAATGATTTTATTCTTCTGCATTTATAAAAAGAGCCAAGCTTCCATACCTACAAAATCCTTGAGGATAATTATAGATTGAAAGTAGTGTTCCTGAAGTAGTATGAAACTGAACATAAGCCTGAACAATTATTAGGCTCATAATTTGAAACTTAAAATTGCACAAAAAAAAATTCTATGTTTCAGACACTATTTTCCCAGAGGTGGGACCCTGGCATGCCTGTTTAGACAAGGCTCCACAGGTGATTGTTGCATCCATCATTGCTACCTGTTCACCTGCCCATAGACTGGTGTTCTTCCACATGAATACAGCTTGTCATTTTATTACTGAGAAAAATTAACATATACTTTTATAGAGTCTGATATTATGGCTGTTGAAAATTTAGTAAGTTATTTGAATTACATCTGCAGTGGTATATTCATTTTGTTTCTGAAATGAAAACTTAGCCAAAGAAAATTAATTTCAAAGGGATTTAAGGGAGGAAAAAGTTATACTGAGTTCTAAAGGTCCAGAGGGGATTTTTAAAAGAGAAGGTTTTTTAAAATGGACGCAATCACAAAAGAATAGAATGAGGTACCCTGGAGAGAAAGCGTGAACTGTAAGAATCATTATCCCTGTAGCATCATTTATATCTCAGTGCTGTAACTGTTTCCTTAGCCCACCAATGATAAGACTTCAGTATTGTTTCATCCCCTAGCTTCTAACACATTTCTAAGTTCTCTGGTTCTGTCCAGGTTGCCCCTCTTCCAGTCCAGCTCTCTGCTGTGGCCCAGGAGTGCAGTGGAGGATGGCCCAAGTGCTTGGGCCCTGCACCCACATGGGAGACCGGGAGGAAGCACCTGCCTCCTGGCTTCAGATCAGCACAACGTGCCAGCTGTAGCAGCCATTTGTGGGGTGAACCAATGGAAGGAAGACCTTTTTCTCTGTCTCTCTCTCTCTCACTGTCTAACTCTGCCTGTGGAAAAAAAAAAAAAAAAAAAGAACAGTTGACACAAAGAGTATAGTGATCCTTGGAGAGAGTCCTCTGTGTTAGAGAAGAGGCATATGCAGGCAGAGCTCCCCAGGAGGCCGGCAGACTGTGCTTTCTGGATTACAGAGGAGAAAATGCAGACTCAGAGTGGGCTTTTAGAATGAAGCACATTTTTCATGGCCTACATCTTGTCTTTTAGAGTTGTCATTGAGGGCTGTTGACAAATTGGTACAAGATTGAAAGGATATTTACTACCGGGAAATAGTATATAGGCTACTGATACTCAGTGCTTTATTAGCAAGCATCTTTTGATTTAAATTCAGGTTTTAATTGATTAAAGTTTTCTTCAATAATTTATTGTATTTGCTATTTATCATTTTAAAGTGAACTTTACTTATATACTACTGTAAAAATATTCATAGATATTTAAAAGACCAGTACACATATATAAAACCAGAAAATTTTTTTCTCTTTCTAATAATGCTTACTATTTCCTCAGTGAAAGATTTTAGAATTAAATAATATCATTAAAATTAGGGTTAGGGGCTGGTGTCATGACACAGTAGGTTAATCCTCCGCCTGTGGCGCCGGCATCCTTTATAGGCACTGGTTCTAGTTCAGCTGCTCCTCTTCCGATCCAGCTCTCTGCTGTGGCCTGGGAAAGCAGTAGAAGATGGCCCAAGTGCTTGGGCCCCTGCACCCATATAGGGGACCCAAGGAAACTCCTGGTTTCTGGCTTTGGATCAGCTCAGTTTCAGCCATTGCGGCCATTTGGGGAGTGAGCCAGCAGATGGAAGATCTTTCTCTCTGTCTCTCCCTCTCACTGTCTGTAACTCTACCTCTCAAATAAATTTTTTAAAAAAGACTAAATATCTTGAAATAAATAGTTAGGGTTAAACTTTGTTTTCTTTTAATAATTATGTTTTTATGTTCTCTCCATTTATTTTTTTTTTTAAGATTTATTTATTTGAAAGGCAGAGGTGTTTTTAGAGAGAGAAAGGGAGACAGAGAGAGAAAAATCTTTCATCTGCTGATTCACTCCCCAAATGGCCACAGTGGCTAGACCTGGGCTTGTTCCCAACCAGGAGCCAGGAGTTTATTCCAGGTCTCCCACACGTGTGCAGGGGCCTAAGGACTTGAGCCATTTTCCACTGCTTTCCAAGGCACATTAGCAGGGAGCTGGATCAGAAGTGGAACAGCCAGGACGTGAACCAACAGCCATATGGGATGCCAGCACTGCAGATTTTTTTTTCTCCTACGCCACAATGCTGGTTCCTAATCTCTCCATTTCTTTTTTTTTTATTATTAATTAATTTATTTGAGAGGTAGAGTTACAGACAGAGCGAGAGACAGAGAGAGAGATCTTCCATCCACTGGTTCACTCTCCAAATGGCTGCAGCAGCCAGAGCTGTGCCATTCCTAAGCCAGGAGCCAGGTGCTTCCTCTCAGTCTCCCATGTGAATGCAGGGGCCCAAGGACTTGGGCCATCTTCTACTGCTTTCCCAGGCCATAACAGAGAGCTAGATTGGAAGAGGAGCAGCCGGGACTAGAACTGGCGCCCACATGGGATGCTGGTGCCGCAGGCGGAGGATTAACCCACTATGCCTCAGTGCCGGCCCCTCTCTCCATTTCTAAGATAGAAAAATAGAACCCAGTAATAGACACTAAATCTAACCACAAAATGATCTGTTGGCCTATGCAGCAGTGTATTATAAAACAAATTAAGCAAGATACAAGTTTTTTAAAAAAAAATTTCTTTGAAGAATTTGTGGATTTATATACACTAAACTGATTATTCTATAAGGCATGGTTCCTAGAGTAGTTAATTAGAGAGGAGGTAGGGTAAGGACATACGGGATTTTAGTTTTTACTTCTATTTATTTCTAAATTCTTCCCTCCCAGAAAGCACTGTTCAGAATTACTCTATAAATTTCATAATCTTAATTATCCTATCCATGGAAATGATGGATCTGATATATAATAATTCCGAATCTAAAAAGTGACAGGTATTTTTCCAGCTAGTATCTTGGTAGTTGTGATACCAGGAAATTTCATGGGGCTACGTTGTGAATACTCATGCTGTCATCCTCAGTGGTTGAAATGAGCATTAAAGTCTCGCTTCCTATAACTGCCCATCATATATCTGTCATCTCAGAATGAACTGAAATCGTTTTTGAACTAGAGACATTTTCAAACTTGTGCAACCCATTTTAAATAATAGGCTTTCTCTTTCATTGTTACCTTGTGGAGTATCCCATTTTAATTTTTTAAAACAGCTCTTTATCTCCTAGTTTTAGTATTTGGAGTTATGAAAAGAAATTTGCTATTTTTATTGACATCAGTTAAGTCTCCTCTCTGGGCCAAAAATTCTAGTCTTTATATTTAGCCTTTCTTTCTATTAGGCCCACTTCATATTCTGAGTCACATGTACAAATCTGTCTCTAGACAGATTAGCTGCACTTGAATTTCCAATTAGTTTGATTCTTTTCTCTTTTTATTTCCTTCTTCAATTGCAGAACTAATACCTATGGATTCTGGAAAATATAGATGGTAAATTTTAGAAAAAAAATTGCCATTATCCAGAGATTACTACTGTAGCATTGTATGTGGTTTAACAAAATTTTGAATGTGGGCCTGATTTGGCTTATTTTTATATCCCCACATCTTCAGTTCATTGTCAGTTCCATTATTTCTAGTTTCCTAGCTATCAGAGTAGGTTGAATGTCTCCTTTTTTATGTAAACGTATGTCAGAAATGTTTATTAACAGGAACAAGCAACATTAGTAAAAATAAAACCTTTGATACCAGTTCCTTGATGTAGCGTAAGTATTCCAGATACCGTATTGTAGTATATAACATGTATTGAAAAATCAGTCTCCTTTGAAAGTTATTCCCCACCATGACCTGTATGAGACCCTGGCCTTCCTATGTATGCTTGTGTCTTCATCATGTCTCTCCTTTCCTTCTTCAAAGAAGTTTAAGACATTTCTCATCTTAAAACTGATGGATTGGTCCTTCCATGCAGTCTAGCAATTTTTTAATCTTATTTTCACACGGGAAGACTCTTGCCTGCTGCTTCCACTCTTATCTATCCCCTTAACTCTGTAATCTTTTATGCTCACTTTTTGCGAAAGTGTTTGGATTTGGATTACTAAAAATCAAGAGAAAACAATGATCCAGACAAACATTAAGGAAGAGAAAATATTCCTGTGTAACCGCATCATTTGATACTTTGAAATTAATATTCTGCTTTCCTAACAGCCCCTTCCATTTGTCTAGTGCTTTACAATTTAGAAAACTTTTGTTTGTCTGTTTGTCTTGCAAAGTCATATGAGGCTTGTAATGCATTACCCCTGTGTCTATTGAGGATAACGATCTAACCAGTTACATAAACATTTATGACAAAGCAGGGGCTAACAGTTTGGGAGACAGTGGCTTTGTAGATTGTTTTGGAATTCTACTCATTTTTAGGCTTTGGATTTGTGTGGGTGATTGTAAATCACAAGTTAATATAATTAGCTTCCTTGTTTTTATTATTTTTATTATATTTATATTTATAATATATATTTATATTATTTTTCATACATTTTAGTTTTAAAACATATTTTAGTGAAACTAATCATGAAAATCTAGAACAATGAGTTTGGCTCCTAAAGATGTATGCAGTATAAAACTTATGAGTAAATTTCTAATTTAATAATATGTGAAATTAGTTCTGAAGTTGTTTTCATTCTTCTGAGGTGTGTTCTGGCTTTGTAACCAATATAGGTTGAACATGCCTAATCCAAATTGCTCTGAATTCTGAAAATTTTTGAGCACTTACATGATACTCAGAAGATTTCAGAGTGTTTCAGATTTTAGGTTAGTTCCATGCACTGGTAAACTCTAGGGAGATACTCCGCAACCTGAAACACTTCTGGTCCCAGACATTTCAGATAGAACATGCTCAACCTGTGTCAGTAATGATACTTCCTTGTAGAATAATTGTGAGAAATAGCAGAAAATTTGAGAAATCAGTCTAACAAAGCATGAATACCTGTTTTCCTTCTGATAGCTTTAATTTATTTTGTCCTAATGCAACATCTTATTTAAGAAATATAACTTGTATTTCATGTGTGCATTTCATCTTACTTAATTTATAATTTTATTAAAGCCTACAACTTTTAATTCTACTTTTTTTGTAAATTTTTAGTATGGTTCATGAATCACAATTACATTCTTCAAACTCTTTCCTTTACTTTTAAAATTACATTAATGAGCTGACTGTTTAAGAATCGTTCTCATGATACATTCATCTGTTATGCTTCCATTTTAAAGCTTCAGCACTGAAGGTCTTTTGACAAACCAATATTTATAACAGTTTGACAGCAGGATGAGGAACAGCGTTTGTCTTTGTAACAGCACGAAGAAAGACCCTTTCCAAGACCCAGTCATGCAGTTACAATCTTGACCTCTTTCTTATGCTGGGAACATACATACAGAAGCACCTCCCATGTGTTTTCTTGTCCCATTGACTGTCCATTCACTTCCCATCTGTTTTGCAGTCTTAAAGGAACAGAAGGGGCCCTCTTCTTATAAATCTGTCTTTTCAGGTGATAAATGATGTCCTATCTCTTTAAGGGCTGCCTGGGTGGTTTTCCTTTTCTTAAAATGTTTCAGCTTTCCTCCCAACAAAATTCAGAGTAAAACGTACTTTTAAGAATTAAGAAGGAAACAGAAGAGGGAGAAAAAAATGGTAGATTTCTTAAAAGCATTTCAGTTGATTAGAATAAAGTATTTTACTGATCTTTTCTTGTCTTCCCAATTAATTGCCTAAATCATACTTTTACAGATGTGTTGATATTTGGATTTTTCTGTGGGAGCAAATAGAATGTGTTTATTTAGAAAGAATATGTTTTAATCTTTTTTGGAAAAAAGAAACCAATGTATTACTGAATTAGCATATAAAATAGTAAAGTATATTGAATCAGTTAAAAAATTATAAAGTTTAAAAAGATAATTAAAGATAAGTTTATTTTGGTGCAAAACATTTTGAAATTCATGTGAGAAGTCTTTCAAAATCTCATGAGAAATGTTTATTATGAAAATATTATGCATGGATTCCAAAATAAACTTTTCCTCTGATTGCATTTTCCAAGAACTATTTGAATACCTCTTGTACAGTGTGGTACTAATACTATACTATGTATCTGAAATTTGCTGAGAGTAGGTCTTAAATGTTCTTATCATAAAATAGAAATGGCAACTCTATGAGCTAATGAGTATGTTATTTAGATTGATTGTGATTGTCATTTCACAATGTACATATATTTATCAAAATACCATGTTGTACACCCTTAACATTTATTCTTTTTGCATTTCAATCGTGCATCCATCAATAAGTTGAAAAATAATAAAAAAGTCTTTTTAGTGATAATTTGGTTTTATCGATACAAAGCATGTACTGAATACAGAATAAAATAATTCACAGAAGACAATTATAATGCTATGCTAGAATCTTTTACATTTTAAAAGGTGATCATAAATTCCATAAAAGTTAAAATTCTTCTATTTCTGAAAATAAATAAGTGCCATAAGTATAGGTATTTAAGTCATTGAGTTTTCCAAAAGTTAAACAGAAATAAAAAATAATTTTTCCTCCATGCAGAAATTATTTCTAGGATGCTAAATGTGATAGTCTACCCTTCCTCTCTATCTTGTGGAGTATTCTCAAATTGCTAGTATAAAAATCATTACCAGTATACAAGGACTTACTTTTGGTATAATATGATATATTATATGCATAAGTGAATATATGTATCTTCTACAAACAAACTTGCTAGAACTAGTTCATTAATTCCCTGGTTTATTAAAAAAAATTATTTGAGGCAGCTTACAAACATTTGTCCCTGTAGGGAAGATAAAAAATATCTGAGTGGCTGGTGCTGTGGCATAGTAGGCTAAATCTCCGCCAGCAGTGCCAGCATCCCATATGGGCACCGGTTCATGTCCCAGCTGCTTCTCTTCGGATCCCACTCTCTGCTGATGGCCTGGGAAAACAGTAGAAAATGGCCCTAGCTCTTGGGTCCCTGCACCTGCATGGGAGACCCGCAAGAAGCTCCTGGCTCCTGGCTTTGGATCAGTCCAGCTCCAGCCATTGAGGCCATTTGAGGAGTGAACAGCAGATGGAAGACCTTTCTCTGTCTCTCCATCTCTCTGTCTGTAACTCTGCCTATCATAATAAATAAAATCTTTTTAAACAAAATATTTAAGTGGAAAGGTTACATGGAAAGAAAGGGGAAATCCGGGTAAGTGAAATGAAGTGAAACTTTGGATTAAAGATTAGTAACCCCCTCAAAATACGTGCTCAAAGGTTCTACATACTTTGCTAGAAATAAGTTCCAACAGATTTAGCCATGGGCTTCCTAGAGGTAGTACAGAGTTTATTACGTGATTCACGGTGGCCATCAGTCAAAACAACAGTTAACTTAGGAGAAGCATGAATAATTCCCAGAGAGAAAGTTCTCTCGTCTGTCCTCTTAGTGGATACTGCAGTAGATGATACAGTGAGTCCAATGGTTACATGTAATCATAAATTCCATGCAGCTCTTTATTTTAATGTTCTCCAATGATATGTAGTTGTGGGAGAAATCAAAATGACATATTCCAAACACATAGCTGTTTGGCTTATCTGAAGATAAAATAGGATCTAAAGATGAATTAATGTGGTAGGAGGCTGGGCATTTGATACAGTGGTTAAGATGCCACTTGAGATACCTGCATCCCACATTGGAGGGCCACATTGGAGGGCCTGGTGTTGACTCCCATGTCCAGCTTTCTGCTAGTGCACATCTGCCCCTGCTGCCCACTTGGGAATCCAGATTGAATTCCTGGCTCTTGCCTTCTGCTTTTTCAGGCACTTGAGGAGTGAGACAGGAGATGGATCTCACTCTTTCTGTGTCTCCACCTTTCAGATAAAGAAGTAAAAATAAAAAGTTAAAAAAAAAATTATGTAAACATGGGACTGTAATTCAAAAAGTTCATGGAACACAATTAAAAGATAAGTTTATTTGGATACAAAACAGTTGAAATCCATGCAGATATTCTTCTAAAAGTTCATGGAAAATGTGTATTATAATAGAACTACACATGGCTTTTTAAATTTTTTGCACCAAAATAAATTTATCTTTTATGAAATTTCACTTTTATGAAATTTTGAGAACCCTTGTACATCCCCCATACAATCTTCTATATTATTGTCTCTTTTTTGCAGATGAATCATTTAGTAAGATTCATTAGCCAACAGTTCAGGGTTCCGTTGATACTCACAGCACATGGATTGATACTACTCTTTGTTAAGGTTGACCTATTATAAATAATTGAGCAGTAGGATTAACATCTACATATGAAAGTTGAGAGATTTTTTTTTTAAGATTTATTCATTTACTTTAAAATCAGAGTTACAGAGAAGTAGAGGCAGGGAAAGAGGTCTTCCATCTACTGGTTCACTCCGCAGATGGCCGCAAAGGCCAGGACTGGGCCATGCCGAAGACTGGAGCTTCATCCAGGTCTCCCACATGGGTACGAGGTCCAAGGACTTGGGCCATCCTCTGCTGCTTTCCCAGGTGCATTAGCAGGGAGCTGGATTGGAAATGGAGCAGCTGAAACTCAAACCAGCACCCATATGGGATGCCAGTGCTACAGGTGGTAGCCTTAAGCTGCTACCTCACATCACCAGCCCCTAGTTAAAGGATCTAAGAGGTGTAAAAACCTGAACATAAGATCTAAATATTAAATATGTCGATTATTTATAACTATCACTTGTAATTTATATATAATTTTAAATTAAAATTAAGTGAACATTTATAATATTTTTATCTATATAGATTAACATATATATTTAGGTATTATGTCCGGCTTTTTATACCTCTTAGATCCTTCAATATCTGGGGAATAGGCTTCAAAACATATAGAAATTATTTGCAGATATTTTTATCATATGTAGCCAAATGAGGCCTTGCAGCACTGCTTATACTATAAAAAAAAAGTCTGAACTTACCCACTAGTTGCTGTTGAACTATTTATATGTTTAGCAGGTATAATGTTATTTACTTCACAAACTGTCTTAAGGCAGCTTTTTACTAAATTATATTGATTTGTGCTGATAAAAATAGTAGTTTTTTTCTATAATCATATTTAATGTTTGAATTAGGTATTTAAGTCATATCACTCAACAATGAATGAGTGAAGAATTAATGAATATTTATGAGCATCCCTTACACAGCAAGGACTGTGCTGAGCTGAGTGATCTCAAATGACAAATTTTTTTTTTAAATAATTTATACAAGCAGTCCATGCTGTTCCCCACACTGATTTGCAGCAAAAAGAAAAAAGTGTTCT
This sequence comes from Oryctolagus cuniculus, assembly GCF_051225735.1. Taxonomy (NCBI): domain Eukaryota; kingdom Metazoa; phylum Chordata; class Mammalia; order Lagomorpha; family Leporidae; genus Oryctolagus; species Oryctolagus cuniculus. The sequence continues at coordinate 85,614,515 of NC_142870.1, read as the reverse complement.
CTCCAAAATAAATGATGTAACCCTGTGAGAATAGTACTGCAATTTGTGATTACATGTTTTACTGGAAGGTTAACATCAGTTAAATAAAATGATACTAAGGAATAAACAATAATACAAGTTTAAAAGGATGCAGATAATTAGAGAACTACATTTCAGTCCTAAAATTTAAAGTAATATGGGCTTTGAATTCTTCTGGATAGATTCTCTCATTTTATAGATCAAGAAAGTAGAACCGGCTTGTCCACAGTTACTTGTCCACAAGGTTAATAACAAAATACCACATTGATATGAATAAGATATGCATTATATTATGTTCTGTCCTTTATTTTTAAAAAACTGTGTAAAATAACTGCCCTGTTGATTATTAAATATGTTAAGCCAAGGACTGCTGAAAAGTTTTCATCAAACAGTTTTGTTATTGTACACTCCTGTGAAGCCCATGTTTTAGAAGATTTTTGTCTGTAACTATACGCTGTATGTTCTTTTTAATTATACATACAAGAACTAAATATAGCTCCTAATCAGCATAAATAAATAGTTTTTAAGGTAACATATAATTCTAGTCCAAACAAAGGTTTCTGTTTCATGTTTTGAATAATGAAATTAAGCCAGCCTTCACAGGCCTCAGAAGCCTGGAAACCCTAGCTTTGCACTGTCCTAGTTTTTATTGCTTTCCAGGACAGATGAATTGATGCCTCGTTCTGTTACAAGCAGAAGTATTCTGTTTGTCTTCATTAACGAGGGTGCTTAAAAATAATCATGACTTTATACAAGAAGAAAAAACCTACAGGGTTGAAATTGAGAAGATAAATGCCAGATTTAGCTCTACATTTCTGTCTCTGGTTAATCCTTCCATTGATTATAAAAGTACAGGTTTTTCTTGGGCTAAATCTAAGTACCTTTTTTCTTGTTTCTCTATAGTAAAGATTCTTTTAAATGCTTAGCTTCTAAGAGGTACTTGTATAGCATAACTGTCTAATAAAAAGCAAATATATTACGAGAAGTATCTTAATATTTGATACCAAATGTTTATGCAACATGTTATAAAAGTTAAGATACATTTGGTTCTTTGGATGTGTGGTTCACTTAGAGTCTACTACACTAGTAAGTTTGCAGCTTGTTTCTTCATGCTTTTTGAAAAGCTTCAAACATAGTAAAAGGTTTATTTCTGTGCATGTGGTAGTATTTTGTGTGTGGTTCTTTGTTCCCGTTCTAAACTGTTATTAACCACTGAAGTGAACCTTCTCCTGGGTTTGGCCTTTTGGTATTCACAGTGTATTCAGAACCTAATTACAGATTAGTCTATATTTGAGACTTTTAGAGCAGTATCAGAAGACTAAAAAAGAAAATGAGAGTAGCAGTATCATTTCATGTGGAGATCAAGAGGCCCGAAACCTGAATGGGTGTCAAGTCATGTGAAGGAAAGAGAAAAGAGAAGGAACCTCATTCACTGACACTCACGGTTTATGAGTTGGGGATTATTGGAATATTCATGACTCAATCAAGAAGCACAATGAATTGGTGTTTGAAATAGCTCATCTTTTAAGTAAACATTGGATAAATGGAAAGTAGACTCAGTATCCACTACATGTAGAATTCTGTGTAACAGAAATAGCTGTTAATCCCTTCCTGAATTGGTTTACTTTATCAAGTAAATCACAAATTTTATAAGAATTCTCTAGGTATGAATATTTAACCCAGATATTTGATAGAAAAGGAAGTGTTCTTTTTAATTAGATCATTATTAATATCTTTGCATGTTTCTCAAATAAATATAGTAACATTTGAAATTTAAAAACACTGTGATATTGATGGATTAATTTAGAAGGATCAAGGAAGTAAAAAGTTTTAGTTGCTAATATTCAACCTCATTTTTATCAATAAGTCAGTTTTTGTGCAGCCATATAGTATAGCGAATGCCCAAGATGTCTTGAAAACTTCTATCAAAATTTTAAATAAACGAATTCAAACATGTGAAATAATACTGCTTATTATTTGTAATGTAGTTTTCCTTGCAAAACATGAAATCAGAGTGTAGTTTCTAAAGCTGCACATGAATTTATAGTTAGTGTATTTCAGCCTTGATAAAATGGTGCAATAATTAAGTTGAAGTTTCTTCCTCACACTGTTAGATCTGAATATTTTCTGTGTCGCCTATCTAGTTCGGGTGTGACCACTCAGCTTTCCTTGACCTTCATTACCTAAGTGAACCCTGCCTTCTGTAACCAGGCTTCCTCTAGCTCTTCTAGTCCTGGTTTATGCCCTCTTGGTTAGTTTTTAATTATCCAGAAAGCCCACCAAATGACTTTCTTCACTTATTTTCTATGCCATATATTGAGGAACTTCATTCAGTTGAGTACCTCCTGGACACATATGGTAATCCAAGCATTGTTCTAGACTCTGAAGAGACTAAACAATTTTTGTCTAGTTTTATACTTCAGAACTTTTTCTCCAAGGGTTTCTTCAAATGTGTGTAGATTTAGTCTCCTCAAGAGATAATAATATTCACCAGACTATGATAGTGGATTATGCAATTTTGGGGCATCCTTTGGCTCAAGAATGTTTAGAAAGTATCAATAACTATTCTGTCCTCTGGTTTTTACCAAACTGTGTCTTATTTCACATAAAAGGTAATACTACAACAAATGAACTTAAGATGACAGCATATGCTTTCTTACCATGAGAGTCAACATATGAGTATGTTTCTGAATCAGAAGAATGTGGACAAAGTTAACTCCAGGCTTTAATATCCTCATCTTTAGCAGTGATTTTGTATAAGGGCCAAGTGAAAAGTCAAATTTGAAATCAACGTAAACAGTTGACACTTCCTAGAGTGGGAGAAGCAAGGAATGCTGCTTTTTAAAAAAAAAAATTTATTTATTTTTCTTTTAAAAAAAAAAAAAAAAGAGTTACATAGAGAGAGAGGAGAGGCAGAGAGAGAGAGGGAAAGAGGTCTTCCATCCGCTGATTCACTCCCTGATTGGCCACAATGGCCAGAGCTGCGCTGATCCAAAGCCAGGAGCCAGGAGCTTCCTCCAGGTCTCCCACAGGGGTGCAGGGGCCCAAGCACTTGGACCATCTTCTACTGCTTTCCCAGGCCATAGCAGAGAGCTGGATTGGAAGCGGAGTTATCCAGGACTCAACCCAGTGCCCATATGGGATGCCAGCGCCACAGGTGGCTGGCTTTACCCACCATGCCACAGCACCAGCCCAGGAATGCTGCTTAAATATAGGCTATCATCTCTGTCATACCATCAGTGCATTAAGTAGAACAACAAGTGATGAAAGGAATCCTTTTTAGTATTAAAAGGATACATTTATCACAACTCCTTTATCTAACCCCTCCAAAAAAAAAAAAAATGAAGATTTATTTTATTTATTTTAAAGAGTTAGAGAGAGGCAGAGATAGACAACGGTTTTCTTTCTTTCTTTCTTTCTTTCTTTTTTTTTTTTTTTTTTTTTGACAGGTAGAGTTATAGACAGTGAGAGAGAGACAGAGAGAAAGGTCTCCCTTCCATTGGTTCACTCCCCTAATGGCTGCCACGGCCAGCACTGCGCCAATCCGAAGCCAGGATCCAGGTGCCTCCTCCTGGTCTCCCAGGCAGGTGCAGGGGCCCAAGCACCTGGGCCATCCTCCACTGCCCTCCGAGGCCACAGCAGAGAGTTGGACTGGAAGAGGAGCAACCGGGACTAGAACCCGAAGCCCATATGGGATGCTGGCGCTGCAGGTGGAGGATTAACCAAGTGAGCCAGAGCGCCGGCCCCCAGATAGAGGTTTTCATCTGCTAGTTCACTCCCCAGTTGGCTGCAACGGCCGGAGCTGAGCTAATTCGAAGCCAGGAGCTTCTTTGGGTCTCCCTTGTGAGCATCAGGGACCCAGTCCTCTGCTGCTTTGCCAAATGCATTAGCAGGGAACTGGATTGGAAGTGGAGCAGCCAAGAATCAAACTGGTGCTCATACGGGATGCCAGCACTGCAAGCCAGGGCTTTAACCCACTGTGCCACAGGGCCAGCCCCAACACCGCCATTCTTTCTTTCCTTCAACATGTACACATCCTCAACCCATGACTTTCTAGTAACTTCCTTAAATGTCCTTTTTGTCATTCCTGAATTTTCAAGGCATGATAGTACTATGTCCTGATACATTGCAAAATATTTTGTGAAAGCATAGCTTTTTAAGGGAAATTTGGCAGTTTTCTATTCTGTGGTTTTCCTGTTGATGTGAATTAAGTAGTCCTATTGTTTTTTTCTTTCTTTCTTTCTTTTTTAACTTTTATTTAATGAATATAAATTTCCAAAGTACAGCTTATGGATTACAATGGCTTCCCCCCCCCATAACTTCCATCCCACCCGCAACCCTCCCCTTTCCCACTCCCTCTCCCCTTCCATTCACATCAAGAATCATTTTCAATTCTCTTTATATACAGAAGATCAGTTTAACATATATTAAGTAAAGATTTCAACAGCTTGCACCACATAGAAACACAAAGTGAACAATACTGTTTGAGTACTAGTTATAGCATTAAATCACAATGTACAGCACACTAAGGACAGAGATCCTACATGAGGAGTAAGTGCACAGTGACTCCTGTTGTTGACTTAGCAATTTGACACTCTTGTTTATGGCATCAGTAATCACCCTAGGCTCTTGTCATGAGTTGCCAAGGCTATGGAAGCCTTTTGAGTTCACCAACTCTGATCATATTTAGACAAGGTCGTAGTCAGAGTGGAAGTTCTCTCCTCCCTTCAGAGAAAGGTACCTCCTTCTTTGATGACCTGTTCTTTCCACTGGGGTCTCACTCGCGGAGATCTTTCATTTAGGTCTTTTTTTTTTTTTTTTGCTAGAGTGTTTTGGCTTTCCATGCCTGTAATATCTCATACTAGCTGATAGAATAAAAAGGAAGAGAACAATCCAACATGGGAAGCGAGATACACAGCAGACCCATAGAATGGCAGATGTCCTAAACAGCACTCTGGCCTCAGAATCAGCCCTTAAGGCACGCGAACCTATTGTTTTCATTTAGAAAAAATGCTCTCAAGACTTTTCTTTTTAAAATATTTATTTATTTGAAAAAATTACAAAGAGGGGAGAATGGGGGCTCTTCCATCCACTGGTTCACTCTCCAAATGGCCACAGCACCGGAGCTGGGCCGATCCAAAGCCAGGAGCCAGGAGATTCTTCGGAGTCTCCCACTCAGGTGCAGGGGCTCAAGGACTTGGCCATCTTCCACTGCTTTCCCAGGCCAAAGCAGAGAGCTGGATTGAGAGTGGAGCAGCTGGGACTCGAAACGGCACCCACGTGGGATACCGGTGCTGCAGGCAACATCTTTACCTCCTACTCCACAGCAGTGGCTCCAAGAATCTTCTTAATAGTTAGTCCTTACAGGGTTAGATGCCTGCATCAGAGTGGCTCTTGTATCTTTCAATACAAATAGATCTTGTTCTAAAGAGTCTCTTATGAGTGATATTACTGTACTACAGGCCCACAGGTAGTCCATCCAACTGAAGACAGAAGTCAATGATAGGACAAAAGGATGGGTAGAGCTGACCCTGCAGCTCCCTGTTGGACTCAAATGATGCATCAAATGGAGTTGGATTCCTGTCTTCATCTAGTTCAGTGTTTCCAAGTAGAAATATTTCTCATTGAAATGTTTGCAAGAGCTGCTGAGGCTGTAAACATCTGTTTGAGATTTCTGTGTGTTGTGCTATTTAGGTTAGATATTTTTTAAAGATCCTGTTCATTTTTAAAATTCTCTGAAACTGTACCTCCCCTCTGGTTTATACAAATTCTTCAACTAGTGAGCTGAAACTCATTATGTGAAACTCTAAAAATTCATTGGAAAAAAAAATAGAACGGGCTGTCTCTAAGCAACTAAACAAATCAATTATAAAACTAAGGACATGGCCTTATTTGGGTAAAGCAAGTATTTTCATTGGTTTGACTGCTTTTTTTTTTTTAAGATTTATTTACCTTCAACACCTATTTTTTAAAAAGGATTGATTTATTTATTTGAAAGAGTTACAGAAAAGGAGAGAGAGGAAGAGACAGAAAGGTCTTCCATTCACTAGTTCACTCCCCAAATGGCCGCAACAGCCAAAGTCAGGCTGGTTCTATTACTTTATGCTTAAAAAGTCATTTCTCAGTTTAACACCAGTTAAACACCCACCTGTATTTTCTTTAGATTTTTTAAAATTGTTTCATTGTTTTATATTTTTTTTCTGTTCCAGACATTGCTAACTATGAGTCCAGGTTTATTCTTCACAGTTCTGTACATAATTGTGTGTGTGTGTGTGTGTGTGTGTACATACACACAATTACATTCTCAATACAACCTCCCACCTCCCCCTTCCAAATAAATAGCCAAGTTACTTCTTTAATCAATCTGGACATTCTGGGGTATAAAGTGGAATAGTGAGACTTTTTTTTCCCCCTTTTCCCCAAACAGGTAAATATATATGCTAGATTGTTTAGTGAAATTGTCTACTATGACTTGCAATGCCTTTGAAAAATAAATTTGTGGCCGGCGCCGCGGCTCACTAGGCTAATCCTCCGCCTTGCAGCGCCGGCACACCAGGTTCTAGTCCCGGTTGGGGTGCCGGATTCTGTCCCGGTTGCCCCTCTTCCAGGCCAGCTCTCTGCTGTGGCCAGGGAGTGCAGTGGAGGATGGCCCAAGTGCTTGGGCCCTGCAGCCCATGGGAGACCAGGAAAAGCACCTGGCTCCTGGCTCCTGCCATCGGATCAGCGCGATGCGCCGGCCGCGGCGGCCATTGGAGGGTGAACCAACAGCAAAGGAAGACCTTTCTCTCTGTCTCTCTCTCTCACTGTCCACTCTGCCTGTCAAAAAATAAAAATAAATAAATAAATAAATTTGTTTTTATTTAACTAATGTATGATTTCATTTTCTGTCCACAGAGAAAGTTAGAGAAATTCAAGAAAAACTAGATGCTTTCATTGAAGCTCTTCATCAGGAGAAATAAATTATATTAAGTGAGTAAAATTGGTACTAACTAAATACAAAATTTGTATTTTAAACGACTTTGTTCTGCTTAATTGTATCCTGCTTGTTACTTACATAATAACTTTCATTGCATGAATCTCTGAAACTAGCTTCTGAATTTAATATGTATAATACTGTTTTAAATAACTTGATTGCTTTCTGGCTGAACTAAAATTATTTCCTAGAATTTATTTTGAAGAAAACAAAGGTGAACAAAGAGTTAAGATTATAATGTACAGGCAATGCATTTTCTGCATGTAAAGCATTGAATTGTAGTTGTCACTAGTTTATTCCTAGTTGTTCATAGTTAATGAATAATTACATGGATGTTAAATATTCCACTTGCAAAAGTGTTTTATTTGGGTAGGCTAAAAGTGCAGTTTGTTCTCATTCTCCCTTTTGTTTAAAAACAATTAGAAAAGGCCTTTTCTTATTTAATTTCTGTACCCTTAGAATTTAATATTTTTCTTAATGTATATGTTGTCTAATTCTTTGGTCTGGCATTAGAACATGTTCCTAATAAAATATATATGTAAAGATTGCCCTTACTAGCATACTCAGTTGTTTTTTATCACTGAGGAATTATAATCAGTAAGTCTTTGTTTTTGTTGAAAAAGTTAAGAAGAAAAATAGTACAGTTAAGCCATTTTCATTTATTTAAAATAGTTCATCACCCTGTAAGCCTGACCCTACAGGTAGCTTACAGCCTGGTCAGAACTAAAAGGAATAGAAATGTGAAAGGTTTGCTCACTGGCTGTACTCATTTCAGCTCAGAAAAGGCTCTTAAACCAACCTACCCACTCTACTTTTATTATATATATATGTGTGTATATGTTTATATATATTTATTATAATAAAATAAATACACATTTATGTCATATATATCATAGTTCCTATGGCATTTCAAACAGTATACCAGCAGAGAAGAAGGAGTTAGAAAACTTTAGAACCGGCTGGCGCCGCGGCTCAATAGGCTAATCCTCTGCCTGCGGCACTGGCACACCGGGTTCTAGTCCCGGTCTGTCCGGATTCTGTCCCAGTTGGCCCTCTTCCAGGCCAGCTCTCTGCTGTGGCCAGGGAGTGCAGTGGAGGATGGCCCAAGTGCTTGGGCCCTGCACCCGCATGGGAGACCAGGAGAAGCACCTGACTCCTGGCTTTGGATCAGCGCGGTGCGCCAGCTGCAGCACTCCGACCGCAGCAGCCATTGCGAGGTGAACCAGCAGCAAAGGAAGACCTTTCTCTCTGTCTGTCTCTCTCAGTGTCCACTCTGCCTGTTCAGACAAAAGAAAAAAAAAAGAAAACTTTAGAACCAACCTTTGTTACTTTGTTTATTTCATACTCAAAGACAGATAGATGTATAAAAGTATACAAAAATACATAATCATCTTTAACACAAGCCAAAAATAATGTTAATGTTTTTACTTTGTTTTTAAATTTTTCTACATTGTCAGTCCATGAAAATTTTACTTTAAAACTGTAAAGTATTAAAATATCCTTGTCATTATACTTACTATGAATAGTTTCTATTAGAGATCATTGTTTTTACTAATTTCTGATTTGGATCTTCTCTTTAGCACTAGAGTTTACATGACACTTTTGTCTACAGGTGGGGGAAAATATTTATGAAATCCACAGAAACCACATTAAAAATGAAAGCTCTAAAAGGAAAAAATAAAATAAAAGCTGTAGTTCTCATTTTGTGTTAGTTGTTGAAATGTGTAAGTTCGGAGCCATGTACTATTTTACATAATAGCTTCTTTCCCCTAAGCCGATGACGGCCAGAGTTGCTGTTGCTGCTGGGAACTTGCCTGTTTCTGTCCCAAGAGCAGGTGACTGCAGCCCTAAGAGCTTAGTGTGATGTTTGTGTATGGAGAGGCCCTGAGCCTAGGGGAACCATCCCAGTTTTCCTTTGTTTCCTTTCTGTCTAGAATCTCTAAGGCACTTCTCTAACCTTATGATTTATGACTCTGTTAACTGTTAAAAATATCTATGAATCGGGCCAGCGCCGTGGCTCACTAGGCTAATCCTCCGCCTGTGGCGCCGGCACCATGGGTTCTAGTCCCCGTTGGGGCACTGGATTCTGTCCCGGTTGCTCCTCTTCCAGTCCAGTTCTCTGCTGTGGCCCGGGAGGGCAGTGGAGGATGGCCCAAGTCCTTGGGCCCTGCGCCTGCATGGGGGACCAGGAGAAGCACTTGGCTCCTGGCTTTGGATCAGCGCGGTGTGCCGGCCGCGGTGCGCCGGCCGCAGCGCGCCAGCCGCAGCGGCCATTGGGGGGTGAACCAACAGAATAGGAGGACCTTTCTCTCTGTCTCTCTCTCTCACTGTCCACTCTGCCTGTAAAAAAATAAAAAATCTAGGAATTGGACAGATGATCTTTTCTTGAACCCTACTGTTCATTAAAGAATAAGTCTAACGTAATTGTAGTCTTGCCTCCTTCTGACCATTTTATTGAAGTTGACAAACAGGGCTGGCGCTGTGGCATAGAAGGTTAAGCTGCCGCCCACAGTGCCAGCATACCATGTGGGCACCACTTCCAGTCCCCAGCTGCTCTATTTCTATCTAGTTTCCTGCTAATGGTGCCTGGAAAGCAGTGGAAGATGGCCCAAGTACTTGGGCCCCTGCACCCACATGGGAGGCCCAGAAAAAGCTTCCGGCCCCTGGCTTCTGCCTGGCCCAACCCTGGCTGTTGCAGCCATTTGGAGAGTGACCCAATGGATGGAAGATCTAAAGATTCTCTCTCTCTCTCTCTCCCTTTCCCCCTCCTTCCCTCCCCTTCTCTCTCTCTATTACTGCCTTTCAAATAAATAAATAAATCTTAAAAAAAAAGAAGTTACCAAATATTCATTCAAAGGATTAGTTTCTCAGTTGCAGTTTAAACATGCTGGAGTTCTTTAGCCTGGTAGTTTTGCTTTTTTAAATAATAGTTTTAAGTTGTTGTGATTCTGATATTTGCTGAGGACATTGATACCCAACACAGCCATATACAGATTCTTCCATACTAATTGATTTTAATGTGTTTTAACTCTTTTTTTTTTTTTTAAGAAATTAATTCTGGTATTTTTTTATTCTTACATCATGTTGGATAACATTTTATTAATTTTGTTTTAGTCCACAAACATCTATCAAACTTTTGACAGTTAAGCTTCAGGATTTTTATGATGATGCCATAATAAAGTTTGTTTAGAAACATTGCCATTATCTCCCTCGACCTAATTTGACCAAATGGATTTATTTTTACAGAATCCTACTCATAATATTACCACTTCTGCATACAGCTGAAGAAAGAAAACGTCAAGTCTTTTGTCCTGCCTCTTTTCCTTCTGCTTGTCCACGTTTCTAAATACACAGGGAAGTCACGGGGTGAAAACATTTCATTTGTGTTATAGGCACTTTGACCATCAGCTGCCTTTTGAATGGAAAAATGGTTGTCATTTTATTGTATCAAAGTAACAAATGGAGATAATACAATGGGATAACCGTTAGGCTGAGGATAAGAAACGCTCTGCTTATTGTCTCATTTGTGGTGATATTAATTTAATTCATTAACTGCTGTCTTGCAGTGGCATTTCTTTTCCAAAAATACAGTGCTAGATGTTTTGAAATAAAACTTAAAGCAATTTTTTGAAAAGTTAGCAATCATATAAAGTGATAATAGCTGCTTAGTCATCATCTGTATATCTGTAATTCCAGGAGCTATTTGTGATAATTCAGTTTATATTCATTACACGAAAGGAAATTGGTTAGCAGAAGACCCCCATAAATAGGTTAATTTAGATTTTAAGAACCCAATGTACATTCAGTGCAAGAAAGTTCAACTTTTCCTTGATAGCTTAGAAGTTTTCTATGGAATCTAAGTCGGTAGATCCTTACCTACTTGATTCAGTTACTATTTTGGCACACTCTGTATGCATTTAAAATTAATTTAGTTTTGGATGTTGTATAACTTAAGTTGGGCTATTAACAATGTATTTTTTTAATTATTATCCCTCTAGACAGAGCCATTGCTATATGATACAAGATGGGAGAGATTAATAATCAACTAATTTTATCTAAAATGTTGTCAAACATTTCAACTACAAGTCAGGAAAATATTTTCTTTAATAAAACTTAAATAGAAATTATTTCAACAATTAGAATAATGTTGATTGTCTCTCATAGTGGAATATCTAAAGAAAAATTGCAGTTCAGTTACAATAATACTCCTATAACATTTTGCTGTGTTTTAGATACCATTTTTTTATTGGTTAAAGGACTTTCTTTCCATCCTTTAATAAATATTTATTTGATAAACTATCTTAGAGACTCTAAAATTAAACATATTTACTTAAATTACAAAAAGCATCATCCAATTCTCCCTTCCCATTGAAAGCCTGCTCCATAATTGAAGTACCAAAAAACCTGTGAGCTCTACTGCCAAAAGATGGGCATTGGGGGAATGATATTAACTGAACTTCCACAGGAAGACAAATGTAAATCTGGTGGTGGTTTAAGTACACATCTGCGTGTACCCAAGAGAACTACTCAGTCTCAAAAATTAATGGAAGATATAACCTTAGTACAGAATTTTTTTGTTCTTAATAAGGCTCAGGAAATTAAAATCAATTGGGTATGTGATGTAATGTACTTGTTATATTATGTAAGTGAATATAATCAAAAAAGTAAAATGGACAATCTAGATTTCAAAACTAATAATTAATAAGTAAGTCACTGGATGTAAACAAGAACTTTTAAAAGCCATTCTTCCTAAAACTTAACAATCAGAACTGGGATCCCCAGAATTTTCAAGTGTCTTCTTGAACATCCCCTTCATCTCTTTAATCAGTCCTGAGGCATTCATTTGATCAGTGAGATCTCTTCGATCTAATAACTCAAGATCTTTATCATTAATGACCTTTTCATGATTCTTTCACTTCCTAAAATAATTTCTGGATTTTAATAACTTCATTAAATCTTTAGGACCTAAGAAATTCTTAGATTGATTTAATCTGGATAGACCACCTAGGAAATGATCATTGTGGATAATCAACTTTCCTAGTTTTCTTTGAGCAGCTGCTCTTTAAAGCAATGAGATAGACTATTCTTTACCTAAAATGTCTCATTTGTTGCCTGTTCATTGGGCTTTCATTATGCTAATAAAAGTGCCCTCTGTGTGACAGTTTTTATTTTACAGTCTCCAGTTTTCTTGGAACTGTTTGTTGGTACCAGTTTTCATGCCACCTCCTTGGGTACCCTGCCCCGGGCCACCTTTTTTTATATTAGTACATTCTCCATTGTGTTCCCTCAAGATCTGACACTTAGCGCACAAGGTTGGAGAATATCACAGAACATTTCAGAGACTGGGGGTTCTGTAAATACTTGTTTTATACTGCTGATAAAAAAGTATTTCCAAAGTATATCTTAAGCAGGTGGTAGCTATGTACATTATTTGGTAGATAAGTAGTGAAAAGCCTTTGGTGTTTCGCCTAGAGGTAGGGATGGTGCTGAAAACAGAAAGGGAGTAGAGCTCTGTAACAGTCTGTAAAAAGTGAAGAGAGGCCCTCACTGGTTAAACCCCTCCAGCCAGTGCTGGTGGTAGCTCATTATAAAATGTTATTGAAGATTTTTTACAGTTGTAAAATTTAGTTGTTACAACTACACATCTGTTTCTGAAAAAGAAAAGAAATAGGACTTCATATTTCCATGAATTTTGGGTAGGAGAAAAGAATGCCCTCACTATATTTCTGTATATTTCTTCCAAGAAAAAGTCTGATGTTATTAGTACTTTCATCACAACCCTCTGTATAAGTTTTTAACAGAGGGGGAGGGAGGGGTCTTTATTCCTTTGAGATCAATATCCTTAAATATAAGTAGGTGGTGAAAATTAATATTATTATAAATACCATGAGAACTTGGCATTGTCTCCATCCCCTTCAGTTAAACAGTCTTCTTTCATGGAGGCTTTTTTTTTTTTTCTCCTTTTTAGTTAATCTCTGAGCATGCTTTTTTTTCTTAGAAGCAGAGTTGCAGAGAGGAAAAAATAAAATTCAGTCTTAACAGAAACTCTGTGTTGTGTCTATAGTTCAAAAATTAGAAATTCAAATTGAAATTAAAAATAACTTCAGATATTCAGTATACAGAAGTTAAATTCTAATTAGACAAGAAATCATTTGTTTTTCATGTCAGTTTACAAAGCTGAGGAATGCTCCTTAAGGAAGACTGAATTTTCGCATAGGTATATCCAAAATTAATTTGGTTCAGATATTAATTTGAAAAATCAGTGATACATGATAGGAAGCTAGTGATTCTTGCTACGTCACACTTGAATGGAGTTCACTACACTTCACAGGCATAACAATGTAGTAATTTAGCTATATTCTCTCATTGTATTACCCCCATTTTCCAGGCTTTTTCCAACAGTCTCCTTCCCACAAACTGTTTAGCTTCCAGATGCAAATGAACAATGTAAAACTGAGTAGGAACACTGCAGAGAGAGGCCCTTCCTGTGCTCACTGTTTGGAATTTTACAGCTGAGATTGAGCATGTAGCTTTAAAAGAGAAATTCCTTAACTCGTTCATTTTGTATTTATTTATTTTAGGTGTATTTATCTGAGAAAAGAAATGTGGTATTTTCTCTTTCCAACAAAGGGGATCAAAGTAATGGTTTTTGTCTCCATCCTCTAAGCTGGTATGTGTTATAATTTCAGGTACTTTAGCAGTATGGAAATGTACTTTAAACTGCTCTTACCTTTGGAATGATCATGACTATGTGTTGTGTAAATATTTAAAACTTACATTGTTGTCACTTGTGCACTGTGAATGAACTTTGTATTATTTTTTAAAAACTTCATACTACATGTAGATGTTTCTGCAACTTATATTTTGCCTGTGCTTGATCTAAGGTTATTTGTGTAGATGTGTAATTAAATGATGCTTAAATCACATTATAATTCTGTTAGTGGAGAGAATTTTTGAAATTTTAAATTTTCTGTCTTAATAAGGAAGAGAGAAAGAAAAATTTATGTACATAGAGTCATTATTTGACCTTACCATAAAACCAAATTCTTGGTCTAACAAGCTTTTAACGTGGCTCTTCCCTGAATGCTTGAATTTCATATGCTTTGCGTTTTACAATGGCTATCTGTGGGCAACCAGTGCTTTTTTTTCATGACATTTGTCAAAATATTTGGACTTGTTTGTGTGTATTGGTTTGTTTGTTTAGTAAAATACGTGAGTTTTCTAATTGCATTTTTCTGCTATGGCTATCATTTTCATTAATGATGCTAGCATATTCAGTCATGTGAGGCTCACTAAAACGTTACAACTGCTAGAACTAAGAGGAATTTTAAAGATCATTTAATTCCATCTACCACCTGATTAAAAACTCCCATTACTCACTTTCTTTTTCCTACCAGAACTGGCTCATAAATGATCTTTACTGAATACTTGTTTTGTTGTTCATTTAATGTGTAAAAGAAGGAGGTGTACGAGTGCCTTCTCCAGGATTCATACACTGAAGTCAAAACTGGGAAAAGACTTAGAGTCACGACTGCTTCAAGAAATAGTGCACAGTAGCTGTACAGTAGATTATTTCTGGTCAAGAAATGTCAAGAGGCTTTTAAGTTCTTTAGAAGGTATATGGGGGAGAACACGTTTCAGTTGTATTGGCATGTATATCTCTTACCTGTGCTAGCAGACTGATGTTAGTATGAGACCCAAAGAAAGTTGTATTTTAAATTGTTTATCTTTTGTGCAGTTCAATTCAAAAATCTTCATGTATCAGAAAAATTTGAAGAATTAAATTACTGAAGATATAATAGAACAACTTTTTCTGTTAACATGTGCTATTGAAGAGTTAATATTTTTAGCAGGGGCTGGCGCCATGGCGCACTAGGTTAATCCTCCGCCTGCGGCGTTGGCATCCTATATGGGCACCAGATTCTAGTCCCAGTTGCTCCTCTTCCAGTCCAGCTCTCTGCTGTGGCCTGGGAAAGCAGTGGAGCATGGCCCAAGTGCTTGGGCCCCTGCACCCGCATGGGAGACCAGGAAGAGGCACCTGGCTCCTGGCTTCAGATCGGCGTAGCTCCAGCCATTGCGGCCATTTGAGAGGTGAACCATTGGATGGAAGACTTTGTCTCTGTCTCTTTCTCACTGTCTGTAACTCTACCTGTCAAATAAAAAAAATAAATCTTTAAAAAATATTTTTAGCAAATTGAAGTAGCTACCATGAGTTTATAGATAATACAAAATGGTTTTAAAGGAGTCACATACCCAGTTTTCAATGGCTAACATGATCTGATTATGTTCTACATATATGAGACAAAGTTCATAAATGTAGAAAACTTAAGATTGGGTCAAGCTCTACAAGAGTGGTTAAAAGTTAAAAACTAAGATGATATCAGGAATGTTTTATTTGGAGTGAGTTTTAGCCTAATGAGGACAGTTTATAAAAACTAAGGGTGAGAAAAACCTGCATCATAAGGCATTAAGTTAAATCTCTCCTAAAATGACAGAATTGAGTTACTGAACATGACAAGCTCATATATGAACCTTCCCCAAAAGACTTGCTGTGAGTTATGTACCCCTTAGGACTAGTGTTATGGCTCATTTGGATCAAGTCACTACAAGGAGGTAAATACTACTTCTAACTGTTTTTAAATCAAGGTTGCCCTTTCATTCTAAAGAGAGTTTTTGTTGTTGCTGGTTGGGTTGTCTGGTTTATTTTTTGTTTTTAGTTTATTAACTCATGTGAAACTGGTTCTTATCCAAGTACTTAAGAAGACTCAAAAATCTTTCTGGAACAAAAATGAGACTAGAGGCACCAGTGGAGACACAGGCACTGCCTCAGTGATGCTGCTAGCAACCTCCCACAGAGAGATTTTATGGCAGTGTTAAGAATACATGTTACAGGGATGGGTGTTTATCATAGCTGATAAATGCTGCTTGAGTTGCTTGCATCCCGTATCAAAGTGCCTTGAGTTCAAGTCCCAGTTCTGCTCCTAATTCCAGCTTGCTGCTAATGCATACCCTGGGAGGCACAGGTCCTTATTACCCACATAGGAGACTCAGATTGAGTTCCCAGCTCCTGGAGTTAGCCTGGCCCAACCCAAGTTGTTGTAGACATTAGGGGAGTAACCCAGTGGTTAATGGGAAATCAATCTCTGCCCGTTAGCCCCACTCTTTCAACCTTTGAAATAAATAAACTTTGGGACCGAATATGCATTATACTCCTTAATGTCAAAGCAGAGTATTCTGCATTTTACTAAATCAGTAACAACATGAAAATTAAAATTTTAGTCATTTGTCAGAAAATAGTTATTATTTTGATCTACCACTTGCCCAAAGTTCATGAGACCTAATATTTGTGAGAAAATATGTAGCGAATAGGTTAGCTTCATCTTCTTTGCTAAGGTTTATCTCAGGATTAGGCTACATCATCAGAATTAATACCGTCTGGACTACCTTCCTCCATCTTCATTATGCCCTTAGCTTTCATAAATACTGTACAATACATCTATTTAAAGAAAACAGCATTTTTTGCAGAAGTCTAACAGTATGTCTCTGTTATCACTCATGTTCATTAATGTCAAGGTTACTAGATAATTCTGAACCAACCAAGCTTCCCCTCTGAACAGATGTGTATATTGCTTACCTTTTGACAGCAAGAACTCAAGGCCTTACCAGTTTCTTTCTTTGCTTCCGGTGCCAGGAAATGCTGAAATTAATTGACCTCTCAACTGAAGTTATGAATTAACCATTTTTCTGCTTTGTTGCTGTTGTTTTGTTGTTAATCTCTTATCTATACATTGTGACACAGAAATAATCCTGTGTCATTAACAAAATGCGTTGCTACTATTTCTTCTTTAAGAAGTGCTTTTAGGCCGTGGCTCACTAGGCTAATCCTCCGCCTAGCGGCGCCGGCACACCGGGTTCTAGTCCCGGTCGGGGCGCCAGATTCTGTCCCGGTTGCCCCTCTTCCAGGCCAGCTCTCTGCTGTGGCCAGGGAGTGCAGTGGAGGATGGCCCAAGTGCTTGGGCCCTGCACCCCATGGGAGACCAGGAGAAGCACCTGGCTCCTGCCATCGGATCAGCGCGGTGCGCCGGCCGCAGCGCGCCAGCTGCGGCGGCCATTGGAGGGTGAACCTACGGCAAAGGAAGACCTTTCTCTCTGTCTCTCTCTCTCACTGTCCACTCTGCCTGTCAAAAAAAAAAAAAAGTGCTTTTGTCCAGAGCTCTCACGTGGGCTGAGAAGCTCTTTGCATGGCTAGTGTATGTAATTTTTCTCTGCAGTAATTAATTTATACATAATAAAGAGCTGAAATTGCCTCAAGAGCATAGTACATGCCGACCACCTAGACAATAATGTATCTGCCTCTCTGCAGCCATGAGCCAGACTAATGGGAGTAAAGCATGCCTAGGATATGTTGGGAATAAGGGTCAGATAGGTGTCCATTCCAGAAAAATCAACACATCCTTGCCTGGGCCTATTATAAATCCCTTAGCAGGACTCAGAACTCCCCCAAAAGAATGTGTTGTAACTGGCTGTTAGCATTTGGAGATTCATATACAAATTCCTGAAAGCCTTTTTATTGGTCCATACACTATTTTGCCAAAGATTAGTCTCATGAAATTCTTGGTTTTCCATTTGAATGTTGAAGTTGAGAAGAGAAAACCAGAGCACCAGAACTGATATGGCCTTCGTTTTGCATCCATTATCACAGCATATTAATTTCCAATTTATAGGTGAAGAAATAGGCATAGAAAAATTTTGAGTGACTTGAGCAAAGTAATTCTAGTAAGTAGCAAAGTTGAAATTTGGAAACTAGGCTGCCAATAAACCTTTGCACTTTCCAAAATCTGCCTCTCAAAAATAATTGTAGGGAAATGAACATTCTAATGTGAGGAGCATACTAGGGTCCTTAATCCACCTGGAAAGTACAAAATGAGCTAACTCATTTCATAAAAGACCTGGCACAGGATAGCATTTCCCATCTGTAGGAAGCTTCTGTGTTGCACTGTGAAAAACGAATGAGCAGAGAAGTGAGGTCCCCTGTGTGGCCTTGGTGGGCAAGATGAGATTCAGGAGTAATTCATGGCAAGCCCAGGCCTTAAGTGGTAGAAGTTAAAAATGAGTGCTTTGCAGTTTCTCATTAATGAGTTAATCATGTTAATTTTCTCATCCTACCTATGCAGATTCTCCAGATTAATTTATAATTCAATACAAATTAATGGAAATATAGACTTAACAGATAATTTTGTTGCAATAGCATTTTTGAAATCCATGTATCATTTTTTCTTAGTACACAATTTTCACACTTCCCTTAGGGATCTTTAAAAAGTTCATGGAAAATGCATAGCATTGACAAAAAGCATGAATTTCAAAAAATTTTTACACCAAAAAAATATTTTAAATTCATTTTTTCCATGAACTTTTAAAATTAGTCTCATATTTTTAACCTCAGTTTTGCTTTTTTGTTTGTTTTTTAAGGTTTATTTATTTATTTTAAAGTCTAAGTTACTGAGAGGGAGAGGTCTTCCATCTGCTGGTTCACTCCCCAGATGGCTACAATGGCTGGGGCTGGGCCAGGCGGAAGCCAGGAGCTTCATCTGGGTCTCCCATATGGGTGCAGGAGCCCAAATACTTGGGCCAACTTCTGCTACTTTTCCCAGGCCATTAGCAGGGAGCTGGATTGGAAGTGGAGCAGCTTGGACTTGTCCCCATTGGGGATGCTGGCATTGGAGGAGTGGCTTTATCCCCTAGGTCAAAATACTGGCCCTTACCCTAATTTTAAAACCTTGATTATTTTATTTTACAAGTTTTACTGTTTTTGACTGCCTTTTTGTTTCTAATATACTTAACACTGTTTTGTTTTTAAAAAAAAAAAAAAAGTAATGGGATTAGTGGAAGCTTCTGCAATTTCAATAACATTGATTCTCAGGAATCTCTTCTTTTAATATTCTGGCCTGGAGATATGTCTAATTTCCCAAGACTATTAGGTTGGAAGTAGTTACTTTCTGCTAGAGTTCTTAAGAGTTTAAGCTATCAGAACGCCTCTGGTAGGCATGCTTAACACTCCTGCCATTCGCAGCCTCCACTGTGTCAGAGCTTTCAGCACAAGCACAAGGCTGCTCCCATCTGCCTACAGACTCCTCTTTCTAAAATCAGACATTTACATTCTTGCTCATTATACTAATTGGAGTGGCCATAGGTGAATCAAGATTTGAGAGTGTAATTCTGTTCATGTCAGCAGGACAGAAGTACTGTGTTGTCACCCTGTTAGAGCGCAGCATTTGCCCTCCCTATCAGGCGCTCCTTCCCCATCCCGCCCCGTGCCCTGGTGCGTTCTGCCAGCTGTGTACCCTATGATTGGCTGAGCTTTTGATGTGCAGATACTACAAGTTGGTCACAAACTTGTGTACAATGGGCCTGTTCTGGTTCATGTGAAAATCAACATCCTTTTTTGTGTCGGCTGGTGACAGGATGCTACAATACTATTAGCATTTGCAAAGAGTGTGCCCTGTCCAGGGGTGTAACCACAGATCGTGTGCTGCTCAGTTTGTGTTTCTCTATTATGCGAGAGACACAAAGAAGCTGAAGGCTGGCAAAGGCCTGTCAAATCTTGTCATGTAGCGCTCGACCCCCAAACTCCACTTGGCCTCCAGCGTCTCTTGTTCCCTGTCCCACCCCTTCCTCTGAATGGGCTCTGAGGTAGGTAAATGAATTCAGCGGCCTGGTGGGCGGGGGATTCCTTTCTGACCTCATTCCTGTACCATTTGTTTGCAGGCTTGTAGGGGGAGAGGAGGACATTTTGGCATCCTTTGTGTCAAATCATTTTCTTGCAGGTTGGGGAGTTAATGGTAACTTTGTCTGAAGCCAGCCGAGCAGAAAGCCTCCAGGATGAGGCGTGGCGTGCTCAGCCTCCTCAAAGCCACAAGACGGGAATATGGAAATGGGGAACTTTCTAGAGCAGATGGGCATGCGGCCTGTGCGCATGTTCAGCATCTGCTAGTGGGAAGCTTAAAGCTTCCCGTGTATTTAAGCAGAGTAGTTCTTCATTTTACAAACCTTTTCCTCTCTCTGGGTTATATCACAGCTTTTACACTGATGCCTATAGTTAGGATAATCTTTTGTGCAACCAGTGTTTTATATATTCTGAAATCTACCTGGTTAAGTGTTTTCAGTATGAGTGACTTCTACAAGAGTTACATCATTCTTTTTATATCAGATTCACTTCATTCAATTAAAGTATGAGCTGCAGCTTTAAAACAGAAAGAGAAGGAAAACTACTAGAAGGCCTAGGGTGAAGAAGCAATTTGCGCAACTAGTGTTAGAACAAGAAACTTAGTCCCAGGCACAGACTGTTCCTATTTCATAAAGATGTAGATCCAGGATCACAAATTCAGAGCCTCCAAAGCTTGGCATGTTTATAAAAGAGGTAGGGAATACGAGATATTCATGTGGAACATACCTATTTTTAAAAGCAGCTGGGGGGGGGCACTGTAATGGGTAAAGCCACCGCCTGCAGTGCCAGCATCCCATATGGGTGCCAGTTCGAGTCCCAGCTGATCCATTTCTGATCCTGCTCTCTGCTATGGCCTGGGAAAGCAGTAGAAGATGGCCCAAATCCTTGGGCCCCTGCACCCATGTGGGAGACCTGGAAGAATCTCCTGGCTCCTGGCTTCAGATCGGTGCAGCTCTGGCCGTTGGGACCAATTGGGGAGTGAACCAGTGGATGGAAGACCTCTCTCTGTCTCTCTCTGCCTCTGCCTCTCCGTAACTCTGCCTTTCCAATAAACAAATCTTTGTTTAAAAAAAAAAAAAAAAGCTAGGGCCAGCGTTGTGATTCAGTGGGGGTAAGCTGCTGCCTGTGAAGCCGGCATCATATTGGAGTGCTGTTTTGAGTCACAGCAGCTCCACTTCTAATCCAGCTCCCTGTTAATGTGCTGGGGGAAAGTGTTGGAAGATGACCCAAGTACCTGGGCCACTGCCACTCACACATGGAGTTCCTGACTCCTCCTGTGTTTGACCTGGTCCAGCCCCAGCCATTGCAGTCATCTGGGAAGTGACACAGCAGATGGAAGATCTCTTTCTCTCTCTCTTTCTGTCACTCTGCCTTTCAAATAATTACAGGTAAACCTTAAAAATTATAAAATATTTTTAAATGTTAGTCGTTAATCTTAAAAATCCTAAACACTTGTATGAGTAAAAAACATTTACAAGCAGCCTGCTACCCAACCACAAGTTAGTACATGAAACTTCTGATTTAAACTATAATTTTCTGTTCATCTCTGGCCTCAGTGGGTTTTGGACATAATCCTACAAGGATCTTCTAAAAATAACAAGATTTCTGGTCATTCTTAGAAACCCATATATTTTTTTTGTTCATTGCTTCAGCCTTATTTATTATGAGTCTAGGCTGGAGGGAAATTCTCATGCAGTAAATGCTTGATCTGGGGCCAGTGCTGTAGCATCATGGATAAAGCCTCCACCTGCAGGGCCGGCATCCCATATGGACACCGGTTCAAGTCCCAGCTGCTCCACTTCCGATCCCGCTCTCTGCTGTGGCCTGGGAAAGCAGTAGAGAATGGCCCAAGTTTTTGTGCCCCTGTATCTGCGTGGGAGACCTGGAAGAAGCTCCTGGCTCCTGGCTCCTGGCTCCTGGCTTTGGATCAGCTCAGCTCTGGCCGTTGTGGCCAGTTGGGGAGTGAATCATCAGATGGAAGACCTCTCTCTCTCTGCCTCTCCTCACTCTGTGTAACTCCGACTTTAAAATAAATAAACAAATCTTTTAAAAAAAATAATAAAAGAAATGCTTGATCTATTACAAGTACTTTAAATACGTTGCCTTACTCATCCTTACAGCTTCCCAGGGTAGGCATTATCCCTGTTTCACCAGCAGGCCCACTGTGGCTCCCAGAGTCGCCGGAATTTCCACGGCTGGCTGGCTGACTAGGGCTTTGTGGGAGCCCGTAGAGAGCTGATTGCAAAGCCTGGAAAAAGCAGGTACAGAATGGGCTGGAAGTGTGCTAACAGCTCCTTTCTTCTATCTGGGCAATGGTCCTGGCTTGGTATTTCTTTTTCATGTCATGAATCAGTTGGCAAACAAGTGTGTGTTCGTGGAGAGATACCTGGGTGCACTACTTAACACACAGCGAATGAGCTGGTGCTAAGTGAAAACCCTGATTGATAAGACGGGTATATTTATGCACAAGCCTTTTGTTTGGAAGGTTCCGAAAGGCACACCATGAACTTCAGCAGAAGGAAATGCCACAAATCGCTCTAACTTTATACATTTTAATGAATTCTGAATGTTGGAGCACATTTTACTGTTAAGGTTTACTGAGAAAAGGTATCCTAGAGTCAGTATAATTATTTTGTTTTGGTTGCACAGCTAACATGAAATCCTCCCACTAAATGGTGCTTTATCATAAAGGAGAGTCACGTATCTGTGTGTGTGTGTGTGTGTATGTATCCAGGATCCATGACAGCATTCAGAGTTGATATTTAGTTTCCCCACCCTGGTTCGACAACTGACATTCGTTGAATGCTTATGTGTCGGGTACTGCTGTAAGCGTGTAACCTATATGAAGACTATAATTCCCAGCCCTGGGAAATTGGTTATTAACCCCCAATTTTACAGATTTTTAAAAAAATGGAGCCCCTATATTGTTCATGGCTTCAGAGCTTGCTTAGCTTGTAAGTGATGAAGCTAGGATTTTTCCCTGGAAATCTGATTCCAGTCTGTGCACTTCGCCACCATGCCATTCTGTATACTGTGTCTTGGCTTCAAATGGCCTGCACGGCCCAGAAAAAGGCAAGAAAAGGTAGAGGGCATCAGAGACCCTTGAGAAGTGGTGAGTTCAGAAGGCAGCGTGTGGGAGCCAGAGATCAGCGGGCTCCTGCTCCCCCAGAGTGTTGGCAGACAGCTTTGCTGGCTCCTTGACAAACTCACCAAACCCTGGCACTGATAAACCCCTGACTGCCTGCTCACAGCCCATGTCTGGCGGCCCTTCCTGTTCAGAGGAAAGGACATGAGCTTGGGTTCATCTGCACTGAAACTAGGGTGTGCAGAGACCTGAAACAGAGGTAAGTGCTTAAAGATTCTATTGATTGGCTCACCTGAGAGGACATAGTGTGAGACGTGTGGGTGCTTATGTTCACGGCCAAGCAGCAGAGAGACTGGCTTCTTACGGCCCTCGTTCTGGGCCATGCTGTGTTTTGGGTTTGTATTTTGTTTTATTTTTGCATTTTAAAGTATGAAGTATGGTTGTTGCATTAACTATTTTATGTTTTTCAAATTTGGACAGGCTTTTCTTCATATATATATATATTATTTTTTTTAACCATCATGGCTATCATCACTTTAACTTAATGTTCTGGGTACTCTGCATATAGTTACCCAGAAATAAGTCAAAGGAACTTTAAACTCCGGCATGTAAAAGTAAGTTGGCATCCTCTATAAATTCTGTGTATCTGCAGCCTATTGCCCTGTCTGTCTTTCCCACCGTACTGTCTCCACACAGATCTGACCTCCCTCATTTCTCACCTCTGTTACTGCCATGGGCCATCTTTCATCTCTTTCCTGTGCACACTCTTACCAGAATGAAGGATCTAAAATGTAAACGTGGGGATTGGTATTGTGGCCCAGCTGGTGAGTCCACCACTTGTGACACCATCATCCCATGTCAGGGTTCTGGTTTGAATCCCAGCTGTTCCACTTCCAATGCAGCTCCCTGCTACAGCCCCTGGGAAGGCAGCAGATTACTTGGGCCTCTACACCCACGTGGGAGACCAGGATGGAGTTCCTTGCCCTTGCCCTTGGCTTCTGCCTGGCCCACCCCCAGCCTCTGTAGCCATTTGGGAAGTGAACTAGCAGATGAAAAGTTGTCTCTCTCACTCTCTCCCATCTCTCTATCTCTAATTCTGCCTTTGAAAAAAATAAATAATTTTTTAAAAATAGAATATAAACTTGATCCTATATTTTTAAAAAAGAAAAAATAAAGCTGTCTCCAGATAGCTTTATTTCCCATTGATAAAGCAAGAGGATTTAATTGGGTGTTCTCTTAAGGGCCTTCTAATTCGTGAGGGCTGCCTTTTTTTTTTTTTTTTTTTTTTTTTTTTGCCTATTATAAATGAAACTACCTTAATTATCATACAGCTTTTAGAGCTATTTCATTTCCTCTTGAAAATGTATTAACAAAGTAGATAAAGGTAGTCATTGTGATGAACACCATTAAATTAGATTTTTTTTTTTTTTTTTAGCATTTCACTGAAAACATTCTATTGCATTCTGTTGACCTTTTGGATAGAAATGGGAATTTATTTCCAGGAAGGATGATCCCATCATACTAAAGCTAGAGCCACTGTGATCCTGTGTGTGGCCCCGGTGCAGTCGGTCCTGTGCTGCTTGTCCGCAGTGCTGAAGCCTGGCCTACTCAGCACCGTGTTCAGGTCCAAACCATAGATGCCAGTGCTTCAGTTGTATTTGATCCCCAGCTGATGTGTTCCTGGATCCCCAAACCAAAGTTTTGGGTATCTGAGAAGTTTTTTTTTTTTTTTTTTTTTTTTTTTTTTTGACAGGCAAAGTTAGAGACAGAGAGAAAGGTCTTCCCTCCATTGGTTCACCCCCCAAATGGCCGCTATGGCCGGTACTTTACGCCGGTCCGAAACCAGGAGCCAGGCGCCTCCTCCTGGTCTCCCATGCGGGTGCAGGGCCCAAGCACTTGGGCCATCCTCCACTGCCCTCCCGGGCCACAGCAGAGAGCTGAACTGGAAGAGGAGCAACCAGGACAGAACCGGTGCTCCAACCAGGGCTAGAACCCAGAGTACCGGCGCCACAGGCGGAGGAGTTAACTTTTCTTAACTCACACCCCTGCAATTTCAGACATTTTTCCAGAATTTCTTCTGCTGTGGCCCTAGAGACTATGCAGTGGACAGCCGTCTTTTCCTTCCTCCTGATGCCAAAGCATCTGATAGGGTGTCCAGCTTAGGAAAGCACAGGCGTCTCTGGCTGAGGGCAGCTCCAAGCCCTTGGTCGCCTGAGTCAGTGTCCACTCTCCCCATGCAGATGTTGGGACACAGAATGCCAATAAGAAGTTCCACAGAGGGTTCTCCTTTCCACCTTGGTCCTGTGCCATGGTGGAGAACAGAAAAGAGTTATTATCTTACTTCAGCATTTATCTAATCTTAATGAAATAGTTTGGTTCTCGAACTAAATTTCTGACATACTTCTTACTACAGCACAAAACACAGCTCTAATTCCTTAAGTTATCAGAACTGTACTCACAAGACATTTTCAGAGGAAAATCCTTGCCTCTTATTTTTTGGCATCTTAGAGAGTCTGTCCACAAGTAAGTGCCTTTGTAGATGCCACTCTCCCCTGCAACAGCAATGGCTAAAAGGTGATCTATGGACCCTGAAAGGTCCCCAGGATCCGAATTTCACTAGTATTCAATGTCAATAGAATGTTGGTAAATGTGTGTTAATATTTAATTAGCCATTTTCATTGTGTTGACATTCACAGATTGTACAAAAGCACTAGTAGCTAACACTGAACCTTCGCATGAGTCGAGGTAATGGCATCAAAATGCTAATGGGCATTATATCTCCTTCACTGCTCTGCATTCATAAGCTGGAAAAATAAAGTTTGACAAATTGAGAAGATCACATAAAACAATACACACAAAACATAATGGTGGTCTTGAGAGAAAGTTGTGTAACCGTAAACTTGTGATGACACAAACTATGAAAATCTAAAAAAATCCTTGTAAGATGGAGCTGGCACTGTGGTGTAGCGGATAAAGCTACCACCTGCAGTGCTGGCATCCCATATGGACACCGGTTCAAGTCCCTGCTGCTCCGCTTCTGCTCTAGCTCTCTGCAATGACCTAGGAAAGCAGTAGAAGATGGCCCAAGTCCTTGGGCCCCTATGCCCACATGGGAGACCCAGAGGACACTCCTGGCTCCTGGCTCTGGATTGGTGCAGCTCCAGCCGTTGCAGCCATCTGTGGAGTAAACCATCGGATGGAAGACCTCTCTCTGCCTCTGCCTCTCTCTGACTCTGCCTTTCAAATAAATAAATAAATCTTAAAAAAAAAAAAATCCTTGTAAGCAGAGTGAGTCTGCTGACAAAGATAAGACACAATTAAGCAAAAATGAGAATTTTGAAAAACTTGTATCTGCCATCATGAGCTTGACAGCGTCTCATGTCTTTACAATGAGATGGACAGTGATATTAAAGAGTGTGGTTTTTTGGTATTGTAAAGTGAAATGTGTCAGTGGTTGGATGATCTGCATAGAGAACCCGTGTTTTCCAAATGGCTAATCCTAGTTGCACAGCAGGCACAGGTCAAGATCCCTACAAAGTAGGAGGTCAACCAGTGGATGGTAAGTCAGGATATGAGAGGCTCACTCACCCGTGGGGTTTCAGAGTCTGCATGCAGTGAACCTCTGTCAGCTGTTGGTCAGTGTCGTGATTACCTGGCATGACTGTAAAGGTCTCTCTTTTCTGATTACATGACTATGTGAAGCCAGGCTTTCTTCGTACACTTCAGTCAAAGCAATCTGCAACAGACTGAATGCAAAAGCAAATATGAGAATCTACTTGCCACTATCAACCAGAGATGAAAAAGAATTGCAAAAAAGAAAACTGCTCTTAGTCACTATATGTTTTTCATAAGAAATGTTCCTTATGTTAATATGTAGTGCTTTATTAATTTTAAAATAATGAGTCAATATTTGTAAGAGGTTAAAAAATGAAAAATCATGGCTTAGACTCATAGATTAAAGCAGAGATTTGTTTAAAACAGACCCTTTGTTTAAGATATCTGTAGAGCTTCAGCCAGGGTTAGGATGTCACAGAGGAGCTGGTGCTCAAGATGCTGGTGTTAAGTGCCAGCTGCTTCTGATCCAGCTCCCTGCTAATGTGCTATGAAAGCCGCAGAAGATGGCCCAAGTGTTTGACCCCTGCCACCCTGTGGGAGGACCGGATAAGGCTCCTGGCTTCCGGCTGGCCCAGCCCCAGCCGTTGCTGCCATTTTGAGAGTGAACTAGCAGATGGAAGCTATTTCTCTCTCTCTCCATGTTGCTCTGCCTTTCAAATAAATAAATCTTAAAAAAAAACTATAGAACTGCATGTCCCATGAAAATGACCTCTTGGTTTCTTCATGTGAAATGGAGATGCACTCTATCTATCAGTGGCAAGTGCCAGAGGCAGTTTAGCAAACATCCGTGATCCCACATTCAGGTCATCTGTTCCACTCCACCAGAACTCCCCCCTAAGGACACCTGTGGCATCACACCCATTGGACGGTCTCCCTCACACTTGGCCCATCACCGTTGTGCACTGTGACCACACTCCCTCTTTAAAGATGCATCTGATTTTCCTCCTATCTTTCTGGCTGTTTGTTTAATAGCTCCTTGCCAGTTCTTCCTTTTCTATTCAACCATTAAGTATTAGAGTTCCTTGGGGCTCTTCTTCCGGCCCTCCCCAATCTGTGAGATCTAGATTTCATCTAATCCCATGGCTCAGCTCAAGCTACCATTATTTGCCAATGTCTGTTTAACCTTATCACTTGGCATTTCTCAAAGTTGCCTGATAGCTAAATTCATTATCATCCACCCCAACCTGCACTCACTCCACTCTGCCCTGTTTCAATAAATGGTAATATTATTCCCCTTGAGTCTTTCCTCTCCCTTAATCTTCACATTGAATCAGCCACCAAGGCTTCTTAGACCCCTGAATACCTCAGATCCTGGCCCTAGCCATGAGTTCCTGCAGAGCCTCCTAAATCAGTTCCTCTCTTGCTTCCCTCTGACCTAGCCTAGGTACTACAGCCCAGAGCGGGTTTTAATGTAAATATGTCATTGTTACTCTGCATAAAACCATTCTGTTGATTGGCACTGTCCTTGTGATTAAAGTCTTAAAATCATCAGCAAGGCTTTCAAAGGTTCAGAGACCCACCTCGGCCTTTTCCATCCTCCTCTCTCCTTGTGCCTCTTGGGGTACGGTCTGTGCCAACCCAACCCTTTGTACATCCTCTTCTCAGCCCCAAAGCCACTACTTATCCTTAGGGCTCAGCTGAAACCTTAGCTCCTTTGGGAGCTCTTCCCAAACCAAGGCCCCGACTCATTCTAACTTAGTTCTCTTGCTATGCCTCTAACCCCTAAGTGGTGTCTTCCTGGCGCATGTCGCATTTCTAGCTGCTTTTTAGATTGTAGATATCTGAGAGATCAGAGACTCCATCTGGTTTATTCACAACACGATGCTTGGCACATTAAGTTATTATCAAATGAATGAATGAGTTTATCTGAACTATGAAGGCTTTTAGAGAGCCACTCCCTGTTTGAAAACCTGGCAAAAAATGAATCCCTGAAAGAATATGGCAAAGTTGTTTGTTATAGCAATGGTCTGAGAACCAAAGGCTTCTAGTATGATCTTCTCAGGATGGTATGTAGGGGAAGACGTTGGGCCCTGCTAGCAGACAAAACTGGGTTAAAATCTTGGCACTGGCACAGTGGGTTAAGCTGCCACCTGTGAAGCCAGCATCCCATGTGAGTGCCACTTTGAGTCCTGGTGGCTCCGTTTCCGATCCAGCTCCCTGCTAATGCACCTGGAAAGGCAGCAGGAGGTGGCTGAAGTACTTGGACTCCAGCCACCCACATGGAAGGCCTGGAGGGAGTTCCAGGCTCCTGGCTTCAACCTGGCCCAGCATCGGCCATTGTGGTAATCTGGGAAGTGAACCAGCATATAGAAGATCTCTCTTTCTACCTTTCAAATATTTTTTTTTTTCCAATCCTGGCACTGCTGCTTTCTAGTTTTATAATATCAAATTCTTCTCCAAGCTTTTGTCTCATTTCATTATAAAGAAAATCGTGTGTGTGTGGTCAGAGTTTTTAGGTTAAAATAAGACTATATTTAAAATTTCAAAGTGTTTCACACGCAATGAGTATTCAGAACTATTAGCTGTTGTTATGATACTAGGATGGCTTAAATTGAAATCCAATCAAGATTTTCCAAACCGAAGACAAGAATGGCACCAGAAAGAGGTTGGAACCTTGCTCCTCTCCTGCAGCGCTTACCCACTCACGCCAACAATGCAGCGTATTCCTCTGCTCGCTAGCTCTGCAAGGCGAAGGCTTATCTTGACCTTTAGGTCCTCTGTTCTCAGGTCCTGGGAGGTAAGGTCACGGAGCTGCCCAGGCCCAGCTCTGCTCTGTGGATTCAGCACTGGTGCTGTCCACAGCCACACCACTTGGAACCCGCCCCACCTGGTGTGACATACTTGTGCTGGGTGCTGGGACCGTGGCTCTGAGCATGAACAGCCAGCTCCCAGCTTTGGTCTCCTCCCTCAGTGTACCTTCAGGACAAGCTCCGGCAGGGTGCGTGCCACTGACTCTGGGCTGCACCTGCTGCCTGATAGGGCTCAGCTTCTCTTGAGAATGTGCAGAGAATCCAGCTCCAACCTGTTTTAGCCGGATCTAGCTGAACCCACTTCAGCGTGGCTTACAAACACGCTTCCCCGTAATGCAGGGACATTAGAGTGACACTCTGAAGGCAGCACCCAGCGTTAGGGTTTGCAGGTCCCACTTAACAGAGGGGTCTCAGACCACAGTGTCGCTTCGAGCTCCGGGTTTGCGTCTGTCGACTTTCTCCCCTTCCCTTTGGCTCCTACGAAGCCCAAAACTTCTCAGCCTGTCCTTCCCTGATGCTAAATTTTCCCTAATTTGACTTCCGTTTGCTACCTCTCTCCCCGTATTTAATTTTGATTCCTTCGTCTGAATGTGTGTAGGTATTGCCAAAAGCTGCCTCAAATCCTTTAGACCAAGAGGTAAGGCGTAAACCTACAACAGCCGCCCCTGACAGCGATGCACTGAGCTTGCTCTCCTGTGGTCTGAAGCCAGCGCCTTCCCAAAGCAGCAGGTTTCGTGTCTGTAACTTCTTTGTGGCTATTTCCTTTCATTCATCTATGAAACAGGGACATGGATTAGCAACGGGAAGCAGCCTTAGGGAAATCTACTTCTCCAGCCAGCCAGCACCAAGAGCAGAAAAGCCGGCGGGGACCGAGGGGCTGGGGCGCAGGAAGGCAGAGGGGAGGGGAGGCGAGGTGGCAGCACCGCCGGCCGGTCGCCGGGACCCAGGCTGCTCCCGTAATGAAAGGGCTCTTCTTTGCAGGGATTAGGAGGATATTCATGACCCTTGAGATCAGCAGGTGAGGCCCAGCGCTCCGGACTCATCCCTTGGGCAAACAGTGCAGAGAGCCGAGGTTGCCAGCAGAAGAAAGGAACAGTGGGAGTCGAGAGCTTTCCCCTCGGCTTCCCTCGGCCCGCGGCCCCCTTTCATTTTCCGAGGAGGGCAGGGTGGGAGGCACTTGTCCTGAGGTAAATCAAGGGCTGTGGCTTTCATTTCTAAAGAGCTGGCGGCCAGACCGAGGCAGAAGTCCCGTGACACGACTCGAGACACAAAATGGTATCTTAGCATCGAAGACCCCCTTTGACAAGGAGAAGAAAAGCCCTTTTCTTCGCGGCCGGATTAGGCGCGGAGGGAGCTCGGCGGAACATGTGTGCATTGTCTGCGGAGGGCAGCGGCCGGCCCGGGGCTCGCCCCTCGGAGGCCGCCCCAGGAAGCCCGGCCGCGCCTAATTAAAAGGGAAGGGAAACAGCGGGGACGCTTGTTCCGCTGCTGCCCACCAAAGTGGGGTCCCCGGGGGGACGGCGTGGCCCGGGAAATTGCCTAAATTGATGGTTATGGGAGGCCTCGCTGGATGTGTGGGCCCCGAAGGCAAAGGGAGGGCGGGGCACGGCGGCTCCTCCGTGGGGACAAGAGCGGCTTCGGTGCCTGGCCACCTGACTCGGCGGCCAGGCTGCCCCGGGCCACAGCACCTGCAGCAAGCAAGGGGTCGGCTCTGCTGGGAAGCAGAGCCTAGAGGCGTATGTCAGGGCCCCATTTGTCCAGCTGGCAGAGAGGCCTCCGGGGCGAGGGGGTCACAGGTCAGGGCCTGGCACTGGGGCCCTGGGGCTCACCCTGGCGGGGTGCAGGGGGTAGGGGAGCAGCGGCTGCCCCTGACAACATGAATTTCTGCAAAGCAGTCTCTTGTATTTGTCCGTGACTAAGCGTCTCTCCGAAAGGAAAACCCGAGCTACAGGCTCACGTGTTTGGCATCTCTAGGGTTTAGCCCATTTGTGGGAAGAAAGCTCTTCACAGAGGAAGGCTCTCGGGTGCCTTCTCCTGCAGACTCCAGCCCAAGGGCGCGGACGCCGGGCCTCGGTTTCCCAGCTCCTTCGGCGATGCCTGCAGCCTCATGGTCCCTGTCCCACAGCCTGGCTCCCAGGAGCTTGGCGTCCGGTGACTCCCCACATTCAGCGCAAGGCGGCGAGCCCGAGCGCGCAGGTTGTCCCGGAGAGTGATGAATCTAAGTCAATATTGCAAAGGAGATGCGCCTTCTCTGACTCTGCAAATATTGGGCCAAAGACTCGAGTGCGGCCTCGCTGTTGACAACTACGAGATGCGGGCGTTGCGGTCTTTGTTGGCAGAGCCCGGCCTAACTCCCTGTGTACACAGAGGGGACAGTGCGCTCGGAGGCCCGAGTGTTTGCTAGGCCAACACGCGCCAGTGGCCGGCCCTCAAACACGGTGTCCTGCCATGGTGACAGTGGGGCTCTTTGAAATGCATGACCCCTGGGCTGCCCAGTGGTGGATAAGCCATACACACTTTTTTTCCTCTGTTGTGGTTCATTTCTCTGCAACATGTGTTTGTGCGAGGGGACTGCATAAATTGTGACCAGATAAGGAGCTGGGATTTCTATCCTGAAGAGACTGCGGAAGCCACTTAAGGCTTCTGAGCAAGAAAGGGACATGATCAGACTGGATTTTTCTTCTTCTTTTTTTTAAGATTTATTTATTTTTATTTGAAAGCCAGAATTACAGAGAGGGAGGAGAGAGAGAAAGAGAAAGGTCTTCCATCCGCTGGTTCACTCCACAAATGGCTGCAACAGCTGGAGCTGGGCTGATCTGAAGCCAGGAGCCAGGAGCTTCCTCCTGGTCTGCCACTCAGGTGCAGGATCCCAAGCACTTGGGCCATCCTCCACTGCTTTCCCAGGCCATAGCACAGAGCTAGATCAGAAGTGGAGCATCCAGGACTCAAAAAGGCACCCTTATGGGATGCTGGCAGCACAAGTGGTGGCTTTACATCTACCCCATAGCACCAGCCCCAGAATGGATTTTTTTCAAAGTCTCATGTTACTAGAAGAAGACGTCTGTGAAAGACACTTCTTGCAAAGGACCGTTATCTAGCATATACAAAGAACTCTTACAGTTCAACAACAAGGAACAAGAAACCCAATTAAAAATGGGTCACCTCTCTCTGTAACTCTGTCTTTAAATAAGTAAAATAAATCTTTTTTAAAAAAATGGGTCAGAAGCCTTTTAATGAGCACCACCCCGAAGATAGGTGACAAATAAACATGAAGAAGATACTCAATATCTTACATACATCATTAGGAAATTGCAAATTAAAACAATGGTGAGATAGCGCTACACACCTATTACAAGGGCTAGAATCCAGAACCATGACAACACCAAATGCTGACAGGAATATGGAGCAACAGGAATGCTCCTTCATTGCTGGTGGGTATTCAAAATGATATAGCCACTTTGAAAGGAAAGTGGGCCATTTCTTATAAAACTAAATATACCCTTAGCACAGGCTCCAATCTTTGCATTCCTTAGTATGTCCTAGAAGTAGTTGAAAACTTATGTCCGTACACAAACCTGCATACAGATGTTTGTAGCAGAGTTATAGTCACAATTGCCAGAACTTGGAAACAGCCAAGACATCCTTGAATAAGTAGATGGATAAATTGTGCTATATCCAGACAATACAAGATTATTCAGCACTAGGAAGAAATGAGCTAGCAAACCCAGAAAAGACATACAAGAAACTTGAATGCATGTTACTAAGTGAAAGAAGCCAATCTAAAAAGGCTACCTACTATGTGATCCCAACTACATGGCATTCTAGAAAAAGCAAAACTGTAGGGACAGTAAAACAACTGTTGGTTTCTGGGGTAGGGGAGAAGGAGCGATAAACAGGCACAGACAGGGTGTTTGTGACCGTGACGCTCTGGGTCACTCTCTCTGCTGCTTGTTTCCCCATTGTTGACCTGTAAGAGTTGGTATATGTTGGATGGCGGTCCTTTGTTAGAAGTGTCTTTCACAGATGTTTTCTTCTAGCAAATGAGCCTTTGAAAAGTCCATTCCGATCATGTCCTTTTCTTGCTCAGAAGCCTGAAGTGACTTCCCCATCCTCTTCAGCATAGAAATCCCAACTCCTTAGCTGGTCACAATTTAAATCAAACCCAACTCTTCAATCTCATCCCCATCCTTCTTCTCTTTCCTTAGCAAAGACACACAGGGGACTCTGGGCTCAGCAGGTCAGTTTCTCTAGTCTCCTTATGACATTGACCAAGGTCATTCCACATTTACCCAAGCCCACAGAATGCCCAGCACCAAGCGTGAACCCAGTGTAAACCGTGGGCTCTGGGTGATGGTGTGTGTCACAGCAGGGTCATCGCTGTAACAAGTACACCACTCTGGCGGGAGGTAGTGCTAGCCAGGGATGTGGGGGGGGGGGGGTCAGGAAACATAAGAAATCTCTGCAGCTTTCTCTCAATTTTGCTGTGAACCCAAGCGTACTCTAAAAGCTCAATTGATCAAATCCTTGTGACAATAGTATGAAAAGAAGGGTGGATCTGGAGATGAGGAGGTACGAAGCAGAGTAAGACTGAAGGCTAGGTGGCCATCAAGGTGAGTCTGTGCCCAGAGTCCAGGTGTGAAGTGACACGGGGCTCAGCCTGTGGGGCCAAACACAAGGGTTTGTTACTGGTGACTCGGTGCGCTCTCCCTCACTGTCAGCAAGGAGGGGACACTGGTGTCCCAGACAAAGTCATAAGGTGGCATGCCCTGAGGGTGGGCAAGGGTAGCAGATGGACCAGGAGCTTCGCAGCAGCCACCCTGGAGTTAGCTGGACTCACCTTGGCCTTGGCTTCCTAAATGAGGTCCTTCTCAACTGTGTCTTGCAGGGTTGCAGTGGACTCCAGGCAGGATGCCTGGGCTCGGGCTCTTGTGGAGCAGAATGCCTCTCACTGAGCACTTGCGACACGCCAGCACCAGACATCCTAGCACACTTCTCACAACCACCCTGTGCAGTAGGCTTTATTGTGCCCATTTTCAGATGAAAAAACTGAGGGTCAGAGAGGTCAAGTTAAGTACATGGTGGAAGCAAAACTGAAGTCCAGGTCTCTTGGGTCCCTGCCCAATGCCACAACTCTGCCAGAGTTATAGGAAAAGCAAGTTTCTATAAGGCCTTGAGAATAGAAATGTGAGAGATTTTTAAAATCATATTTAGAGGCCAGTGCCGCTGCTCAATAGGCTAATCCTCCACCTGCAGCACCGGCACACCGGGTTCTAGTCC
This sequence comes from Oryctolagus cuniculus, assembly GCF_051225735.1. Classification (NCBI taxonomy): domain Eukaryota; kingdom Metazoa; phylum Chordata; class Mammalia; order Lagomorpha; family Leporidae; genus Oryctolagus; species Oryctolagus cuniculus. The sequence continues at coordinate 85,580,073 of NC_142870.1, read as the reverse complement.
CGATCATGGCACCGGTTTCTGTCCTGGTTGCCTCTCTTCCAGGCCAGCTCTCTGCTGTAGACAGGGAGTGCAGTGGAGGAGGGCCCAAGTGCTTGGGCCCTGCACCCTATGGGAGACCAGGAGAAGCACCTGGCTCCTGCCATCGGATCAGTGCGGTGTGCCAGCCGCAGCACGCCAGCCACGGCGGCCATTGGAGGGTGAACCAATGGCAAAAAGGAAGACCTTTCTCTCTGTCTCTCTCTCACTGTCCACTCTGCCTGTCAAAAAATAAATAAATAAATAAATAAATAAATATCATATTTAGGGGCTGGTGTTGTGGTATAGTGAGTAAAACCACTGCCTGCATGGGTGCCAGTTCAAGTCCTGGCTGCTCCACTTCTGATCCAGCTCTCTACCATGGCCTGGGAAAGCAGTAGAAGATGGCCCAAGTGCTTTGGCACCTGCTACTCATGTGGGAGACCTGGAGGAAGCTCCTGGCTTCAGATCAGCTCAGCTCCACTCATTGTGGCCATTTGAGGAGTGAACCAGTGGATAGAAGACTTGTCTCTCTCTGTCTGCCTCTGCTTCTATGTAATTCTGCCTTTTGAATAATTAAAGAAATATTTTTTAAAAATCATATTTATTTATTTGAAAAACAAAGACTGGAGCCAGCATTGTGGCATAACGGATAAAGCAGTCACCTGTAATGCCAGCATCCTGTACAGCCATCAGTTCAAGGTTGAGTTCTACCTGCTCCACTTCCAATCCAGCACTTTGGGAAAGGATGGGAAGGTGGCCCAAGTGCTTGGGCTGCTGCCACCCATGTGGGAGACCTGGATGAAGTTCCTGGTTGCTGGCTTTGGCCTAGCCCAATCTTAGCTATTATGGCCACTTGGGGAGTGAACCAGCAGATGGAAGCTTCTCTCTCTCTCTCTCTCTCTCTCTCTCTGCCTTTCAAATAAATAAGTCTTTTTTTAAAAGTGACTATTCTGTTGCTTTCTATGTTGAATTAAGGAATTCAGATAATTTCAATTTTTTTAAAGAGTTGACCTTCTCTTTCCACCCAACAAAGATTTAATTAAAAAGAAAAGTGACCCAGAGAGTGACAGAAAGAGAGGTCTTTTATCTGCTGGTTCATTTCCCAAATGGCTGCAAAGGCTGGGGCTGGGCCATCCTGAATCCAAGAGCCAGGAAATCCATCCAGGTCTCCCATTTGGGTGGAAGGGACTCAAGTACTTGAACCATCATCTGCTGCTTCCCAGGCACATTGACAGGGAACTGGATAGGGAGCTGAACATATGAGACCAGAAGTGACGCGCTGATCTGGGATGCAAACCTCCCAAGGGGCAGCTTAGCCTCTGTGCCACAACACCTGCCCCGGATCACTTCCGTGTCCTGTGGCTATCGAGATGCTGGATTCAGGTCTGTCATGTTGAGATTTCCACTGCTTTGACGTCTCATTCCCCTCTTCTGTTGTTTTCTTCCTTCTTTTGAATTAATTAAATAGAATTAATAATTCCATTTCATCTCCTCGATTGGCATGTTGGCCATCTCGCTGTTCTGGTTTTTAATGTTAACTTTGTATCCATATTGTTTATGTTTAACCCAGGTAATATTATCCCTTGCATATAAAAACCTTAGAAAGGCATTATTTCCATGTTTCCTTTCTCAGTCTTGGTGCTGCTGCCATACATTTTACTTCTGCGTATGTTGTCAGTTCCACAGTGTGTTCCTCTTTAAGTAGGCGCTGATCTTTGTAAAGTGACCTCCTACAGGGACTTAATAATAAAATCTCCTGCACTTACCATGTGGTGACCAGGTTGCTCCCTCTGGAAGGGGGCTTCCACGGGTGCCACGGCCCTGCTCCACGGGTGCCACGGCCCCACTCGAGGATGTATTTGCTTTTCTGCTTCTTGTCATCCAGGGCTGCGGCTGCTGAGCTCTTCCGGCTTCACAGGGATTGGAGGAAATCCTCATCTCACAGGTACGTCGGAATGGTCTTGTCTCTGGGCATAAAGTGCTCAACTGGTTTTACTTTTCAGAACCTGAAAAACCTTGCTCCACTTCTTCTCCCTGGGGTTGTTTCCAGGGGCAACTGTTCTAACGCTGCACTTTGCTCACTACGCACGATGTGTCTTTCTGATAGACTTTTGAGGTGTTTTTTTTTTTTTTTAAGATTTTTTAATTTATTTATTTGAGTGGTAGAGTTACAGACAGTGAGAGGGAGAGACAGAGAGAAAGGTCTTCCTTCATTGGTTCACTCTCCAAATGGCTGCAACGGCCAGAGCTGTGCCTATCCGAAGCCAGGAGCTTCTTCCCAGTCTCCCATGTAGGTGCAGGGGCCCAAGGACTTGGGCCATCTTCTACTGCTTTCCCAGGCCATAGCAGAGAGCTGGATTGGAAGAGGAGCAGCTGGACTAGAACCGGCACCCATATGGGATGCTGGCACCATAGGTGGAGGATTAATCTACTCCACCATGGCGCCGGCCCCGACTTTTGAGGTTTTTTTCTTTTTGCTACTGGTTTTGAACAGCTCAGTGAAGATAGGCTTTATTGCACTTTTCTTTGTGTTTAGGGAGTTGTTGACCTTCTTGGATCTGGGGGTATATAGTTTTTATCAAACTTAGAAAAGACAAGAGCCTTCTTCCTTCCTTCTTTCCGGGTACTGCCTCCCCATCAGCAAGTCTCATCACCCGTCTATCAGGCTACCTGAGGCTGTTCCCCAGCTCCCCGCTAATCTGTTGTGTTTTCCTGGAGTGGAGCAAAGAACGCGTGACAGGAGAGAGCTTTGAGTGTTGAGGTCAGTCTTCTGTGTTCTTACATAAAATATCTTAGGCTGGCGTTGGAATAGACATCCTGCCTTGAAGCTCAGCCCCAAACAAAACCAAGACCAAACCTCCTACTGGAAGTGTGGGCTGCAGATTGCATTGAAAATCACTTCCTCTCCTTGGTAATGGACTCCCCTCTGAGTCAAGAAGGGGTGAGTGGAGACGGGTTCATAGACACGGTCTCCAAGGTTGCTTTCTGCTCTACGCATGCATTACTTCAGGAGTCAACGTCCTTTTAGTAGCACCGGGAAGCTGTTGTTCTGGAGCAATTGGGGAGCCTGGCACAGGGATACCCAGGCCTTCCCTTTCTGCTGGGCCTTCAGGGAACTCTCCATGTCCACCAGTGCTGGGCAGCTTGCAGCTGGCGAGCCTGGCCCGTGCTCCGAGGCGAGCAAGCGCTTTGGAGGAGGGTGGCCCTATTGTCTCTAAGGTTTCTTTGGCCACAAAGGCCTTGCTGAAGCCTCCACATCCCTGGAACAAAACTGGGGCTAGAACTTTCATGAAAGAACAAGGCTTGCTCTGTGTGGCGGCAGCAGCTGAAACCTTAGCAGCGGTGGCTGGACAGCAGCCCCGCCACTGACTTATTCTGGCAACAAAGACGGCCCCCTTTAGGGTGAACCTTTCACTTCCTCTGAGTTCTTTGACAAAGCGCTAGAGACTGGGAAGGTCAAAGAGCTGAGAGGTGTTGGGGGGCGGGGACGCTGCTGACTGGGAGTAGTGAGCTGGCTTCAGATGCCCTTGCAATAAAGGAGTTTGTGCAGCTGTTTATGGAAGGGTTGCATTTGAGCCAGGGGCAGGTGACACTGCTGGTTTTCAATATCCAGTCGGGGTCCGGCACTGTAGCAAAGCAGGTAAAGCCACTGCATGCAGTGCTGGCATCCCATATGGCGCTGGTTCGAGTCCCAGCTGCTCTACTTCCGATACAGCTCTCTGCTATGGCCTGGGAAAGCAGTGGAAGATGACCCAAGTCCTTGGGCCATTGCACACGCGTGGGAGACCTGGAAGAAGCTCCTGGATTCTAGCTTTAAATCAACCCAGCTTTGACCGTTGTGGCCATTTAGGAGTGAACCAGTGAATGGACGACCTCTCTCTTTGTCTCCACCTCTCTCTGTAACTCTTTCAAATGAATAAAATAAGTCTTTAAAAAAATAATATCCAATCAGACTCATAAATAAGCCATAATGGGAAGTGAGCTTCGCTCCAAAGGCCACGCCCTTCTATAGAATTTCTACAAGTGCTGTCTCCCACTCGAGGGCTCGAGGATCCTGGAAGTCTCCTGGGTTTGCAGAGAGAAGAATCTTGCTTCATTCATGTATTCAACAAGACTCAAAACCGCAGAGTGCGGGCAAGGTGTGGAGGCAGACATGGGTCCCACGGGGTCCCCCTCTCCAGGAGTGCAGTCTCGTGATGTGGGTCCATCCTGTTCGGTTGCGTGGCCTTGGGAAAGTGACTGAACTATTTTGGAGCTTCGGTTCCTCCCTCTGAAGGGTAGGATTAGAGCCGGGTGCTCCAGGGGCAGTGGGACCTGGTGAGGTGGTGGGTATCAGACCACGGCAACATCCTGCAGATTCGGCGAGGATGACAGTGAGCCAAGCGCAGCGCAGGAAACCAGGCTGCACCTGCCTTAGGTGGGGAGCAGCTGAGCCAAGCAGGAACCTCCAAGAGCTGCAGCCTCCTGCGATAAGGGACGATCCAGGGCGAGCGTTCCCAGCACTAAGCTTCCTCCCACACAGGAAGCCTCGCTCTCACTAGGATTTTGTTTGTTGAAGGATGCTGTATACATTTGATGCACTCCCTCTGATTCACTGCATACATTTGTTAGCCCCTTCCATGGGCCAGAATCCGGAGTGTGGTGCTGCTACAACCTCTCCCTGCGGAGCGTGCAATCCAGTGTGGGAAGTCCATGTCGGGCAGCTAAAATGCCTGTCCTAACGGGGACGCCCTGGCACTGGAGACAGGGCAGCTGCTGCAGCCATGGTGTCCATGGGACTCATCCCTCCCAGGCTGACATTTGCAGAGGTCCTTCTGCTGTGTGGGGTGGGGTGGGAGTGGGGGGAGGACCAGCAGGGTGGATGGAAGCAGAGAGCAGAATTGTGAGGGGCTGTGTATTTTGGAGCGTTCCCTGCTGTCCTTCTTTTTGTCTGATCTCTCTCTCTCTCTTTCTCTCCACTAATTGAAGCCGAGACCTATTTGACATCAAACTCCTGAGTGAAGATACTCTGCTTTTAAATTCAGTGCTCTTAATTTGATCATAATCTGAAAATTTGAGATTTTTGAAAAACAGAAAATGCTAGATGACTTCAAATACACGTGACTCTTCATGGATCTTTAATAAAAAAGAAAAAAACTCCTTGCTCCTGGTATAAAGCAACTTAGCACTCACAATGAACTTTCTGTGGCCACCAAAAAAGGCAAGTGAAGCCAGCAGCCAGCCTCTTCCGCATTCTTTTTCTATTTTCATTTAAAATGTTGGAGTCCCTATGAGAAACAGTGACTTGATCAGCTCTTGTCCTGACTGTTGATGTACAATGTAATACTTTATCCATTTTAGTATTTTTTTGCTCTAGTACTATTGGTTGAACTCTGTAATTAACACACAATTATTCTTAGATGTTTAAATTTTAACTGAAAAGTGATCCCTGTTAGGAATTTGGAAAACATTATGCTGAGTGAAATAAGCCAGTCCCAAAGGGACAAATATCATATGTTCTCCCTGATCAGTGACAACTAACCGAGCACCAAAAAGGAAACCTGTTAAAGTGAAATGAACACTATGAGAAACGGTGACTTGATCAGCCCTTGCCCTGACTGTTGATGAACAACTTAATACATTATCCCTCTTAGTATTTTTTTTGTTTGTTCTACTTAATACTTTTGGTTGAATACTGTAATCAATCCACAGTTATTCTTAAGTGTTGAAACTTAACTGAAAAGTGATCACTGTTAAATATAAGAGTGGGAATAAGAGAGGGAAGAGATGTGCAATTTGGGACATGCTCAAGCTGACTTGCCCCAAATGGTAGAGTTAGAAACATACCAGGGAATTCTAATTCAATCCCATCAAGGTGGCATGTACCAATGCCATCTCACTAGTCCAAGTGATCAATTTCTGTTCACAATTGATCATAATGACAGGACTAAGAGCCAAAGGGAGCACATAAATAAGACTAGTGTCTGCAAATACTAACTGATAGAATAAAAAAGGGAGAGAATGATCCAACATGGGAAGCGAGATACACAGCAGACTCATAGAATGGCAGATGTCCTAAACAGCACTCTGGCCTCAGAATCAGCCCTTAAGGCATGCGGATCTGGCTGAAAAGCCCATGAGAGTATTTCAGGCATGGAAAGCCAAGACACTCTGGCAAAAAAATAAAATAAAAAATGACCTAAATGAAAGATCTCCACGAGTGAGACCCCAGTGGAAAGAACAGGTCATCAAAGAAGGAGGTACCTTTCTCTGAAAGGAGGAGAGAACTTCCACTCTGACTATGACGTTGTCTAAATATGATCAGAGTTGGTGAACTCAAAAGGCTTCCATAGCCTTGGCAACTCATGACAAGAGCTTAGGGTGATTACTGATGCCATAAACAAGAGTGTCAAATTGTTAAGTCAACAACAGGAGTCACTGTGCACTTACTCCTCATGTAGGATCTCTGTCCTTAGTGTGCTGTACATTGTGATTTAATGCTATAACTAGTACTCAAACAGTATTGTTCACTTTGTGTTTCTATGTGGGTGCAAACTGTTGAAATCTTTACTTAATATATGCTAAATTGATCTTCTGTATATAAAGATAATTGAAAATGATTCTTGATGTGAATGGAAGGGGAGAGGGAGCGGGAAAGGGGAGGGTTGCGGGTGGGAGGGAAGTTATTTTGGGGGAGCCATTGTAATCCATAAGCTGTACTTTGGAAATTTATATTCATTGAATAAAAGCTAAAAAAAAAATGTTGGCATCGCCTGTGATACTTGTCCATGCCCGTGGGGCACAGTGCGATACTTCATGCACATGCGAAGCAGTCATACTGGGCAGCCATATCTGGTGGTGTATTGGTACCTGTGAGCCCATCTCCTCCACCGTCCCACACCGCGGTCACCACCATTCTCACTGCAGACCCACTGTTCTTCAACTGGCACTTCTGAGAGAAAATGGAGGGAGCGTGTCTTTCTGTGTCTGCCTGATTTCAGCTGACGTAGCGATCTCCAGCTCCACCAGTTCAGCTGCAACTATCAGTTGCAGTATTCCATTGTGTGTATTTGCCACTTTGTTTTATCCAATCATCAGTCGATGGATACCTCCATGTCGTGGTGATTGTGAATGGAGCTACCATGAACATGGGAGCCAGGTATCTCTCTCATTTGCTGACTTCACTTCCTTATGATATATGCCAGAAGTGGGCTAGCTGGGTCATCTGCTGGATCTATTTTTAGTGTTTCAAGGCTCCTCCATACTGTTCTCATCTGTGTTCTTTTTTTTTAATGTTTATTTATTTGAAAGGTAGAGACACAGAGAGAAAAGGAAAGGGAGAGAGAGAGAAAGGGAGAGAGAGAGAGAAAGAGAGATATCTTCCATCTTCTGGTTCACTCCCTAAATAGCTGCAACAGCCAGGGCTGGGCCAGGCCGAAGTCAGGAGCCAGGAGCTTTTTCTGGGTCTCCTATATGGGTGCAGGGGCCTAAGGACTTGGGCCATCCTCCGCTGCTTTCCCAGGCCATTAGCAGAGAGCTGAATCAGAAGTGGAGCAGCCGGAACATGAACTGGTGCCCTTAAGGGATGCTGGCACTGCAGGAGGTGGCTTAACTTTCTACGCAATAGCGCCAGCCCCCAACGACATTCTTTGTGGACAGTTTTCTTAGCTAGACCCTGAGCCTCTAGGAATACAACGCAGCCCTGGGGAAGTCCTTGTGGCTCAGAGTTGCTGGAAGGAGGGATATGTGATGAGCAGAGTCGCTCTGTCCTTGAGGGGCCCTGGCGGGAGCAGTGAAAACCTCACTGCGCACACCCACGTGGCTGATGCAGAGCGTGGGGAGGGGGGGCACTCTAGGGGGCTTCTTTGCCTCTCTCCCCTTTCTCTTCTGCTTTGTACCCTTTTCCTCCTTAAGGAATGGAATAAAAAGACACCATGTGTCTGTCTGCTACAGCCTGGAGACTTTCTGAGCGTTCTCTATGTGGTGTTTTTTGAAAAAAGACAAAACCTCCAAACAAAACACTGTTGTATTAACACAAAAGTCCGACTCCACGGTTGAAATCTCCCTTTCCATTCCCAGAAACGGGCTTCCTAAATGAACCCTGGCTCCTCTGAGCAGACAATGGGGTCTCCAGGGAGCCGCTTGTGATCAGACCAGAGAGCATGGACTCGGCAGGTTAGCAGTCTGTATGCGTGGGGGAGGGGTTTTCTACCCTCAGCCTGTGTCTCCTGTGATCAAATGTGATGCCAAATGCCCAGCACTCAAGGCAAGGGGACGTTCACGTCACCAGAACCCCCTGTCACTCCCTGTGTGCTTGCCTTGTCTGCATCCCACAGGACGGTGCCCCTGGCACTGGGCACACAACCGCATTTCATTGAGCGAATCTGTAAGGGTGTAATGCAGGATTGCATGTGCAGCTTCTCATGTACTTCTAGAAGTTTCTAAAGATCGCTAAGGGCTGGTGTGTGGCACAGCGGTTTAAGATTCCACCTGTGAGCTGTTCAAGTCTCGGCTGTTCCACTTCCAATCCAGCTCCCTGCTAATGCTCCTGGGAAAGCAGTGGAGGACGGCCTGAGTGCTTGGACCCTGCCATCCATGTCAGAGACTCAGGTGGAATTCCAGGATCCTGGCTTCAGCCTGGCTCAGCCCTGGCCATTGAACAATCTGGGGAGTAAGCCGATACATTGAAGATCTTTCTCTCCTCTCTCTCTCTCTCTCTCTCTCTCTCTCTCTAATTCTTCCTTTCAAATATATAAATAAATTTAAGAAATACTCTCAAGGATCAAATACATAAATAAATGCCTTTTTTTAAAAATTTATTTTAAAAGAAGGCACCCTTTGGCTGCTGGATTTGGAAGAAGGTAGAATCTGGCATCAGGACCCGACATGGGCACTTTCAGACCTGGCGTGGGCTCTGGGTTTGCTCAAGGCCAAAGCGTTGGCTGGACCCCAGGAAAGGGGTGGGAGCAGTAACCTAAATTACTACATCAACCAAGTAACGGACTGCAGCTACACTGGGAACACAAGGGCTCCTCTTGAAACTATTGCAGAAAAATGGCATTTTCTTGTTTCTGATGCTGGGGTACTTTTTTAAGGAGGGGCTTCTGTCTCGGATAAAATCTCAGGTTGTGTCTGCCTGGAGCTGCAGCAGCTGGGGACACAGGAGGGCAAGGCACAGGAGGAACACGAGAGTCTTGCAGTCCTTGGTTCCGCAGACGCAGAAAGGAGGGTCCTAGGAGAAGCCCTGTTTTGAAGAAAAGCTCTTAGGGAGGAGGGGTTTATCTTGCAACAGACACCCTCCCCTACTGCTTGCTCCGAGCTTGTCCTCAGTTTAGGGCAGCAGGCAGCTGTGCTCCCTGTTCGCAGGCCTTCCCCAGCCTGGGGCTATGTGAGACTCACCCCAGAGGCGACTCAGGTCCCACTCCGCCTCCAAGCCAGTCGAGTTGGAAGACATCGATGTCTTCATGGATGCTTCCCCGGCCCAAGCCCAGCCACCACCCCCACAAGCCTTCTGCGCCGCACCTGCCAGCATAATCCAGGGGCGGAGGCTGCAGAGTGGAGTCTGAGTAGTTGGGAGCCCAAGCCAGCGGTGCAAATTTAGGGACAATAGCAAGTGGCTTGTAGGTGTCTCTCTCAGTTTTCTCTGGTGGTCCGTGACTGCACCTCCTTTTCCCGGTTGCACCCCTGCCTTCTTCCAAGCTCCCATGTGACCTCCGTGTGAGCATGGCCAGCCCAGGCTGGGCCCGCCCACCACTCCATCTGCTGATCATTCCTTGCCGCAGAGCTACGTTACAGAGCTCTGCTAAGGCTTGGGTACAGCAGCTGGTTCACAGTCATCAGGAGCACATTTGCTTTACTCTTTTTTTTTTTTAATTTTTATTTAGTTACTTGACAGGTAGAGTTACAGACAGTGAGAGAGAGAGAGAGAGATGGAGAGAAAGGTCTTCCTTCTGTTGGTTCACTCCTCAGATGGCCCCAATGGCTGGAGCTGTGCCGATCCAAAGCCAGGAGCCAGGAGCTTCCTCCTGGTCTCCCACGTGGGTGCAGGGGCCCAAGCACTTGGGCCGTCCTCCACTGCACTCCTGGGCCACAGCAGAGAGCTGAACTGGAAGAGGAGCAACCGGGGCTAGAACAGGTGCCCATATAGGATGCCGGCACCGCAGGTGGAGGATTAACCCAGTGCGCCACAGTGCCAGTCCCATGCTTTACTCTTTTTTAAAAATATTTATTTATTTGAGAGGCAGAGTTATGGAAACGGGGGGGAGACAGAAAGGGAAGTCTTCCATCTGCTGCTTCACTCTCCAAATGGCCTCAATGGCCAGAGCTGGGGTGATCTGAAGCCTGGAGCCTGGAGCTTCTTCTAGGTCACCCATATGGGTGCAGGGGCCCAAGCATTGGGCATCTTCCACTGCTTTCCCAGGCCAATGGCAGCGAGCTGGATTGGAAGTAGAGCAGCCGGGTCTCAAACTGGCGCCCATATGGGATGCCAGCACTGCAGTTGGAGGCTTAACCTACTATGCCACAGTGCCGGCTCCCTTTGCTTTACTCTTAACCATCAGACCCCCAGAGCCAGCCTGGGCAACCAGGGCTTGCACGGGATGCACAAGCCTCACAGTTATATTTGCTGCTGCTTCCGTGGGCCTCCCACAGTTTCCTGTTCTATTGAGCTTTTCTTCACCTTCCTCCTCTTAACCTAAGACCTCTCTTCTCCCAGGGTACTGGGCTGATGGATGTTTGAAGAGGGACTAGGAAACTACTTCAGGGCTGGTGGGCCAGATGGAGCATCCCAGGAGGGGTTGGGAGATCTGGTGTAAGCCCACTGATGTCCCTGTGGAGCTGTGATGCCTTAGGGAGGATGCTTCCCCCTCCCCTGCCTCAGTTTTGTCACCTGTAAAATGGAGACCCAAGTGGGTTGATGGTAAGGTGGAATAGAATAATGACTGTGGCGGAGTCTGTGCAGTCACATGGCTTAGATCTGCAGATTTCGGTTGGCTCACAGACACTTCTCTGGCAGAAGTGATGCTGACAGACAAGGTGGCCATTCTCTTCATGCTAATGAAGTGGTTACATGATCCTGTGCCAGATCTCCCCAGGTATCGCAGTTGCAGAGACAAAATCAGATCCCTCTGTGGCTGGGGAGAGAGCCGGTGCACTGGACCCATCTGGGCCATCATCCGAAGATAACAAGAGGCCCTAGATCAGGCTCTTGGGGTGTCCTGAAAGAGAGGGGTACTTGAGATTGCCCTGATTTGCATGCATGAGGTTTTGTATACAAGATGCTCTGCCAGCTCTCTAGAATTTGGGGGACTCTTTTAATGACAGACTCGAGAACCCCCGTCAATTCTGGATCCCGAGCTCATGTTTGAAAAGGATCTAAATGTGTTTCCTTTGGTCAGGCTCTGGGATTGACCCTGTCTGTGAATGGATTAGCAGGCAGCTGGCTGATCTAATCACCAAGAACCTCCCCACCCACGTCCTCCCCAGGTACCCGCCAGCCTGCCCTGCTGCCGAAAACACCACAGCTGGAGGGAAGCTCCTCTATTTCCCTCTGGAAGCCACTCAGCCAGAGAAAGAGAGGCCACAGAGAAGCCTTGGGGTTAAGCAAGGGAAACCTGTTTTTGTAAAATTGTATGTGCTGTTCTGCAGCTTGATCTCCATTTACTCAGCCCTGGATACCTTACGTTTCAGTATCTTTGTGCTTCCCACATCTAATTTTGGATTGCTACCTAAAGAAACAAGGACCACCAGAAATCAGAGCTGTCCGGCGATAGGATAGCAGCCTGGAAGAAGGGAGTTTTCCATCCCTAGCAGTGGCCAACCAGACACGAGCCACACGTTCCTCTCGGTGAGGATTTCTGCATTGGGTGAGCGGGTTATAGAAACAGTAATCACCTGACACTTAGCGAACAATTGCTACGTCCAAAGCACCACTACCAATCCTTTCCATGGGTTATCTCATGGGAAGTAGGCATCGTCACCATTAGCAAGGGTGAGAGAAAGGAGGCGTGGCAAAGTTAAGAGGCATGCTCAAGGTGGCGGAGCTAGTAAGAGGCAGAGACTGGGTGCCAGCCTGGGGGGTGCCTCCAGGGCCTGGCGTGCAACATCAGTGCTACAGCACTCGGCCTGCAAGCAAGCATCCTCCAAGCAACTCCAAGGCCCAGGATTCCCCACTCTGCCAAGCGTTGCTGCCATTGGCCCTGGTGAGTTGGTACCTTCCCCTGCTCACCCAGAGAGTGAGGCCAACAAAGGCGCATGTCTTAGAGGGGTGGTAGGCTCCCCTGGAGGAAGGAGTTGGTAGGACTATTTCTCTGGGGTGTGGTTAGCCTAGGAGAGGCAGGGGACTGGGCTTGGGTGTATCCTCCACCTGATGCCCAGGGCCTTGTCCCAGGGACAACAGGGACCCCATGGGCTTTCCCAGTTCCCTAGGGAATACAGCCAGCCCTTGGGAATTTTGACCGATTCTCTACTGGTCTGTGTGTACATGACCCAGCCTCAGGGCTGGAAGGAGATGAAACCGCCGGGCTTGGCCTGTCCCATCGCAGCAGCTAACTGCTGAGAGCTGGCTCCTCCTTGCAGAACGCCTTCAGCAGTGCGGCAGGAATCGATCCCTGCTGAGAGCATTTCTTCACAAAGGTTCCCAGGTTTCTGTTACAGAAAGGTAGGAAGAGCAGAAAACAAATGCCTGGGCACCAATTCTCAGGCTAGTACTAAAGTTATTTATTTATTTGAAAGGCAGAGTTACAGAGAGAGAGAAAGGCAGAGACAGATCTTCCATCGACTGGTTCACTCCCCAAATATCTGCCATGCCCAGAGCTGGGCAGATCCCAAGCCAGGAGCTTCTTCTGGGTCTCCCAAGTGGGTGCAGGGGACCAAGCATTGGGGTCATCCTCTGCTGCTTTCCCAGGAGTATAAACAGGGAACTGGATGGGAAGTGGAACATCTAGGACTTAAATTGGCAGCCATATGGGATGCCGGCACTGCAGACAGCGGCTTTACCCTCTGTGCCACAGCACCAGCCCAATAGCAAAGTTCTATTAGCTACTGTTTACTGAGTCCCTACTGAAAGCTAAGGTGTTGAGAAAATGTGACTCTTATTGCTGCTTTTGGCTCTGCTGTCACTCACATGGGGTAACCCACGTGGAACATCTGTGTCAGTGCTGGGCTCCACACACAGCCCAGCAGTGCAGTGGGCAGCCAGCTGTGTCACCTCCTGGCTCTTCCACTTTTTAAAGAAAGATTTATTTTATTTATTTGAAATGCAGAGTTACAGAGAGAGAGAGAGAGGAAGAAAGAGGCAGAGACATATCTTGCATCCGCTGGTTCACTCCCCAAATGGCCAGGGTTGGTCCAGACTGAAGCGTCTTCCAGGTCTTTCATGTGGGTGCAGGGGCCCAAGGATCTGAGCCATCCTCCACTGCTTTCCCAGGCCATACAGAGAGCTGGATTTGAAGAGGAGCAGCCAGGACTCAAACGGGCGTCTAAAGAGGAGGCGGGCATCGCAGGTGGCTGCTTCACTTTCTGACAGGGTGACCTTGGGCACTTCGCTGACCCTTCCTGGGCTGCTGTTTTCTATCTGTAAAGGGAGGCTAGGAATGCTTTGCTGTTCAGAGAATAAATGAATTAAGGCATGTGAAGCATAGCATAGGATCTGGCACATCATGTGTTGTTAGCAATCATTTACTGGGTCAGTATTATTATTAGCCCCATTTTATAGATGAAAAAAGTAAGGCAAGGCCGGCGCCGTGGCTCAATAGGCTAATCCTCCACCTTGCGGCGCCGGCACACCGGGTTCTAGTCCCGGTCGGGGCGCCGGATTCTGTCCCGGTTGCCCCTCTTCCAGGCCAGCTCTCTGCTATGGCCAGGGAGTGCAGTGGAGGATGGCCCAGGTGCTTGGGCCCTGCACCCCATGGGAGACCAGGAAAAGCACCTGGATCCTGGCTCCTGCCATCGGATCAGCGCGGTGCGCCGGCTGCAGCGGCGGCCATTGGAGGGTGAACCAACGGCAAAGGAAGACCTTTCTCTCTCTGTCTCTCTCTCTCTCACTGTCCACTCTGCCTATCAAAAAAAAAAAAAAAAAAAAAAAAAAAAAAAAGTAAGGCAGAAAGAGGACCAGAAAGTAGCTCAAAATTATACAGCTAATAAAAGAGCCAGCATTTAAACCCAGGGATTTCTGCCTCCAAACCCTCAGTCTTTCTCCTCAACGAAGTGGCCTCCAGGAAAGCCCAGCGCCTACCATATAGACCCTGTCGTTACATTGTTTCCAGTCATTGAGCTCATCCTCAAATGTCAGATCCTCCCACTTGTATAGGAAGGGGCTGCTCAGATGCAGAAGTGGCTTAAATGGACCACACGGTCAAGGGCCTTTGACAAGGAATTCAAATAAATCATCTTCCAGAGATGATGTGGGTGGGGGCAAATATGAACGGAAATGTGGCATGGCTTGTGGAAGACGCCGCTGGGCGTCACTGCCTCTCCTGGGCTTCGCCAGTACCCACTCTGGGATCAATTTCCTTGTTGGTGAGGTTGAGACTCAATGCACTTTAAGAGGCTTTTGGATTCAATGACCTTTTTCATTCATTCATTCATTCATTCATTCAACACATTTTATTGACCCCTGCTGTGTGCCAGGAAACACAACAGCAAACAACCATACGGTTGTGGTCCTCGCCCGCGCAGAGTCAGGGAGGAGAGAGAGGCAGAGCGTCGGGACCAAGAGCGTACAGCATCTGGAGAGCACCGGGCACAGCACCCCGTGGAAGGGCCCTGACCCGGCTCGGAGGCCAGGCCGGTTTTCCCAGAAGTAGGCACATCTCTGCTGAGAAGCGACGGTCAGGTCGGCAGGCGTGGGAACGTTTTTGCCCCACGGAGGGCGTTGCAGGCTTGTGCACAGGGTTCCGGGAAGAAGCGAGCAGGGCTTGACGGTAGGCGGGCAGGGCTCTGAGTCAGGCCAGGCGGTTTTACTTTATCTTCAGGTGGTTCAGGAGAGGCCCCGAGGGTTTTCGGAGGACTTGCAACGTAGCAGGGTGACTCGGGTTCCCTGGCGGAGAGCCCAGCAGAGGCGCAGGCGGGGAAGTGGGCAGGGCTGGAAGGCAGCGGCTGGCACAGGCTCTGCAGGAGGAGGATGCCCTGGCGCAGGGTGCAGGCTTCAGAGGAGGAGGCGGAGTGGCGGGGCTGGGCCCCTGGCGGCCCTGCCTCCCCTCTCTGTGCCCCTGCTCCAGCCTCAGCCTCTGGTCGGTCCAGCTGCCAGCGAGGTAACCTGTCTCTGAGCTCCACTGCCTTACTGTGTTCAGGGGGCGCCCTTCCGTTTCCGCCACCCCCACCCTGCTCTCCCTCTGGGACCCACTCTGCAGCCAGCCTCCTTTCAACACCCGCTTTCCGTAGCAAGAGGCAGCAGGAAGCACCACGCATGCCTGAGACTCGGGGGTGGGGTTGGGGGCAGAGAGCAATTACCGGCCTTCCCGGCTTCGCCTGTGCGCTTGGCAGGAATGCGTCTTTCCTGGGTGTCAATACGAGCGCGGGGTCATTTTTCAGCGTTTGCCAATGGCTGTAATTGCACAGGCCCGAGAGGCCCTCCAGAGAATCCCCGCCGATCCCCATTCTCTCCTCCCGGGCAGGGCTGCACAGATGCACCCCAGGTCATGGATCATGTTTTTCACATAACCCGTTAATTACTAAATAAAACAACCCAGCTTTCAACCTGATTAGCCCAGATGAATGGCTAGCAGCGGGTTTCACGCGCCTGCACAATTTATCACCGAAAAGAACTGTGTCTTTAATGATTTAGCTACCTGCCCTGGCAGGGCCTGCTCCGGGCCGCGCACCTCGGCAAGCAGTTAATTGCTGTTCTTGGTTTCTGACCTGGAAAGGCCCAGGTGACAGTTCCCATTAGCCAGGGTCGGCCTCCCTGATGACAAAGGGGGAGGAAGCCCTTGCCTCCCACCCTGTTCAGAAGACAGATGGAGGTCAGGCGTCTCCAGCCCTGCCCCCCAGCCGCCCGCCCGAAGGTGGAAGCAACCTGCACATTTGCAGGCTCCGTCCTACTCCTGTCCCCTCTTGGCCCAGCTTCCTTCCTTCCTTCCTTGATCAGTGTTTTGGAAGACTGAGTTCTTAATATTTTCACTTTTTTAAAGGTTTATTTTATTTATTTGAAAAGCAGAATAGAGAGAGAGAGATCGTCCATGTGCTGGTTCTCTCCCCAAGCAGCCTCAATGGCCAGAGGGGGGCCAGTCCGAAGCCAGGAGCCTCTTCCAGGGCTCCCACGTGAGTGCAGGGGCCCAGGCACTTGGGCCATCCTCTGCTGCTTTCCCAGGGGCATTAGCAGGGAGCTGGATCAGAAGTGGAGCAGCTGGGACTCCACCCTTATGGGATGCCAGCACTGCAGGTGGCAGCTTAACCGGATTTACCACAATACTGGCCCCCCTTTTTTATTTTTAGTTGCTAAGTTTCACCAATAATTCTAGGAGCTTTCATAAACTGAGAAAAAGTTACTCCTTCTGGTTCCCATCTGTTATACTTTCCTGGGTTTCAGTCCCTGGGGTCAGAGTGGGTGCAGGAGACAGAGTGGCACAATTTCTGCCGTCCCTTCTCCTAGGAGGATGCTTTGATTAGCAGGCTCTTCAAATACCAGAAGGAATCTGCTCTTCTACTTTCCAGACAAGCCCGAGGTGGCCCAAGGGAGGGGAAATGAGGAGGTGACACAGTGGGGTGGTGGCAGCAGTGAGGGTCACCACGCCAGGCTCTTCTCAACAGTCAGCACTGCTGGATAAAAGCAAGCCAAAGGCTAGCACGACGTCTAATTATAGCAGTAGCACCACTGGCTGACACCTGTTGTAGATGTCTTTTTATGGGACAGTCACGGCAACTTGAAAGTACTCCTGGTTTTCTGGTGAGGAGACTGAGCAACTGTCTCGTGGAGCGCAGGGTCTTCCAGGTGAACTTTCTGCAACGACAGAAATATTTTATATCCATGCCGTCCCACAGCGTGGCCACTGCCACCACGTGGCTCATTTGAACCGTGGCCAGAGTGACTCAATTGTTACATTGTTCACTGCTGTTTTTATTGAAATACAGTTATTTTTGTATGTTGAACTCACAGCTTGTAAACTTGCTGTTCTCCTTAAAATTAATTCTGATGATGTTTTTCATTCAATAAAATTTAGATTTAGGGAGTGGGCACTTAGCCTGGTAGGTAAGATACCCGTGTCTCACACTGGAGTGTGGAGGTTCTGCTCTGGCCGTGAAGAACCTTAAAAATCAAACCAAGATGGAGTGACTTAAGCTAACACTATTAAAAACAAGAAGTCACCTTTGCCCCAAATAAAGAATTAAAGCTTAAAATTACAGCCCTAAACTTTTTTCCCCCAAAGCTAAAATTAGGTGCAGCTATAAAAATAAATAAAATAAATAAATAAATAAAATAGCTAGCTGCGACACTTGTGCCTGGCTGTGCTAAGACCTAACCCAGTTTGTATGCCTCCTAATACTCAAATAACGGTGTGGGAAGTGGGACGCCGCTCTCCCACCAGGGGAACAAAGGGAGCGAGACGTTGCCCCCCCCCCCCCCCCCCGCCACAGGGTGAACAAGATGGCGCTGGCAGGGAAAGGAACTACTAAAGAAGTAAACAACAAAATGGCGACAAGGTGCATGCCTCCCGTGTGATCCCGTAGCTGATTGGATAGAAGACGCATGCCCTTCACATGAACAACTCGTGGATTGGACTGCTGTGTGCATGGACTCTATAGTGCTTTTGATTGGTCGCTGCAGGTATATAAACCGTGTGGCTTGTACTGGGGGCGCTCTCCGGACTCCCGAGTTCAGGAGGCCCGTCTGCGCAGACGCTGAATAAATCCTCTTGCTTTTGCATCAGCTGGTCTGGAGTCTGAGTCTCTGGGGTGTGCCTCTCGACGTGTTAGCATCCTCACTCCGAGGGTCTAACAGCCGGTGACTCTTGCCCCTTGCCAGTGCAGGCCCTGAGGGCAGTAGTGAGGGCTCCATGATCCGTTTCCACCACGCATGTAGGAGATCTACATTGTATTCGTGACTCCTGGCTGCAGTCCTGACCCAGTCTCAGCTATTGTGGGCGTTGGAATGAACCTCTTTCTCTCTCCCTCCCCCACCCTCAAATAAATAAAAAATTAGATAATTAAAGTTTATTTTAGAACAGCTTAAAATGTACATACAAAGTAAGCAGAAATACAGAGATTTCCCTTATAACCTCACATTACCCTCCCTCAGTTCCACCCAGTCACCCCTATTATTAACATCTTACATTAGTGTGGTATGTCTGCTACAACTGATGGACTGTACTGGTGGGTCATTATTAGCTAAAACCCATAGCTCAGGGTCTATTCTCTGGGTTGTCAGTTCTATGAATATTGAAAAATGCATGGTGCTATGTATCCATCATTACAGCAACAAACGGAATAGTTTCATTGCCCAAAAATATCCTCTGTGCTCTGCTGATTCATCCCTTCTTTCCCTAAACCTCTGATCTTTGCATTTTCTCTATAGCTTTTCCCATTCCAGAATGTTGTATAAGAGCAATCATTCAATACGTCTTCTCAGGCTGGCTTTTTCCAATCAGCAAAATGGACTGAAGATGCTGTCATGTCATTTTGTGACTTCAGAGTTCACTTCTAATCACTGAGCAGTTGCCTTCGGTTATCTGGTTGCACCACACGTTATTTTCTACTCACCTAATGAAGGAATCCTGGTTACGCCCAAGTGGTGGCAATTATGCAGAAGGTTGCTACAGACCTTTGTGTGTAGGTTTTTGTTGGGGCATAAATTTTCAACTCATTTGACCAAGTAACAAGGAATGCGATTGTTGGATTGCATGATAAGATTATGTTTATAGCTTTGTGAGAACTGTCCAACTGTCTTCCAAATTGTGTTCCATTTGGCTTTCTCACCTGTACTTAGTGAGAGTGCACGTTGCTTCATGTAACCACCAGCACATGTGGTGGTGTCTATGTTTTGGATTTTCATCATTTTCACAGGTGTGTAGTGGTGCCTCATTTTTTCTAAAGTTTGCGTTTCTTTTTCTTGGAACACATGAAGTTGAATTTTCACATGCTTGACTTGCCATCTGTATATCTTCTTTGGTGAGGTGTCTGCTCAGAAATGTTGCCCACTTTTTAATCGAGTTATTAATTTTCCTTATCATGAGCTTGAATAGTTCCTTACATGGTTTGGGTAAAAGTTCTATATTGTACGTCTGTAGCAAATGTTTTCTACACGTCTGTGGATGTGTTTTCTCACTTTCTGGACAGGTCTTTCACAAAGCAGAAATTTATAATTTAAGGAAGTCCACCTTATTAATTTCTCTTTTCATGGATTGTTCCTCTGGTGTCACTTGTGAAAAGTCATCACCAAACTCAGGGGCATCTAGAACTCCTATTTTCTTGGAATTTTGCAGGTTTGGATTTCACTTTTCGGTTGGCGGTCCATTTTGGGTTCATTTTTGTGAAGGGTCTAAAGTCTGTACCTAGACTCATTCTTCTGCGTGTGGAAGTCCAGATGTTCCAACCCCATTTGCTGATGAGACCCTCTTTGCTCCACTGTGCTAGCTCCAGAGCTTTGTCAAAGATCATTGGACTGTTTGTAATGGGTCTAATTCTGGGCTCTCCATTCTGCTCCGCTGATCTATTTGTCTATGGTTTCATGAAATAGCTCACTGTGTTGATTACTGTAACTCTGACTTTCAAATAGATTAATCAATTTTTTTTTTTTTTTAAGAAGAAGTTGAATGTCTGGGACTCACTCAAACCGGCACTCTGATATGGGATGCAGAAGTTGCAGGAAGTGGCTTAACCAACAATACCCTTATGTTTAGAATTCTATTTGGTTGTTTTACAAAAATGCCTGGGCCTTTTCGGAAATAGTTTGCCTCTTATTTATATATTTTATGCCCTCTCTTGTTTCCTGAAACAGATTTATTTTTAATTCTATGTCCCATAAGTGGTAAATATGAAATCCTTAGGAATTTATTTCTACTGTTTGTTGTTTCTTCTGATTCTTGTTTACGGTGACTGAGTGTTTTTAATGTGTTTTGGAATTTTGAATCGTGAGCTCATGTTCAGCCGGTTTCTCCGTGAGAGCCCGTGAGATCTGGGCTTTGAGGGCACTACGGAGAGTACGTCTTGTTTCTGCTGAGTGCCCTTGGGATGCTGCAGCACCAGGCGATTCCACAGTTAACATTCTGCTGGGGGTTTCCAAGCACACAATGCTTGTGCAGATACATTTTAGCTTCATCTTGGTTTACCAGTGGGTATATTACTCTAAGTCTAGTCTTTTGTTGAGCCCACAGCTCTTGAGGCCTCCTGCTTATTTATGGTCTCAGCTCCAATTTTCCAGCTTAGTCAGCCTGAACACATCATCTTCCCCTGCAGCTTACTTTTTTTTTTAACTTTTATTTAGTAGATATAAATTTCCAAAGTACAGTTTATGGATTACAATGGCTTTTTCTCGCCCATAGCTTCCCTCCCACCCGCAACCCTCCCCTCTCCTGCTCCCTCTCCCCTTCCATTCACATCAAGATTCATTTTCAATTATCTTTATATACAGAAGATCAATTTAATATATATTAAGTAAAAATTTCATCAGTTTGCCCCCACACAAAACACAAAGTGCCAAATACGATTTGAGCACTAGTTGTATCATTAATTCACATTGAACTACACATTAAGGACAGAGATCCTACATGGGGAGTAAGTGCACAGTGACTCCTGTTGTTGACTTAACAAATTGACACTCTTGTTTAAGGCTTCAGCAATCTCCCCAGGCTCTAGTCATGAGTTGCCAAGGCTGTGGAAGCCCCCTGAGCTCACCAACTTTGATCTTATTTCAACAAGGCCATAGTCAAACTGGAAGTTCTCTCCTCCCTTCAGAGAAAGGTACCTCCTTTTTTGATGGCCTGTTCTTTCCACTGGGATCTCACTCTCAGAGATCTTTCATTTAGGTCCTCTCATGGGCTCTTCAGACAGATCTGAATGCCTTAAGGGCTGATTCCGAGGCCAGAGTGCTGTTTAGGGCATCTGCCATTCTGTGAGTCTGCTGTGTATCCCCTTCCCATGTTGGATCGTTCTCTCCCTTTATTTTATCAGTTAGTATTAGCAGACACTAGTCTTGTTTATGTGATCCCTTTGACTCTTAGACCTATCATTATGGTCTATTGTGAACTGAAATTGATCACTTGGACTAGTGAGGTGGCATTGGTACATGCAACCTTGATGGGATTGTATTGGAATCCCCTGGCTCATTTCTAACTCCACCACATGGGACAAGTCAGCTTGAGCATGTCCCAAATTGTACATCCCCTCCCTCTCTTATTCCCACTCTCATATTTAACAGAGATCACTTTTCAGTTAACTTTAAACACCTAAGAATAATTGTGTGTTAATTACATAGCTCCCCCTGCAGCTTATTAAAACTCAAGTTTGTTTCAGAGATTAGCAAGTGGTCTCAGGACAGCTGCAGCTCAGCACCAGCTCTCTCTTCAGTTTTGTCTCCTTGTGTCCTTAGTTTCAGGTCAGTTCAGTTCTGAATCTTCAACTGTCTATGCTCTAGTTTACCTGCAATCTCTATATTTTTATACCAGGAAGGAACTATTATACTCTTTATCTATTTGCCAAAGAATATCATAGCACACGTTTCTTTCTAAAAACAGTTACTCTTTCAACTCATCGTTAAATATCACCTGTACTTTGAGGGGATGGATTGTGCGTATATTGGAAATATCTATTAGGCGGCATACTACTGGCTACCGAGTAGAAAAGACATCAAACTTGGAAGAATTTGCCCTTCTACAAGGGAAAAAAGTGTGCCATATTTTGAGCGACTTGCATGGGATAGCCTGTGAGATCCTGTGGTTTCCTGTAATCTGCAGCTTAAAATAGTTACTGAATTCACTTCATTGACATGTATGAGCTGCAACAACCGATAAGCTGAGAATGATGAGCAGTTAAGATGTTCTCTGTCCAGGTTACGGGTATCTACTTGACAAGTCTTGGATAAGGGCATCATTAATGGTAATAGAACTCAATTTCTTTACTTTGTAATCAGATAAAAATAGAAGTTGTAGTACTTTCTTTCCCCCACCCCAGTGGCTACTCTCTCCCTTCCTTTGGGGTGCAGGTGCACACTGGAGACATTTTTGGCTGTCTTAAGTTTGTGGAAGGTACGTCAGGCATCTGGTGGTTGGAGGCCAAGAATTCTCGCTCAGCACCCTCTAATGCACATGGCAGACCCTTGTAAAAGAACTGTTCTGGCAGAAGTGTCAAAAGTGTTTAGGTCAAGGAAAACTGAATTAGAGACGAACTCCTCAATGTGGTCATTCCAGTGTCTTCACCTCATTCCCCACAGCTGCCCTTCACAATCTTCTTGATTCAGGTACACGGAGCTGTGCTTCTCATCCCGAGTAATCCACATCTTGTTTATGTCTTCCCTTCTAGGTCTGAACACGGCCCATGCGCTTGGCATGTGAATTGTTTTCCAGCTGTGGCATGTTTGATTTCATTGCTGACACTGAACGAGATGGTGTCACAAAGTTCAAGAGAAAAGCGCTTACCATAATCCTTCACCTCGGGCGGTTACTCAGGTAATGTCGTTATTCTAAGCAGAAGAGGCTGTCAAGCAAAGAGGAGCAGCGCTTGTTTTCCTGCAAAGCAAGCTCATGGTGACCGTGAGCCATGTCTCATGCAGTCACAGCATCCTGGATGGAAAGGAGGAATAGGGAATGCTGGGATGGAACGCCGAAGAACAGAAAAGCTCAGGAGGCTGCAATGTGTGTCAGGGGAGATTTTACAAGTCCCACATCTGGGCCAGAGAGCTCCAGATGGCACAGGGGATTCAGTTCAGATCCTGCCAGATCCAGGGCAGGAGGCTAAAGGAGGCTAGAAATTAGAAAACTTTTCTGTTTGTGTTTACTCATGTCACAGACTCAGCCTTGGTGAAAGAGGGAGGGAGGGAATCTTTCATCCTCTGGTTTACTCCGCAAAGGGACTCAATGGCCAGGAACTCCATCCTGGGCTCCCATGTGGTTGGTACAGGTGTTGGGACTCCAACCAGAGCTCCAATATGGGATGCTAGCATGGCAGGTGGTGGCTTAACCTGCTACGCCCCTGCGCTGGCCCCAGCATCTTCTTATTTTTGAGGGCAGTTCTGTTCTGCCTGAGATCCCCGAGAGCAGGCATCAGCTCTGACTTCATGGCTCCATCAGGCATGTAGTGCATTTAGCCCAAAGTGGAACTGGGTTCTCACTCTAAGGGAACAGGTGCAGAGAACCTTCTCAAGCTTGGGTCAATGTCTTTTCTCAAAAGGAGTAAGAAAACAAAATCCATGTTGTGCTCTCACACACTGCTAATGAGAAGGAGACAGGGCAGCCTGGGAGTGCAAGGGGAGGCGTTTATCCATTGAGCTTTTTCTGCTTATGCAATAGATCTTCATTATCGACTCTATCCTGAGGCTTCCCTTCCCCTGGGACAAGCTTAGTGCCATAAAGTGCTTAATAAGCGATGGCTGGTGCCCAAGGAGATGCAATGGAGGAAGCAGTGCCTTCTGTCTCCTGATTCTGAAGGTTCCTTTCTCACAGCAGACCTTGGGGACACTGGCCCGGCAGAGAGGAAAGTGCTGGCCAGGCCTCTGGCACTGGCCTTGTTGGGAGTCTGGCTACAGGGCCATGTTGCCCGGCCCTTTCCCGGGCTCTTCCGCTTAGACTTCCTACTGGGACAGTCTCTGTCTTATCTCCCACCCCCGCCCCCAGAAATCACAGTTATTTTGTTTACCAAACATTGTGTATTGGGTAAAGTTCTAGGTGCCTTACAAATATCAACTTATTTAATCTACAAAAAGAAGGCCACAGAGTTCAGTTCCTTTTCAAGATGGGGAAACAGGCACCCAGCACAAGCAACATGGCAGCCGTCATGTGCTCCTTGGTTCTGGCCTGGGTCCACGCCTGGCCTCTGTACCCTCTGCATTCCACCCAAGCAGAGCCCTGTGCACCTTCTCCGTCTCCACAGGGCCCTCCCAGGCTTGCCTGCACCATGCCCTGCCCTGCTCACCTGCTCTTTTATATACTCTCATCCACACCTTTCCAGCTAATTCACTATCCAAGGATTTCCCCAAAGATAAAAAAAAAAGCAAGAAGAGACACATTTGTCTCAAAGGTGTGACCTGGAAAATGACAACGGTTATGCACAGAGCTATTATCCCAAGGTTATATTTAAGACCGAAAAATCAGGAGCAACCTTAGTGTTCAATGATAGGGGATCAGGTAACAGAATACAAAGCAGTATAATGTAGTGATTAAAATCCCTATTTCAGGGCCAGCGCTATGGTGTAGCAGATAAGGCCGCCACCTACAGTGCTGGCATCCCATATGGGCACCGGTTAGAGTCCCAGCTGCTTCTGACCCAGCTCTCTGCTGTGGCCTGGGAAAGCAGTAGAAGATGGTCCAAGTCCTTGGGCCCCCGCTCCTGTGTGGGAGACCCAGAGGAAGCTCCTGGCTCCTGGCCTCAGATCGGCACAGCTCTGGCTGTTGCAGCCACCTGGACTGTGAACCAGTGGATTGAAGACCTCTCTCTCTCTCTGAATCTGTCTCTTTGTAAATCTGCCTTTCAAATAAATATATAAATCTTTTTTTAAGTCCCTATTTCTGGGGGCTGGTGTTGTGGCACAGCGGGTAAAGCCCCCGCCTTCGACGCCGGCATCTTATATGGGCTCAGGTTTGTATCCTGGCAGCTTTACTTCCAATCTGGCTCCCTGCTAATGGCCTGAGAAAGCAGCGGAGGATGGCCCAAGTGACCTGGAAGAAGCTCCTGGCTCCTGGCTTCAGCCTGCCCCAGTCCTGGCTGTTGCAGCCAACTGGGAGTGGAAGATATTTCTCTCTCTCTTTCTCTCTCTCTCTATTTCTCTCTCTCTCTTCTCTTTCACTCACTCACCCCCCCCCCACCTCTCTCTCTCTGTAATGCTTTCAAATAAATAAATAAATCTTTTAAAAAATACCCTATTTCTGGAAGGTGTTAGTGAGGGAATGGAGGGGATATGAGATCACATTAGATACAGCACACGACTTCCTTTCATCAGGGCTGAGTGGAGGCAGATGCAGGTGCTGTGGGCAAGACGATGTTATGGCAGTGTGTTTAGCGTTGTCACGTGGTGATGACAGAAAGCAGGCAGCTTACTGTTGTTTAAAAATCGGCTGCCGACAGCCCAGCTCTTCCCACCAAGCTCAGGGCTGCCCACTCCCATGGCCACACTCCTTGACAGGCATCACTGCTCTCATGTCCACCAGATGCCACTCAAGTGCTTGTCCGCGTCTGTCTTCCTTAAAGGACTTCAGCCTTGTAAGATGCCTAAGGATGCTGAACATACTTCATGTTCTTTTTGGCCACTGGTAGATCTGCTGTGACTTACATCACTTGGGATGTTTGTTTTTTAATGTGGGTTTGTAGGAGACCTTTATGTGCTCTGGACACAAATTCTTAGCACTTTCTATTACACACATTCTGTCTCCGGCTGTGGCTCGGTTTTTATGCTTTTAAAATTTTCTTTTAATGAGCAGAAAATTTTAATGTCGATGAAGTCTAGTTTGTATTAATTTTTAGATGCCACGGTTAACACAAAGTGTCCTCTGCTAACTCCAAACCACCAAAAACTTTTTCGGAAAGAGTTGTAGTTTTGGCTTTTAGTCTGAGGTCTAACATCCACCTCTGATTAACTGTGGTGAGTTGGGTGAGAGAGGAGTCAGCGTTCATTTTTCTTTTATACAGATGTCCAGTTATGCCACTACCATTTGTTGAACAGTCTTTCCTTTCACCATTGATTAGTCCTGGTGCCTTTGTCAAGCAGCAATTGATTGTATACGTGACACGTTCCTGAATTCCATTCTGTTTCCTTGATTAAGTGATCTTGGATATCCAATACATTACGTTAGTAAGAAATTTTATAGCAAGTAAATAATCTTACAGTTAGTCTTAAAATCGGCTAGTGTGTGTCTTCCATATTTGTTCTTCTATTAGAGTTGTTTTAAGTACTCTAGGTTCTTTGAACTTTCATACACATTTTAGAATCAACATCTCAACATCTACAAAAATGCTTGTTGGAAATTTTATGGGATTTGTGTTGCCTCTAGAGAGCAATGGAGAAGAACTGACACCTTAGCAATATTGGGTCTTCTAGTGCATGAGCATGGTATAAATCTCCATTTTTTTTTTTTTTTTTTTTTTTTTTTTTTGTGACAGGCAGAGTGGACAGTGAGAGAGAGAGAGAGACAGAGAGAACAGAGAGAAAGGTCTTCCTTTGCCACTGGTTCACCCTCCAATGGCCGCCGCAGCCGGCACATCGTGCTGATCCGAAGGCAGGAGCCAGGTGCTTCTCCTAGTCTCTCATGCAGGTGCAGGGCCCAAGGACTTGGGCCATCCTCCACTTCACTCCTGGGCTACAGCAGAGAGCTGGCCTGGAAGAGGGGCAACCAGGACAGAAACCAGTGTGCCGGCGCCGCAGGCATAGGATTAGCCTATTGAGCCATGACACCGGCCTCCATTTGTTTTAAATCTCTTTTACTTTCAGCAATGTTTTTAAAATTCAATGAAGTAGGCTTTTGTTTTTGTCTCCACTGAAATTTTACATTTTATGCTATTATTAATGGAATTATCTTTGTAATTTTTTTTTTTTTTTTTTGACAGGCAGAGTGGACGGTGAGAGAGAGAAACAGAGAGAAAGTTCTTCCTTTGCCGTTGGTTCACCCTCCAATGGCTGCCATGGCCGGCGTGCTGCGGCCGGCACACCGCGCTGATCCGATGGCAGGATCCAGGTGCTTCTCCTGGTCTCCCAGGCGGGTGCAGGGCCCAAGCACTTGGGCCATCCTCCACTACACTCCCTGGCCACAGCAGAGAGCTGGCCTGGAAGAGGGGCAACCGGGACAGAATCCAGCACCCCGATCGGGACTAGAACCTGGTGTGCCTGTGCCACAGGCAGAGGATTAGCCTATTGAGCCGTGGCGCCGGCCTGTAATTTTGTTTTCAATTGCTTTCTGCTGATATACAAGAATAGAAATTCAGGATACTTTTGTATCCAGACCTGCACTTTGCTAAATATACATAATTATAATTAGTAATTAGACCTAGTTGCCTTTTTATTTTGAAAACATTCCTTAGGGTTTTCTATATATACAGTCACATTATCTGAAAATACTGCCAATCTTATTCCTTCCTTTCCAACCGCTGTAATTTTTCTAGCCTTAATGAACTGGATGGGATATCCAATGTAATTCTGACTAGAAGTAAGAGTGGTCACTCTTTTTTTTTTTTTTTTGACAGGCAGAGTTAGACAGTGAGAGAGAGAGACAGAGAGAAAGGTCTTCCTTCCGTTGGTTCACTCCCCTAATGGCCACCACGGCCGGCGCTGTGTGCCGATCCAAACCAGGAGCCCAGTGATTCCTCCTGGTCTCCCATGTGGGTGAAGGAACCCAAACACTTGGGCCAACCTCCACTGCCCCCCCGCCCCGGGCCACAGCAGAGAGCTGGACTGGAAGAGGAGCAAACAGGACCGAACCCAGTGCCCCAGCCGGGACTAGAACCCAGGGTACTGGCGCCACAGGTGGACGATTAGCCAAGTGATCCACGGCGCTGGCCAAGAGTGGTCATTCTTACCTTGTTCCCAATATTAGGATGGAAAACATTCAATTTTTCCCACTATGTATGATATTAACTGTAGTTTTTATATAGATGCTGCATATTACATTGAGGAGGTTCCCTGATCTTCCTCATTTGCATAAATGGGTGTTCAATTTTCCCTAATTCTTTTTCTGTATCTGTTAAGACATAGTTTTTCTCCTTCATCTGCTAAAATGGAAGCTTATATTCACTGATTTGTAAATGTTAAACCAACTTTAAATTCCTGTGATAAATTCTTTTTGATTATGATGTTTTACTTTTCTTATCCTACTGCTAGATTCAATTTGCTATTATTTTATTAAGGATTTTTATATCTAAGTCCTTGAGGGATATTAGTTTGCCATTTCCTCCCCATAATGTCTTTTTGGTATCAAGACTTGTTGACCTGATAAAGTGAATTAGGAAGTATTTCATGCTCCTCTATTTTACAAAATACATAAAGCTTTATAAGACTTATATAACCTTTTCCTTTAATGTTTGTAGAGTTCTCTAGTTACACTATCTAAGTCTGAGGGATTTGGGGGTTGCTATTTTATGAGTTTTTTTTTTTTTTTTGGTAGGTAAGTATTGCTAGGAGATCTTTAAAAAATAATAAACATAATAAATTTATTTAAAAAGATATTTAACCACAAATTTGATTTTGATTTCCTTAACAGATATAGGGCTATTCAGATTATCTATTTCTTCTTCTTCTTCTTTTTTATTTGACAGGTAGAGTTATAGACAGTGAGAGAGAGAAAGGTCTTCCTTCCATTGGTTCACTTCCCAAATGGCCACCACGGCTGGCGCTGCGCCGATCCAAAGCCAGGAGCCAGGTGCTTCCTCCTGGTCTCCCATGCAGGTGCAGGGCCCAAGCACTTGGGCCATCCTCCACTGCCCTCCCGGGCCTCAGCAGAGAGCTGGACTAGAAGAGGAGCAACCGGGACTAGAACCCAGCGCCCCAAATGGGACTAGAACTCTGGGTGCCGGCGCCGCAGGCAGAGGATTAGCCAAGTGAGCCATGGCACCGGCTGCTTCTTCTTCTTCTTCTTCTTCTTCTTCTTCTTCTTTAAGATTTATTTATTTGAAAGGCAGAGAAAGAGAGAGAGAAGGGAGAGAAAGAGAGAGAATCTTTCATTCTTTGGTTCACTCCCTAAATGGCCACAATAGCCAGAGCTGGGCAGGTCTGAAGCCAGGAGCCAGGAGCTTCTTCCGGGTCTCCCATGTGGGTGGCAGGGTTCCAAGCACTTGGGCCATCTTCTACTGCTTTCCCAGCTCATTAGCAGGGAGCTGGATCGGAAGTGGAGCAGCTGGGACATGAATCAGAGCTCATATGGGATGCGGGCATCACAGGTGGAGGCTTAGCCCACAGCACCAGTCCCTATTATGCCTTCTTGGTGAATTGACTCATTATAAAACGTTTCATTATCTTAAAATTTTTATATTTATTTGAAAAAGCAGAGGGCCAGAGAGAGAAAGAGAGAGAGAGAGCCCATCTGCTATTTACTTCCTAAATGTCTGCAACAGCCACAGCTGGGCCAGGCTGAAACCAGGAGGAACTGGGAACTCAACGCAGTCCCCCACATGGGACCCAGTACCTGAGCCATCACCTGTTGCCATCACCTGTTGCTGGAATAGAGAGCGGAGCTGGGACCCAGACCTAGCCACTCCAGTATGGGTCCAGGCACCCCTTGCGGCAGCTTGACCACTGCGTCAAACACCTTCCCTTATTTTCCAAAAACATTTATTTGAAAGGCAGAGTGACAGAAAGAGAGAGCAACAGTAAAAGAGATCTTCCATGTTCTGGTTCACTTCTCAAATTCCTGGCTGGGCCAGGCTGAAGCCAGGAGCCAGGAACTCCATCCAGGTCTCCCACATGGCCAACAGGAATTCAGGTACTTCAGCCATTATCTGCTGCTTCCCAGGCACTTTAGCAGGGAGCTGAATTGGAATCAGAGTAGCCAGAACTTGAACTGCACTGTGGTATGGGATGTGTGCACCCAAACGACAGATTAACCTGCTCTGCCACAACGCCTGCCTGCATTTTCCTTGTTTTAGTGTCTGCATTGTCTCTTGATATCAAATGATATTATAATGTTATAATAAAGCCACCGCAACTTTGCTATGATAAATTCCTTTCGTGGTATATCTTTCTCTTTTCTTTTACTTTTAAGCTCTCTGTATATTTACATTAAAAGTGAGTTTCTTGTAGACAATGTAAGTAGATGGTGCTTTTTTTCCCCACCCAATCTGACCATCTCTGCCTCTGAACTGGTGTATTTAGATCATTTATGTTTAATAAAATTTTTGGCATGGATGAATTTAAACCTATCATCTTGCTATTTGTTTTCTTTTTGTCCCAATTTTTATTTACTCCTGTTTCTTTTATCTTTTTTTATTTTGGATTGAATATTTTTTAGTATTGGAGTTTATCTTTGTTGTTGGCCTGATATTGGCTACAACTATTTAATTTTTTGGTGATTTCTCTAGATTTTACAGTATATGTGTTTTACTTATCACACTCTACCTTCAATTTATATTTTACTACATTATGTAGAATGTAAAAACTTTATTGAAGTATACCTCCATCTTCCCCTCTCATCATCTGCACCGTAATTCATGTAGATTTTGTTTTATTATATGTTATAAACAGTAATGTTTTAAAGAAATTGATCAAAAAGTTACATGAAGTTTTTCATATTTGTCATACATTTCCTGTTTATTGAATTTCTTTGTTTAGATCTGAGTTTTTGTTATCATTTTCTGCCTTCATGAAGTACTTTCTTCAATTTATTTTTGCATCTTTCTGCAGAATTGGAGTTAGTTCTCCTTTAAATGCCTGGTAGATTTCAGCAGTGAAGCCATCCAGTCCTGAGCTTTTCTTGCTGGGTCTTTATTACTGATTCAATTTCCATCGTGGTTACTGGTCTGCTTAGGTTTTTTATGTCTTCATGGCCCAATTTAGGTAGGTTGTTCATGTCCAGAAATCTATCCATTTCTTCTAGGTTTCCTGATTTGTTGGCATACAGTTCTTTGTAGTAATTTCTGATGATTCTTTTTATTTCTGTGGTGTCTGTTATTACATTTCCTGTGTCATCTCTAATTTCATTGATTTTGGTCTTCTCCCTCTTTTTTTTTTTTTTGTTAGTTGGGCCAATGGTGTGTCAATTTTGTTTATTTATTTTTTAAAAAAACCGCTGGTGTCCCGGTTGCTCCTCTTCCAGTTCAGCTCTCTGCTGAGGCCCAGGAGGGCAGTGGAGGATGGCCCAAGTCCTTAGGCCCTTCATCCGCATGGGAAACCTGGAGAAGCTCCTGGCTCCTGGCCTCGGATCAGCACAATGTGCTGGCCGCAGCAGCCATTGCGGGGTGAACCAATGGAAAAGGAAGACCTTTCTCTCTGTCCCTCTCTCTCACTGTCCACTCTGTCTGTCAAAAACAAACAAAAAAACAAAAACAAAAACAAAAAAAACCCCAGCTCTTCATTTTGCTAATCTTTTCTATTGTTTTTTTGTTTGTTTCAATTTTGTGTATTTCTTCTCTAATTTTAAATATTTCTTTTCTCCTACTAATTTTGGGTTTTATTTGCTGTTGTTTTTCTAGGTCCTTGAGATACATTGATAGCTCATTTATTTTATCTTTTCATTTTCTTGATGTAGGCACCAATTGCTATAAACTTTCCTATTTTTTTTTACATTTTTTTAACTTTTATTTAATGAATATAAATTTTCAAAGTACAACTTATGGATTACAACGGCTTTTCCCCCCCATAACTTCCCTCCCACCCTCAACCCTTCCCTATCCCGCTCCCTTTCCCCTTCCATTCACATCAAGATTCATTTTCAATTATCTTTATATACAGAAGATCAATTTTGCATATATTAAGTAAAACTTTCAACAGATAAACTCTCCTCTTAACACTGATTTTTTTGCATCCCATAATTTTTTTAAAAAGATTTTATTTATTTATTTGAGAGGTAGCATTACAGACAGTGAGTGGGAGAGACAGAGAGAAAGGTCTTCCATCCGTTGGTTCACTCCCCAAATGGTCGCAATGGCCAGAGCTGCACCGATCCAAAGCCAGGAGCCAGGAGCTTCTTCCAGGTCTCCCAAGTGGGTGCAGGGGACAAGGACTTGGGCCATCTTCTACTACTTTCCCAGGCCATAGCAGAGAACTGGATTGGAAGAGGAGCAGCCAGGATTAAAACTGGTGCCCATATGGGATGCCGGCATATGGGATGCCGGCACTGCAGGCAGAGGCTTAACCTGCTGTGGCATGGCACCAACCCTATCCCATAAGTTTTGATATGTTGCATTGTCATATTCATTTGTTTCCAGAAATTTTTTTATTTCTCTTTTGATTTCTTCAATGACCCACTGTTCATTCAGGAGCATGTTGTTCAGTCTCCATACATTTTAGAGATTCTTGAGTTATTGATTTCCAGCTTCATTCCCTTGTGGTTAGAGAAGATGCATGATATGATTTCCATTTTTTTTTTAATTTGTGGGACTTGCTTTATGGCATAGCATGATCTATCCTAGACTAAATTCCATGCACTGATGAGAAGAATGTATATTCTGCATCTACAGGATGAAAAGTTTTGTAGATGACTATTAGGTCCATTTGATCTATAATGTCAATTAACTTTGCTGTTTCCTTGGTGATTTTCTGTCTGGTTGTGCTGACCATTGCTGAAAGTGGAGTACTGAAGTCCTGCATTACTATTGTATAGGAGTCAAAGTCTCCTTTTACATCCCTTAACATTTCTTTTAAATATCCAGGTGCCCTGTAATTAGGTGCATATACATTTATAATAGTCACATCTTCCTGTTGAGTTGATTCCTTAATCATTACATAGTGCCCTCTTTGTCTCTTTTAATAGTTTTTGTGTTAAAGTCTATTTTGTCTCATATTAGGATGGCTATACCAGCTCTTTTATGATTTCTGTTAGCATGGAATATATTTTTCCATCCTTTCACTTTCAGTCTGCAGGTATCTTTGTTGGTGAGATGTGTTTCTTGTAGGCAGCAAATAGACAGCTTTTGTTTTTTAATCCATTTAACTCTCCATTACCTGGAGAGTTGAGGCCATTTATATTCAAAGTGACTATTGATAAGTAACAATTTAGCCTTGCCATTTTTCTATAAATATTCCTGTTGCTTACTTTGGATTTCCTTTGTACTTTTACTGGAAGATTTCTTTTTTTTTTTTTTTTAAGATTTATTTTATTTACTTGAGAGGCAGAGTTACAGAGAGACAGAGGCAGAGAGAGAGGTCTTCCATCTGCTGGATCGTTCCCCAAATGGCTGCAATGGCCCAAGTGGGGCCGATCTGAAGCCAAGAACCAGGAGCTTCTTCTGGGTGTTCCACACAGGTGCAGGGACCCAAGGACTTGGGCCATCCTCCACTGTTTTCCCAGGCCATAACAGAGATCTGGATCCAACAGGAGAAGCCGGGACTGGAACTGGCACCCATATGGGATGCTGGCGTATCAGACCACAGCTTTAACCAGCTGCACCACAGTGCTGGCCTCGTGGGAGATTTTCTGACTTCACCTTAGTGAAGTGATGACCATGTTTTCGTGTTTCTGTGTGCAGCACATCCTTAAGCATCTTTTGTAAGGCTGGACAGGTGCTGACAAATTCTTTCAATTTTGTTTGTTATGGAAGGTCTTTATTTCACCTTCATTAGTAAATGAGAGCCTTACAGGCTACAGTATTCTGGGTTGACTGTTTTTTTCTGTTGGTTCACCCTCCAATGGCTGCTGCGGCCAGCACACCGCGCTGATCCAAAGCCAGGAGCCAGGAGCTTCTCCTGGTCTCCCATGTGGGTGCAGGGCCCAAGGACTTGGGCCATCCTCCACTGCCTTCCCGGGCCACAGCAGAGAGCTGGCCTGGAAGAGGAGCAACCGGGACAGAATCCAGCGCCCCGACCGGGACTAGAACCCGGTGTGCCGGTGCTGCAGGCGGAGGATTGCCTTGTGAGCCGCGGCGCCGGCTCCATGTGTTTTTACTTCTTTGCATTTTATCCTCTCCTCCCAATGATGTAGAGTGGAGGGTCCAGTTTCTCTTAAAGCATTGTAATATTCTTTAACAAGGATTTTTGCTGAAAGCAAGGGAGTTCTGTGTCACTCAGCCGTGGATGACTGAGTGGTTTAACTGAGAATGTTGGTGCAAACTAACTAGAAACTGGCCAACATGTACCATAAAGAGAAAAACAGCTGGTTTGTTATGAAATGCAGTCTTTTCTGACTACAAACTAAAAAAAATGCTGTTCAGCACAGAATACACTTTTTTTTTTTCTTTTGGAAGACAGTTACAGAGAGAGGTAAAGAGGTAAAGAAGTCTTCCATCTGCTGGTTCACTCCCCAGTTGGCCGCAACGGCCGGAACTGCGCCGATCCGAAGCCAGGAGCCAGGAGCTTCCTCCGGGTCTCCCGTGGGTGCAGGGGCCCTAAGACTTGGGCCATATTCTACTGCTTTCCCAGGCTATAGCAGAGAGCTGAATGGGAAAAGGAACAGCCAGGACTAGAACCAGTGCCCATATGGGATGCTGGTGCTTCAGGCCATGGCTTTAACCTGTTGTGCCACAGCGCTGGCCCCCAGAATACGCTTATTCTAGCAACATTCTCTACTACCTAGGAAATAAAGTGATGTCAGAGTTCTTGAAACCATGGTTTACCACCACACTCATCACCTTCTGCCAGACTTTTCTAAGTCAACAGAAACATGAGCTTGGTCTTCAACCAATAGCAATGAAAATCCTCATAGGAACCTATCTTAGCATGAGACGGCAGTTCCTCACTGCCGGGATATAAATTAGTCTCACCTAGAATTCTTGCTTTCTGCTCCCAACCTCATTTATCTCAGAGCACTAAAACAAATTGTATTTGGGGCTGGCATTGTGGCACAGCAGGTTAAGCTTCTGCTGGTGAGGCCAGCACCCTATATCCTAGTGCCAGTTGTTGCACTGGCTACTCTGCTTCTGATCCAACTCCCTCCTAATGCACCTTTGAAACTGGCAGAACACGGCACAAGTGCTTGGGAGACCCAGAGAGAGTTCCTGGAGACTCGGATGGATCTCTCTCCCCTGTCACTCTGCCTTTCAAATAAATAAGCAAAGAAATGAAATTAAAAAAAAAAAGTACCCACATATGTATCAGTGTTGCTTACTATTAGTCTCCACCAAAAAACCTTGCCTGGAGCCTCGTCTAGCGTGGTGATTGGCATATTGGAGGATCTAAGAGTTATTTGTTGGGGCCAGCGCCGCGGCTCACTAGGCTAATCCTCCGCCTTGCGGCCCCGGCACACCAGGTTCTAGTCCCGATCGGGGCGCCAGATTCTGTCCCGGTTGCCCCTCTTCCAGGCCAGCTCTCTGCTGTGGCCAGGGAGTGCAGTGGAGGATGGCCCAAGTACTTGGGCCCTGCACCCCATGGGAGACCAGGAGAAGCACCTGGCTCCTGCCATCGGATCAGCACAGTGCGCCGGCCGCGGTGGCCATTGGAGGGTGAACCAACAGCAAAAGGAAGACCTTTCTCTCTGTCTCTCTCTCTCACTGTCCACTCTGCCTGTCAAAATAAATAAATAAATAAAAAAGAGTTATTTGTTCAAAAAATGATAGCTGGGTAAATCTACAAACGAGCAAACCCTTTAGGAATTAGGCTAAAACAAATGAAAACAGAAGGGCTTAGGATTAAAAGAGAAATAATTAGTTCCTAAATGCCTGCAGTTTTATTCTTCAAGATGTGAGATCGCTGTGAGGAGCTACTTCCTTGGAGACTCAGAAATTGTCCCTGGAGAATCAGCCGAGCGATGTGGACGCGAAAGACACTGGGCATGGAGGTGTTGTTCTTTCTGTACGGGCGGCCACGGTCAAACCAGGCTTCCGTGATGTGCTGGCTCTTGTCCTCAGACAAAATGTCCCAGCATAATGGCCCTCCCTGGAGCTGTGGGTACAGGAAAGGGCTTCTCGTTCTCTGCCAATGGACTCAGCGTCTGTGGGTTTTAACGACTCTCAGGACACTGAAGATGAGATACACGGCCCAGGGAGCATCTTGTCTTCTCTTGGTTACTGTGGAAAAGAAAAAAAAAAAAAAGACAAAAAAAGAGGCAGGGCATCCTTTGATGACAGGAGCCCTGTGTGGAGCAGTCAGGGCCATCGGCCAAGGCTTCCCATCCTATGCGTGGGGACAGTCTGGAGGCCAGCCAAGCTGGGTCAGAAGGAGCTCCCAGTCACACAGAGTGAGGGACACTGCCAGAGCCAATTCCAGGACCTCAGCCTTCTAGTCCAGGCTGTCAGTGTCCATGTGCTCCACCCCTCTGCCTTCCCCGTCCACTGCTGCTGAGCTGTGCCTCATCCGGGATCCCTACAATCCCAAGTCATAGCATGGTACTTTCCAATCCAGGAGGACTGGAAAAGGCCAGGGAGGAGGGCTTTTCTTTTTGGCAACACACTCCTAGGAAAGTCAGAAATTTCCCAGGAAACAAGCCCTGGGTCAAAAGTCCAATGACCACACAGAATCAGAAAAGTCTGCCCTGGGGAGCAAGATGGAGAGGAACCCAGCCCGGGGATCTGGAGGCCTGAGCACACCCTGTTCCTGACCCGGTGTGTGAGCAGGAGGAGGCCTTTCTGCTGGAGTCTGAAAGTGGTTCGCCCCCTGCGAAGTGCTTGTCGGTGTCTAATCCCCATTGTGCGGTGGTAAAGGATGAAGATGTAATCCAGCCTCAGTGTTCCGAGGTGGGACCTCTGGGAGTGCTTAGCAGCGGATGAGATCAGCAGGGTCAGGGCCGCCCCACTGACTGCAAGAGGGAGAGACCAGCAGAGAGCCAGTGCACTCTCTGCCTCCTGTTGTGCGATGCTCTGCACGGCCTTGGACTCTGCCAGCCGGGAGCACAGCACCAGTGGCTGTGGCCCCTCATACTCTGACCAGCAGTGGGAGCCAAAATAAATCTCTTTTCTTCGAAAGTACTCAACTTCAGGTATTGTGTTGTAGTCATGAGAACCCGACTAATATACTTTCCTTTCTTTGTCTCCCTCATAGTTTCGCCTGGAGCTGGAATAAACAAGGGGATAGACTCTCTCCCATTCTGTCTTTCTTACATATTTTTCTAAATAGATGCACACTTGGAGAAAATGTGCTTTGCTGTTGAACAGAGTTTTAGAATCTGTTTCTTGGTGTTCTCAGTAGCAGCAAAGGTTCCCTTTCTTTGGAGAAGTACGCGTGCAGAAGGCTAACTGTGCATCCCAAACAAGCAAGCTGAGAAGTCTGGTGATGCAGACGTTCTGGAGAAATCTGCAGAGCAGAGGCAGCGCTACAGGCCATCTCTCCCCGTACCTGCCAAGTGGATAAAGCTGAGCTTCCCTATGTGGCCCCTCCTGTCGGGTGCAGGACATCAGGATGACGCCTCTGTTTCTCCTCTGACCCTTAAGCAAGTCTAGTCAGCTCCCTGTCTGGACAGGATTCATTTACAGGTTCAATATATGAAGACAGAACAAACTACTCCTGACTGTTGTCTGTACAGTAGGTTCAGAGTTGAATTTGAAGGCAAAAATGCATATACAAGTTTCTTTCAAGTACTGAGGAGGACATAACAGTGCCAATTCAAAGATTTTACCAAGGATGGAATCTATAAAGTCCTTCTAAATTTCACGCATTTCCCTGGAAGGTGTCCTCAGGCATCTTTCACATAAACAGACACAGCCTGGCAAATGGCAGCCTGAGAAACCATCACCAACTGTGACCGTCACGAAGTTGTCAGCCATTGCTATCCTGACTCATCTTACATTCGAGTCTTTCAATTACTTTGACAGAATTACACAGAGAGAGGGAGGGACAGAGAGGTCTCCCATCCACTGGTTCACATCCCAGATGGCCACAACAGCCAGGATGGGCCAGATCAAAGCCAGGAGCTTCATCCGGGTCTCCCACATGGGTATCAGGGGCCTGAACACGTGGGCCATCTTCTTCTGCTTCTCCAGGTCATTAGCAGGGAATGGGATAGGAAGTAGAACAGCCAGGACATGAACCAGCGCCCATGGAATGAGTGCCACAGGAGGTGGCTTTACATCTTACATTTTATACAAGACCTGACCCAGAGGGGTTGAATATGTAAAACTTAAAATACACAATGTAAACCTTATCGGTACAGAAGAACACGGTTGTGCTCCCTTTCAGTTCTGTGGAGCACCTGCATGCTCACTGGCAGCTGATACAGGGTTGGGTGCCAGGAAGAACACTGGGTACAGTTAGCAAGAAGGAGTTTCCAAAAGACATGGAGAAACATTCTGGCTATAATCAACTGTCATTAATTAATTGATGTAATTCAAAGTGGGAAACAAGTGAAACAACTCTATCTATAAATATATATAAAATCCAACCATTAAAAAGTATGTCTTTGTATGAAGTTGAAATGGCCATGTCAGCTGGAGCTGGGCTTTTCAAAGCAAAGTAACACTCAAGATATGTAACGTGATGGAGTTGTTCTAGGATATTCTTGAGGACTTCTCCAATGGAGAATGCTCAGAGTTGGGCAGAGGGAAGCTATGGCCTTGGCTGTACCTGTGGCCTTTCTTCCTAGGTGGATACTGCTCACCCCACCACTGACTGAGAGAGAATCCCAGGAGATAGGGAGTCTGCTGCTAGGGTGTGGGCAGGGAGGAGCTTCCTCAGCCTGGGCTATGTGGCTCACAAATCCAGAAGGAGGAGGGGCTCTCAGAGTGTTGGCAGTGTGAGCTGGATCAACTAGGTCTCCCCCCTCCCACAATGTCATTTCAATCATTTTCCTTTCCTATGTCCCTTCTCCACTAGGTCATTGTCAACATAAATAGGATCCCAGGTGCCCCTTCCTTTTTTCAGGGTTTCTGTTTATTTACTTAACAACACATGTCTGAAATGCCATGTTACTAGCATAATCCCAAATGCTGCAGATTTAGCCCCTACAGTCCATGATGTTTGTGCTCTTGGAACGTCCTTTGAGCCAATGAGGAAACAGAGGCACTAAGCAGTTGAATATCTTTCCCAGGGACACTCAGTTAGTAAATGCCAGGACCCAGGCTGTTCGCTCCAGAGAGCAAGTGCCTAAACATTGCCCTCTGCCCTCTGGTACCCTCTCATCCCTACTACGCTGTGTTCATACTATCTGGTTGTTTGCAAAACACACACTCTCTCCAGGCTTGCTGCCCCATTTGCGGAACAAATCATCTTCAGTTGGAGTCCGATGTCATACCACGCAGAAGGTGCAATATCTTTCTGGTTTACAGAGGAGCCCTTTTGCTTTTCTGCCCTGTGCCTTTTCTGCTAGTGTGCATGCTGGCTTATTGCAACCTGTTTGCTCCATGGACCCCCAGCTATGCATGCCTGGAGTAATCTCTGAAACACTCTGCTCTGCTCAGTTTGCAGTGAAGAAACTGAGGCAGAGCAGGGACCATAGGGACAGTCCTCTGTCAGTCACTTTCTCCACAATATGATGGGGTTGTACAGCAGCGCTTCTCGAACTTGTGTATGTGGGTGACACGAATTCTGATTCCGGAGGCACAGGGTGGGGCCCAGGCTTCTGCATTCTAAACAAGCTCCTGGGTGAGGCTGATATTGCTGGTGCATGGTGGTACACAGTAGTGAACTTCCAGGTGGAGCTTAGCACTTCAGGTCCATCAGATGCCCCTGAAGAATAATGTCTATCCCAAATCTCTGGGGAAATATCATGAAGCCTCATTCGATTGGTGACCATGAGAGCAAATATAATTACAAATGTTTCAGAATTTGGAAGCCAGAAAATGACAAAGTCAAGGCCGCCATTGTGGTATAGTGGGTAAAACCATTGCCTGCAGCGCCAGCAACCCTTGTGGTTGCTGGTTTGAATCCCAGCTGCTCTACTTCTGATCCAGCTTCCTGCTAACGCACCTTGGAAAGCAGCAGATGATAGCCCAAGTGCTTAGGCCCCTGGACTCATGTGGAAGACCCAGAAGAAACTCCTGTCTCCTGGCTTCCGGCTGGCCCAGACTTGGCCATTGCTACCATTTGGGGAGTGAACCAGTAGATCGAAGATCTCTCTTTCTCTATCTATCTTTCTGTAACTCTGACAGAAAAATTAAATGAATCTTTTTAAAATTTAATTAAATTTTAAATTAATTTAAATTAAATAAATCTTTTTTAAGAAAAGAAAGAAAATGGGGGCTGGCTCTGTGGTGCAGTGGGTTAAAGCCCCAGCCTGCTGTGCCAGCATCCTATATGGGTGCCAGTTCGAGTCCTGGCTGCTCCTCTTCTGATCCAGCTCTCTGCTATGGCCTGGGAAAGCAGTAGAAGATGGCCCAAGTCCTTGGGCCCCTGCACCTGTGTGGGAAACCTGAAAGAAGCTCCTGGCTCCTGGCTTCACATCAGCTCAGCTCTGGCTGTTGTGGTCATTTGGGGAGTGAACCAGTGGATGGAAGACCTCTCTCTCTCTGGGTCTACCTCTCTCTCTAACTCTGTCTTTCAAATAAATAAAATAATTCTTACAAAAAAAAAAAAAGAGAAAGAAAATGAGTAAGTCACAGGATACAAGGAAGAGAAGAGACTGGTAGCTAAGCCGAGGACATGGATGGGGTCCACAAGTCTGGAACACAGAACGGCTTGCAAGAGTAGGACTACTTCAATGGCAAGCTACAGAAATGCAGAGCAGGACCACTTGGATATAGCAGGGTGCTTAGTTAAGCAAGGCTGGGTTCAAGTGCTCACACAACACGATCGGAAACTTACCCTCATCATCTGTGTTGACTTTGTTCTCAGATTCAGCCAGCTACGAGCCGCAGCAGGAAAGAACAGG
Organism: Oryctolagus cuniculus; assembly: GCF_051225735.1. Classification (NCBI taxonomy): domain Eukaryota; kingdom Metazoa; phylum Chordata; class Mammalia; order Lagomorpha; family Leporidae; genus Oryctolagus; species Oryctolagus cuniculus. Next base: position 85,539,625 of record NC_142870.1, on the reverse strand, counting down.
CCACTTTTCTCAACAGTTCCAGCAAAACTCCTGCTATTTTTTCACTGGCCAGATCTGGGTCACATATGCATTCCTGGAACCTTGCTGAGTCCCTCCCAGAACACATGGACTGGGAGTAGGGGTGGAGGTCCTCCCAAAGAAAAATCAGGAAGAGCTAAAACAAGAAGCGACTGCACCCTGGACAAGCAAAAGGAGCAGATGCTTTCCCTGGAGAGTGGGGCTCCTCCAGCCAGGGAAGGCACCGAGTGCGCAGATGGAGGTCAGGGGCTCAGCCAGGTGCTGGGCCCGAGGGCCTCCCTTGCCTAGTGCAGTGTTGGGGTCCTGAAGGAATCCTTGCTGAAGTAATGCTTTTCAGATCCCAATCTGGGAGGACTGGGGTGGGCTCCAAGACCCTACCCTTCCATTGAGCACCCAGGTGATGCTGACGCTAGTTTCTGGACCACCTTTTGGCCTGGTGCCATGCTGAAGTAACTACTTCAGTCACTCCAGCTGCAGGGAATTCTGCTTCTCAGTGGCTCTGCCCCTGAACTGGAGGAGTGGTGGTGTCAGGGCCTGTGCATTCTGTCTGTAGGCTCTGTCCTGCCATCAGTCACCTCTCTCAGGGGTAGTAGCATGGTGATGGGAGACAGCCCTTCTGCCAGAAACATGGGTGTCCTCAATTCTCTGCTCCAGGCCCGTAAGGATTTAAGGCCCTGGACCAAAAGATGTTGTTGGAGCAGGGCTCTGGGAGGTTAGCTAGTTGGCCCACAATCAGCTTTTCACTCAATAAAGCCGCCAGAGATGACTCCATTTGTGGCTGCCTGCTTCTTGCTCTTTGGCCATAGACTAAAGAAAGACATTTGCCAGATTCCAGATGACTGCTGTTGGGTGAGGCCCTACCGAGGCCAGCTGAAATCAGCAGAACAGCCACGTGCACCCGCAGGTTGGCGAGTCATCCCAAGTGCTGGTGCTCTGGGGAGGTCTGCAGTCCTGCATAACAGAGGCCAGTGTTTACTGAAACACTATCTGTGTGCCCTTGGGAAATTGAAACATTTTGCTAATTAATAAATTTTTGGCTAACATGTATCACTCTCAGGTTTTTATGGGGAACAGTGCAACATTTCAACAGTACAGCATAAATTGATCAAATCAGGTCATTAACACGTCCTTTTCTTTGTCTTTTCTTTATGCTTGGAGCCAACCAGCTCCTCTCTTCTGGTTCTTCCCCAATGTCCCTTTGACTGTCCCACTATTTCTCTCCTCTCCTGCACTGCCAAACACCTGGAGAGATTTGCTTTCTCCTCCAGTTCTCTCTTGGTCCCCCTGCCGGACTCCCCACCCCCACTCTGCATCCAGACTGCTCTCATCTGGGCCAGGAGGGCTCCATGTGGGGAACTCCCACGGCCAGAGCTCACCTTTGCTTTGTCTTGAGCAGCAACAGGCACTTGTCCAGTGAGTTACTCCCTCCTCTCGAGATCCTGCTTTCATTCTGCTCCCCAGGCACCGGACTCTCTTCCTCCTATGGGACCCTTCACCCCTGCCAAGTCTCCCATTGCCCCACTGCGCCTCTTTTTTAGAAGGATTTGGCCCTTCTCTCTGCTCTCTCTGTACTTGAGGATCTCACTATTCTGGCAGGTTTAAGTAATATATTCCCTGGGCCAGCACTGTGTCGTAGTGGTTAAAGCTGCCGCCTGTGATGCTAGTATGCCGTATGGGTGCCAGTTGGATTCACAGCTGTTCCACTTCTGATCCAGCTCCCTGTCGATGTGCCTGGGAAAGCAGCAGAAGATGGCCCAAGTCCCTGGGTCCCTACCACCCACATGGGAGACCTGGTATAAGCTCCTGGATCCTGGTTCTGCCTGGCCCAGTCCTGGTTGTTGTGGATGGAGGATTTACTCTCCTTCTCCTCCTCCTCCTCCTCGTTCTTCTTCTTCTCTCTCTCTCTCTCTCTCACTTTTAAATAAATAAATAAATCTTTTTTAAGGCAATATAATTGCAATGGGGCTCCAGAGGAGGGAGACACACTTGTCATGTTGGTGGCTTCCTGGAGAAGGTGGCATTAGTGCTGTGCCTCAAATGATCCTAGTCCTGGTCTAAGCCTCAGAATCCACAGCTTCAAGCAGCATCAGTGTGGAGAGTGATGGCCCCCCACTGTGAGCCCGATCCCCCAGCCTGATGGCAGAAAGGCCAAAGCTCTGCGGGGTCTTTAGACCCTTCCAAAGACCCTCGGCCTCCCCAAGGCCTCGGGGAAGAGGACTGAAAAGATGCCCAAGTGGAAGACAATGCAGTCAGAAAGGTCCAAGCAGGTGCAGTGCCTTCGGCACGTCATCCCCAGAAGCTGAGGGTGAAGTAGGGCAGGCGATTGGAGCCTGCCAGGGAGGGCCGCAGGTGGACAGGAGCCAGGCCCCAGGGCTTCGTTGTGAGGGCTGAAGGGGTGTCATTCATGAGCAGTGCTGGGTCACAGGCCTGCGCAGGCCTCCATACCACCTCTCCCTGGTTCCTGGAGGCGGCAACTCCCTTTTGTCCATAGGTTTGTGAAGAGACATCTGACAGCAGCTGCCCTCGCGTTGCCGCCTCTGACCTGTTCCCATTTCAAACTCCAGAGCGGAGCCTGCTCACCTTCGTTCCATATTTCTTATCTTCTCCATCATGCACTCTAAATGTCTTCAGAGGCAGAAGCAAAGTGGTATGTGAGCTGCCCCTTCCCTTCGTTGGGCCGAGTCACAGGTGTGTGTGATGAATCTGGGCCACGATGGGGAGGAGCTCTCGTGTGGGTGAGCCCCGTGGCTGTGCCAGTGACCCTGGCCTTGAACTCTGGGCACAGCTCTGAGCTCTGGGGCTGCAAAAGAAGTGAAGCCTGTGGGGAGGAGGGGGGCAGGGGTCCAGGTGGAAGATGGAGGTGGCCTGTGGCATGGGCCAGTTTTCTAGGCCATGACTGAGTCCAGGCCATGAATGGGGCAGTCTATGTCGGGTGGTTCCTATGGTGAGGCAGGCTCAGTGGTCAAACTCAGTGCCCCCACGCACTTCATGGTGCTCTCTGGAGTGGCAGCGAGCATGCCACATGCCTTGCTTTAGTCCCACCACAGAGAATACCACAGACCCCGTCACTGCCAAACTCCAGTCCCCTCCAGATCCCGAGCCCTTTTGCTGGGTAGATGGTAACCATACTCTATGCTAGAACCCTCTCATGAGCCCACTTCTTCTTTTTTTCATTTTTAAGATTTATTCTATTTATTTCCAAGATAGTTACAGAAAGAGGGAGAGAGAGAAAGAGAGGTCTTCCACCTGCTGGTTTACTCCGCAAATTGCTGCAGTTGCCAGAGCTGGGCCGATCTGAAGCCAGGAGCCAGGAGTTTCTTCCAGGTCCCCTACGTAGGTGCAGAGGCCCAGTCACTTGGACCATCTTCCACTGTTTTCCCAGGCCATCAGCAGGGAGCTGGATTAGAAGTGGAGCAGCCAGGACTTGAACCAGTGCCCATATGGTATACCGGTGTTGCAGGTGGAGGCATAGTCCACTATGCCACAGCACCAGCCCCCTTGAGACTCTTCAAAGGATCCCCGTGTCCCTTTTATGTCACTCATTTGGAGCCAAGCTGCCTGGGCTGGACTCCCGGGTTTGCTCAGTGGGCGATGGGAAAGGACCTTAGCTTCCCTGTGCCTCAGTTTCCTCACTGGAGAGTGCAGGTGATGGGAGCCCCTACTTTTTGAGAATCACATGAATGAAGGTCTTAGAACGGCATGTTAGATGCACATAAATAAAGTCAGTGCTGGTGGATTAGTCTGCTTTCCCCACACCGCCCACCCCACTCGGAGGCCTGCCTGACGCTGCTGGCCAGGGTGAGATGCTGGGCCTGCGAGCTCCCCCTGTGGATTGAGCACAGTAAACCCTAGCCTGTGCTCTATGCCAGGAGTGCAGGGACCCAGCCTCTGCTGCAGGTGCACCTGTGCTTAGCATTTCCTGTGTGAAGCCCTTGTTGGGCAGGGGGCGTCTTATTTGTCTGTGTCCCCTACGACCTCACACTTCCTGGCACACAGAAAGAACTCAGTGAACGCCTCCTGAAAATCAAATCAACTTTCCTCATGACCTTTCCTGTTTATTTCACAGCACAGCGGGGCTGGGGTCATTGTCTATCTGCACCGGCCCCGAGAGGAACATGAACACCCAGGGTTCTGCACGTGTCTGGCCAGGGCTCAGACACAGGTCTTAGGCCAATATGTTTCTCACCAGGCCATGTCCTCTAACGTTTTTTGTTGTCGCTTTCTTTTTTGTTTATATTTACTTAAAAGTAAAAAGGGCAGAGAGAAAAAGGGAATGAGAGATGTTCCAACTGCTGCTTTACTCCTCCAATGCCCCAGCAGCCATGTTTGGGCCAGGTCAAAGCCAGGAGCCAGGAACTCCTCCAGGCCCACCATGTGGATGGCAGAGACCCAGCTGAGCCATCACTGCTGCCTCCCAGGGTGGACATTAATTAGCAAGAAGCTGGAAAGAGAAGCAGAGCCAGGGCTCAAACCCGGGCTCAAACTCCAATATGGGACATAGTCATCCCAAGTGGCTTCTTACCTGCTGCACCCAACACTGACGCCCATGGGTTTTGCTATTCCTTATCTGTCACATTCCTCTTCCAACCTCTTCCAGTTGCTCTAGGAGAAGGAATCTCAGCATCCAGAAGCCTGGTGGGTCAGGGCATGGAGGGGTGGGCTGCTTGTCCCTCGGGCCCTGGCCATGGCGCTCTCGTGACAGAATGGCAAGCTCACAGCCAGCTGCTCTGCTGTGGCTGCGTCCAAACAGCCCTGGAAAGCAGGCTCTCTGTGCACCAGATTTCCTGGCCCTCACTCACGCTCGAGCCTCACCCAGCCCCGCTAGCCAGTCCCCGGGGATGGGTGGGGAGTCTGTGGTAGACATGAGTTGGTAATTAAGTAGAAAACAAGCAGGAAGAATGTGTGTGCGTGTGTGTGTGTGTGTGTGTGTTTCTTTTGGCTGCATGCAAATGCTTCTGGTTTCCAAATGGCCATGTGGAGATGCCATCCTTGCTTTGGAGGCAGCCTGTCCCTGTTGCTGGCTGCCGAGGGCTGCAGAGCTGAGTCAGCACCGTCAGCCGCGCAGGGAGAGGTTGCCGCGGAGTCCTTCGACCGGGGCTGTTTGGGAGGGCTGGGAAAATAATGCTTCATAATTGTACATCACCTATTACTTTACAAATGACTTTCTCATCCATTATTCATTTGACCTTCACAGCTCTCTGGTTGGGTCAGGAGGATATGGCCGGGAGCAAAAACGGATTTGTTAAGTCTCAGTGAGCTGAGCGCCAAGCACAAAGTGTGATCCGCAGCCTGCAGTGCCATGCAGCCGTCACGGAGATGGTGGGGCTGATCCCCAAGCCAACAGGTACGCTGGTGCCTGAGCTGCACCCCTGGCCTCCTTCCAGCCCCACTTGCTGAATGAATTGGGCGAGGCACAGCCACCTCTGGTCCTCAGTTGTCCTCTCTTTAAACAAGTGAAGGTCACCGCCCCCAGGGTGGTAGGAGGGGCTCCATCCACGCAGCACATGACAGGGGCATTGGAGCTGTCCAGTGCCAGGTGTCACCGTCAAAAGAAAACAGTTCATAAGGTGGTCTCCAGCTCTCAGCAGATCAGTACACAGTACCCACCTGAGGTGTCTTAGTCTGCTTCATGTTGTTATACAACTCTTTTTAAAATTTATTTTATTTATTTGAAAGACAGAGTTACAGAGAGAGAGGTCTTCCATTTGCTGGTCTACTCTCGAAATGGCTGCAATGGCCAGAGCTGGGACAATCCGAAGTCAGGAGCTAGGAGGTTCTTCCGGGTCTCCCACGTAGCTGCAGGGGCCCAAGGACTTGGGCCATCCTCCGTTGCTTTCCCAGGCACATTAGCAGGGAGCTGGATAGGAAATAGAGCAGCCGGGACTCAAACTGGCACCCATATGGGTAGCCGGGGCTACAGGCTCTGGCTTTAACCAGCTGTGCCACAGCGCCGGCCCCTGCTTCACGTTGTTAAAACAAAGCACCTGGGTCTGGTACTTCATGAGAAAGAGAGGATTATTTTGGCTTGGGATTTTAGAGGCTGAGAGGTGCAAGCTTTGGTGGCCAATGTGGCAAAGGCCCGCACTATGTCCAACATGGCGCAGGTCATTGCATGGGATGCGGCCCATACAAAATCAGGGAGTGGAAGAGATCAAACACGCAAGACAGCCTCAAATCCTGTCACTCTGCCCTCACAGTAACCGACCCAGTTCCTAGGCACAACCTACATTCTCCTTCTGAGGGTGGTGCCCAGTCACCCCCAGTGTTTCTTAATCCCATTACTTGCAGACCAAACTTGCAGCTCGTGAACTTTTGAGGATAAGTCAGGTCAAAACCACAGCAGTGTCTGATCCCAACTTCACACTATGGTTTTCCTTTTAAAATTGATGGCTTCTGTGCTCATGAGGTTCTCCTGGAAGTTCACAGGTGTTGTAAGAATAAAGGGAGGGGGCTGGCTCCATGGCACGGCAGGTTAGGCCACTGCCTACAGATGTTAACATCTCATATCCGGAGCAATGGTTCGAGTCCCATCTGCTCCACTTCTCATTCAGCTCCCTGCTAAAGCCCCTGGGAACATGACCCCTGCCACTCGCGTGGGAGACCGGCTGGAGCTCCTGGCTGTGGCCTGGCCCAACCCACGCTGTTGCAGCTATTTGTGAAGGGAACCATCAGGAGGAAGATCTCTGTCTCTCTCTCTCCCTCCCTGTGCCCCATCCCCGCCTTTCAAATAAAGAAAATAAATCTTAAAAAAGGAAAAGAATATAGGGTGGTGCCTAGAGGACCCATGGGACCTATGCATTGTGAACTCTTTGATGTGACTTTCGGAGGCGACAGGCTCCACTGTCCTTTTGGAGGTGGGGACAGAGAAAAGGGAGGTAGCACCCAGAGCTCCCCTTTCTGTACCCAGCCAGGGTCGAGTACCTAATCCCCAAGTACCTTGGGAGAACAAAACAGAAGCTCAGGAATTTCGCTGAACTCACGAACGCAGCATGGATGCTGTGAGGTGTGCCAGCCCCGTGGGAATGACAGTTGTCATCAGTTTAATGAACAAAACACACGGTTGAAAAACAGGACTTCTACACTGAGTTGCTCATCAGTGGACATGAGCCAGACAGCCACATCTTCCATGTTTCTGTGCTGACACCAGCTCCTGACAAAGCGAACTTGGAGAAACGTTTGGCTTCACTTTTTAAAAACAGTAACTATAAGAGCTAAGATGCATAATTTTATAAAATTTCCTATCAGTCATTTAAAACAACTATTGCTTATTGCTGTACTAGATTGTGATGATGTTGAAGAGAGAACTTAATAAAACGCAAGTTCGTGGAGTAAATAAAATTGTATTCATCATTTTTTACCTTAGTACCATTATTCTTTTAAATTTAATGAAATGTTTTTAGAAAAGTTCTCATTCATACTTTTTTTGTATGAATTTTTTCGCGGGGAGGGCAGAAACTAAGTAGTGGGGCTGGCACTGTGGCGTAGCAGGTAAAGCTGCCACCTTCAGTGCTGGCATCCCATATGGGTGCCGGTTCGAGTCCCACCTGCCCTACTTTCGATCCAGCTCCCTGCTAATCTGACTGGGAAAGCAGTGGAAAATGGCCCAAGTGCTTGGGCCCCTGTACCCATGTGGGAGATGAGGAAGAAGCTCCTGACTCCTGGCTTTGGATGGGCCCAGCTCTGGCTATTGCAGCCATCTGGGGAGTGAACCCACAGATAGAGGACTCCTAACTGCCTTTCAAATAAATATATGAATTTAAAAAAAAAAAACTGTAAGTAGTATGATATATGAATATCAGCACAAATTAGCAAAATTAAAATTTTTTCTGAGTATATCTCAAAGATATATAAAATATGCATTTTAACAGTCATGGAATTTTTAAATTCTTTTTTCTTTTTCTTTATTTTTATTTTTGACAGGCAGAGTGGACAGTGAGAGAGAGAGACAGAGAGAAAGGTCTTCCTTTTTTTGCCGTTGGTTCACCCTCCAATGGCCGCTGCGGCCAGCGCGCTGCAGCCGGTGCATCGCACTGATTCAAAGGCAGGAGCCAGGTGCTTCTCCTGGTCTCCCATGGGGTGCAGGGCCCAAGCACTTGGGCCATCCTCCACTGCACTCCCGGGCCATAGCAGAGAGCTGGCCTGGAAGAGGGGCAACCGGGACAGAATCCGGCGCTCCAACCGGGACTAGAACCTGGTGTGCCTGCGCTGCAAGGCAGAGGATTAGCCTAGTGAGCCGCTGCGTCGGCTTGAAATTCTTCAAGAGGTAGCCATTTTAAAATCCTCATGTAGGATCTTTGTCCTTAGTGTGCTGTACATTGAGATTTAATGCTGTAACTAGTACTCAAACAGTATTTTACACTTTATGTTTCTGTGTGGGAGCAAACTGTAGAAATCTTTACTTAATGTATGCTAAACTGATCTTCTGTATATAAAGAGAATAGAAAATGAATCTTGATGTGAATGGAAGGGGAGAGGGAGTGGATAAGGGGAGGGTTGTGGGTTGGAGGGACGTTATGGGGGGGAAGCCATTGTAATCAATATTCTGTACTTTGGAAATTTATATTCATTAAATAAAAGTTAAAAACAAAAAAAATCATAGAAAAATGTGTGATTTTAATCACCTAATTTAAAAGTGTTTAACTTCAAGAGCTTCTCAGTCTTGAAGTTAAAAACAGAGGTTTTGGGGCCAGCACTGCGGCATAGCGGGTAAAGCCGCCTCCTGCAGTGCTAGCATCCCGTATGGGCACTGATTTGAATCCCAGCTGCTCCACTTCTGATCCAGCTCTCTGTTATGGCCTGGGAGAGCAGTAGGAGATGGCCCAAGTGCTTCAGCCCCTGCACCCATGTGGGAGATGAGGAAGAAGCTTCTGGCTCCTGGCTTTTGCATGGCCAAGCCCTCGCCATTGAGGCCATTTGGAGAGTGAACCAGCTGGTGAAGATCTCTGTGTGTGTATGTGTGTGTGTGTGTGTGTGTGTCTTCCTCTCCATGTGTAACTCTGACATTCAAATAAATAAATAAATCTTAAAGGAGGTTTTAACCTGGCTCCTGGTAATCAGAACCTGATTATCACAGAAAAGTTTGCAACTTCCTAAAAGAAGCATCTATATTTTTGGAAAGAAAGAACAGAAATGAAAGAAAAAGAACAAGTGAGCACAAGTCAGCAACTGGGGGTCAGAGGAGGCTGTGGGGCTGGGGGTGGTGGGATGTAGAGGTGAAGGGACGCTATACTCAGGGCGGGACAGAGGAGCCCCCGGTCCGCCCA